>NC_050518.1:8839508-8849116 GCF_002922805.2 Oryzias melastigma | reverse complement strand
AGGAATTCTTTGAAAAAAGCTCAAAGGACGATCAGAGTGGGTCGTAAACAGTTCAAGTGATGCAGGAAACGCTGTTGATCTTTTCCTCTGTATCTGACGCATCTCGATCTGGGTGCTTTGTGTCTGTGGTTAGGTCAAGCTGGAGCAGACAGAGGCAGAGCTCCGGAGTCTGTCCAAAGAGTTTCAGGGTCTGAGGAACTCCCTCGCACAGAGAGACACCAGCGTCCTGCAGCTGCAGAACACCATCACCACGCTCACGCAGAAACTGACCATCGCCCAGAGGAAGGAGGTCTGACGTTAACTCACATGGCTGGATGTTTTATCAAACCTGCGACATACTTTTATTAGTCTAATTTTTCAGTTTGTACTCTCAAATAGTTGGATAAATGAGGAATCAGATACAAATTGACTGTAAAAAAGCCCTAAACTGAAATTGTTGGTCTACATGGGAGGTCGGTATTTGATTTATTTCATACATAGTAACATCATTTTGAACTTCCTTCATTTTCAAACCTCAGTTGTCTTTTTTGTGTGTAAAAAGCACGAGGGACACCTTGACGCCGTTGAATGACAATTTTTTTTATGTAGCACTTTACAAGACTTTCAGGGTACCAAAGTGCTTCAGGATAAAAAACAGGCACAAGAAAGTTTAAAACTATGCAAATTAAGAACAAATTTAAAAACGGCATCAAATTACAACAAGCAATTGGCATATAAAATACATAAAATATCAAGATTGTAATAAATCAATTGAAATAAAATAAACCACCACTGCCTTGTGAGCATTAAAAGCCATTCTAAAATAGTAAGTTTTAATGAACATTTAAAGCTGTTTAGGTCAGATATCATATGCAGTTCTCCAGGAATGTTTTTTACATAACTGAAGGCCAGCGGTGGAAAAAGCCCGGTCACCCCAGGGTTTGTATCATGGCCTGAGCACATCAAGCAAATATCGGTCACCATAAAGCCATAAAGACCAAGACCCATTTTTACTTAAGAAATGAAATTATATGGAAAATACCACAAACCAAGATGACCCCAGAAAACATTCCAGATATTTTTCTGATGTCTCTCTGGGTTAAAACTCTTGAATGGCTGTGGACGGTTAAAAGCTCAGTTAAGTAAACTGGAGGAAGAGCTTTAAAAAACAAACAGTAAAAGTTTAAACTGAATTCTAACATGAACAGGGAGCCAGTGAAGTAAACTGAGTGATGTTCTCTCGTCTGGATGTTCCAGTTTAGACAGAAGAAGCATCCGTTCTTACTGTTATCTAAGGCTGGTGTTGTTTCTCGTTACTTTCATCTCCTGAATTTCATATACAAACGAGCTATAAATCTCTTAAATAAGTATATCAGATATAGGTGGGAACATGCCCGGAAGTAAAATTATTTTAAAGGAAAAACTGCTTTAATTGGCTAAAGAACATCAGATTTATGATTATCATCTATTATTTGCATGTAAGACAAAATCCCTTTCTTGAGGCTATTTCTAGTTTTTCACATTCAGCCTTTTCTTATTTCTATGACATGCTTTGCCTAAACATGTTGTCTTTTTTTTGTCAACAGACGGAGAACGAGGCCTCACTGAAGGAGATGCGGAGTCTGAGGGAGCGTCTGCACATGAGCGAGCGTGCCGCAGAGGGCTTGAAGAGCGACCTCAGTGCCATGATCGGACAGCGGGATCACAGCCAGGCCGAACTGCATCAAGCTCGCCTTCAGGCCGCCCAACTCACCCTTCAGCTCGCAGATTCAAGTCTGGCCTTCAGGGAAGGAAAAGCCCAGTGGGCCCAGGAGAGGCAGAGCCTGCAGCTCGCTGCAGAGGTGGGTACAATGGGAATTGATTTGGAATTTTACTGCGATCCATTTGCCACGTTGTTTTTGCGACTCCCACAGGTCGACCATGAGCGTTTGGAGAAGCTGAACTCCGAGATGCTGCGAGTGGAGGAGAGGCTGCAGGAGGAGAAGATGGAGAGAGTGAAGCTGGAAGTGGAGCTTGGAAGAGAAAAAGACTGCAACCGGGTTAGAGAAAGAGAATTATGTCTGTGTGGCAGGTGGTTTATTTTAAGTAACAGCTGGCGCGCTTGAATTTGACACTAACAAGAGGCACATGTCAGAAACTATAGCGAGGTGATGGATAACCTTCTTAATCCTTAGTTAAAAATGCTTCTAATACTCCTTTTTTTTTAATCCTGCTGTTTTATGATATCTGGCCTGCAGGTCCAGCTGAGTGAAACCCGCAGGGAGCTTCAGGAGCTAAAAGGGAGCCTGAGAGTTTCCCATAAAGAGAAAGAGCAGCTGCTTGAAGAGAAGCAGGTCAAAACTTCAATCTTCTCTGACAGAAGTTTGGGTGAAAAAGAGAAAACTTTGTTTTTTTAGTTCATTTTTGTATCTGGCATCACTTTTAATTTGCTAAAAATGTTCAAATCCACTGATGTTGGAGCTCCCATACACCGACTGTCGGGAATTGTCTCTCTGTTGCTGCCCTCTTGTTATTGTGTAATATAAATTGTTTACGGTGCGGCATAAAAAGCTGAATTTTAGGGCAGTCAGCACCGTGGTTGTTAATGTGCCTGCTGAGTTTTTGTTGTCTAACCTGCGCCGCATTTGTTAGCTACGGGCACATGCTGTACTCCTTAGAAAATCATTGTCTGGCTTCAATTTAACATTCGCCATATGGGAGCATGGCAGGCAGTTTGCGGCGTCGTATAAATAAAACAAAATTTCACCCGTTCATTGTAAAGAGATAATGCTATTTGCTTCATAATAAATGTTGATTTTTGTTAGTGCTTAATGCTCAACAGTTTTATAAGGCTTTCACCTAAAAAAGTCAGAAATCATCGGGCCTGTAAGGGTGATGGCTGCTGAGTTCGTGATTAAAGTAGTGCCCTGCTTTGTGATGTGAAGCCTGTGTTCTTTTGCTCTGCAGGATTTGATGGACTACATCTGTCAGCTGGAGCAGAAGATGGGAACGCCGGCCAATGCCAGCTGGGAAGCTGCACCGCTCGCCTCTTCAGGTCATTTGAGCAGCACTTAAACCGCTGGTTTAAGCGTGAAACTAATGTATTATCTTGAAGTTTATTTAATGCAGCTCAGTTGGACGTGTGTTTTAAAGAAAGGGGACTTCTCTCCTTTTGGTTTATGTGGCAGCCAGTCCTGCCAGTGCGCCGTCGGACTCTGAGGACGAGAGCCCGGAGGCTTTGCAAATCCACCATCCACCCCAACACGTCGGACACTACAGCCTGTGCGAGCACGGCCAGCCCGACTCCCTGCACCTCGCTACCCCCCCTCAGTCCCCCAAGGAGGCAAACAGGAGACTAGTGGTCATCAGCCAGCCTGCCCCTCTCTCTCTGCCGCATCAGGCCAGTGCTGGCACGCTTCCACACAACGCCGATTCATCAGAGCCATTCACAGCAGCATCATTATACGTGGTCATGCAGATAGGCGTGCACACCAGTTAAACACGGGCAGTGGGTCGTTTGATTTAGACGTTATCTCGCGGAAGCAATTAGGTCCCTAGTTTGCAAGTTATTAGACTGTAATAGCTGCTGGAGTTAAGTGTGTGTGTGTGTGTTCTTGTGGGATTTAGGAGGAAGAATCGGATTCAGTCCAGAGTGGAAGGAAGGAGTACAGAGAGGAAACGTCATTTTCGTTGTCTCAGCACACTGCTGACGCTCTCAGGTATGACTTTCTAAACATTTCTTTCGAGATTCACCCCACAATTATTCAAACACTGCAAATAAAAGAAAAAAACATTCCAATCTTTTGCAATTAAACATTAAAGTCCCACTCCAATCATCTTTTTAGCTATTTTCAAGGGGTTCCAAGTGGTATTTTGATTATATTTATGCCATATTTAGCCAAAATTTTAAAAAAGTTGTTTTGTAAAACATAGTTTCTGCAATAGTTCATCAGAGTTGTGGGTGGGACTTTTGGTTGTCCCACTAGCTTACAGCCCCTAGCAACCTCAGCTGAACATTACTGGAGCAACAAAAATTGTGAGCAATATTGGAGCTATCCAGCCGTACAGTTTTGAGTCAGATTCATGCTCAAATGAGGGGAAACAAATGGATCTATTTGTCTGCAAGTGGATGCATCAGAATGCAGGGAGCTTGTAGACTCAGAAATGCTAATTTAAGCTTCATTTTCTTTATATATGCCTCCATCATGACAAAAAGGCTACAAGAACATGGTAAAAACAAATTTTTTTCCCAGATTGGGACTACAAAGGCTTTATCTTTCAAGATAACTTCATTTACGGCTTATCTATGTCTGATAATTGTGCTAAAACTCACTGGCAGGTGTCCAAAACAAAATAACTCCCAAAAAAGTTTATACCAAACTCATAAGTCTTATTTTTTTGCAGAAAATGCTCCATTCAAAGGAAAACTTTCCTGTAGATTGGCATTCTTCTTGCAGTATAGCTAGAGTTTTCCTTCAAACGCTATAGGTGGACTGTTTTAGTCCTACTTATTAATTTACTTCTTAAGCACAGCCTTTAGCATATGAATGCTGAAATGTCAGAAATGATCTAACAGTTTCATAAGCTGCTAGTGTTATAGCCTCTGAAAGGCAGGAGGGATGGCTTGTCAGCCCCCATCCGTACGCTGAAGGATATTCCCCTCAATAAAGAGTGAAGGATCACCAGGCGCAGAGCTGGAATGACCGCAACACCTTGAACACAGGTGAAGATTTAGTGTTCAGAAAATGCAGATTTGCATTTGAAAACTTCCTTGACGTCAGACAATTAGCGGCTCTCCTTTGTCACGGTGGCTGGTTTTTAACAGCAGCGACGTGTCATATTTTACGAGCTCGTGACTTGATTTGTGTGTACACTTCTTAAGTCTGTGAGCATCTTGAGAACAAAGCCACCCTATAAATGCAGTGGAGTAGGAAATGCACTCTCCTTTTTGGAGATGTGGATAAGCTAAAGCAAAAATCGCCTTTCAATTTAGGAACTCGTAAGGCTTTAAATCGTAGAAAAGCGAGTGCCCGAGTGCTCGGTTACTTTCCATCTCTGTGTTCAGAAAAAACAGACAAACGCAGGCCGTTATTTACGGTGACTATGGCTCGGAGATGGAAGTTTTGAATATGTGGTTGTAAAAGAAGTGGAGTCAGGGTGACGTGGGGGAGACCGTTTGAGACAGGGGGCGTAGGACGGGTAAGATGGGAGGACACGGGGACAGACAAGTTGACAGCGAGCTGTTGGGATGATTTAGCGGACGGGTGGACTGCAGTCATGGGCCAATTTTCAGCATCATTAAGACTCTCCCTCTCCCACTCAGCCTCTCCTCCTTTTTCAATCACAATGTGGGTTTATTTCGTTTTTTTTTTTTTTTTAATTAAACATGCACACTTTCTGCTTTGTGTCTTCCTCCAGCAATATGGCCGACACTTTGCTGTGGTAATAGCCAACCGCGGGTGATGGGCATCAGAACTTCAAGTTTCTACTTTATAGACCCACGAACAGTTCGTCCAAAACGAAGATTTTAATCTGCAGTTTCAACATATCAAACATGTTTCTTTCCCTCGTAATTGTTGTTATCGACTTGGCTCTTTTTGCCAGTGGTGTCAGGTGAGCTTTTTTCTTTTTTTATGGTTAACACAAGAAGCCGAAGCGACCGGCTCCGGGGCTGGGACCCTGGCATTTGAGCGTCTGCACGCCGAAGCACAATGATTATTGTTGAATCATTGTTATGTGGAGAGCTTTACGATAGATGTTATGTCATTTTTATGGCAATCGTGATTAAGAGTCACGACAGGCACTGTAATAACAATGTTTTGTGCGGGACCGGCTTCGGCAAAAATCACGGGGATCCGGCATTAAATTCTCCACGGCTCCTTCAGACACTTTTTAAAGCATCATGAAGTAATGATGCCGCGTCACGCTTAAATATATTGCAATAACGTTGATCTAAGACACCATATTTCTCTCTTATTTCCTCAGATTTGATATGCACTTTCTTGAAGGCATAAGCAGTTGATTGTAGCAGCAGGAGCGATTCAAGGGAAGTGGACGGGGTTTTGAACCACAGCTTCCTAAGCTAGTGTGTTACTGTAGACGTCACACGCGAAACCAACTCTCGGAAGCCTTTCGCTATAGATCAGATGCAATTTATATTTGTTGACTCTTCCTTTTCATGACCGCTAGAATCCTTAAGGTGTGTTTTTGAATGCTTAACCTCAGCTTAATTTACTGATTCAACCATGCAGTTCTAGATGTGTGCCTAAAGATGAAACGGGGACAAAGTCATCCGGATTTAAGGCAATGCCTAATAATGTTTAATCAATACTGTATGCATTTTTTAAATGTTTTTTAGTCAGCGTTAGCTCGAGTTCTGCTGCAGTTGAAGCATATTCAGGTTAGGTTTGGTATAGATGTGTGTGCTTTGTGGAACAGCAGCTTCCAAGCTAATATAGATTCCTGGATGCTCAACTTTACCTGCTGTTTTGCACTGTTTTTATTCTACAAGTGTTTTTAGATGAAACAAGGAGGCATGGATACTCACTTTGCTTTTGTTTTTGTTTTTTTGTGCATTTCTGTTCTGATCATAAACTCGTGTGTCATTTTTACTTGTACTTTATAAATGTTTGATGATATAATTTTTTGCTTTTGGACATGAACACTACAGGCTATTGATTTTTATCACATTTGGATGCTAACTGAAGAAAATGATTCTATCTAGTAGGGCTGGGTTGATTAAAATCGACTAATCAATCTGAGCTTAATAGATTAATAATCAAGCCATAAAAATACAAATTGATTTAGCAGATGAAGCTAAAGTCCAGTATCTTGATGCTAACATTTAATGGAATTTTCCATAGGATAGCTAATGCTAACGCTCCGTCAACCTAAACATACATTGCTGACTAAATAAACAACTTAATATACTCACAGGCATTAATTTTCTGTTAAGGAAACATTTTTAAGAGTAACCATTTGTGGTCTACAGCACCATTATTTGGGTTTTTTTTTTGCACATTCTTTGCTTATTCCCTTTGAAAAAAAAGTATACTTGTATAGTTCCCCCTAGTGGCTAAACTGAAACACCCTACAGGAGAAGCAGAACAATTGTTAGAGCTTCTCCTTTTAAAAATCATCTTACACTATATGCTATTAACAATCTCATTATTTCACTAATGATTTTTACATTATGTGAACTGTATCAGATTATGATAAATATATTCAAAGCATATAGGATATTATGAATGTATTTTTAAGCAAATGTGTAAACTCAAAATTGAATTGAACTGAACTGAATTGGGTGGATAAAAAAAAATTGGAATCGAATCGATTCTGGAAATTCTTATTGATACCCAGCCCTACTATCTAGTTGTTTTAAGAGGGATTTAACAAAAAAAAGCTACATTCAAATGAGGGTTTGGTGAGACTTTTAGCCGTTTTGTGGTTTATTTTGTGCCACTGTCATGCTACACTACAAGTTTACTCCTTTTTAAGTCTGTTTCCAGAAGATGGCGCACTAATATGTCATTTTTCTTGTACTTTGAACTAGAAGTCACAGTGAAGGTTTTTTTTGTGTGTGTGTTACAATCACCCAGTTGTAGAGCTGCAGAGCTTTGTTTTGAAGTTTCTTTCCTTTCCAGTCATGTATGGAGGTTTGGGTGAGACTGCATAATAAAAAGTATCCATCATTGAGACGAATGTGTCTGCTTTTTTCCTGGCCAGAGATTATTGCAGCATTTTGATCCTCACTTGACATTTCCCTGGTAATTAACAATCCAATTTCTTTGCACGCCTCTACACAGCCCCGTATTCCCGTTTGGCCCATTGCCTGCTCGGTGGACGTTTTTCTCATTTGGAATTTTCTCTCACCTTTGGCTCCCCTCAGGGCTGACCTCCATCGTCTCCGTTCTTTTTGCCTCCCCAGTCCTCGGGCATTTCCTGCCCCTGTCTCTCCAGCCCCCCACCACATTCTCCACACATCTTAAGAGCGGGGTGACGATAGCTAATTATAAAATCAATGATGCTGGGCTGCCTAGTTTACAGCCAGCTCTAAAACCTTAACTGGGAAATCACTGTGGGATTGATGACTCCCTCACTCTTTATCTCTTTTAATTAGAAATGTAAAAGATATGAAGACCCAGAGGCCAGAACACATCTCTGAGTTTTTATGACCCCGATGCTTTCCTGCACAAGGCTCACTCCTTCTCCTCAAACCGCTCCCTCTACCTGGTTTTGTTTATTTCCTCTGCCTCGCGGCACATCCCGCACCCTCATCTGCAGACACCTTTTTCCATTTTCCATCACTTTCTCCATCTCGGCTGTTCCGGCTTCCTCCCCACGCCGGCGAAGGTGTTAAATTTATGGTCATTGCACTTGAAAACGTTCCTCACCTTCCCCTCACCTCTCCTCTCCTCTCTTGACTAATGCTCAGCTCCCTGCAGATTGATGCATGTGTAGCACACACCATTTTTGACTGATCTTAACCACTTTATGAGCCTTGATGGCCCTGCTCCTAACCCATACATTCATAGAAAAATAAAACTCCTGCCCAGGTCCTGTGCTCCTCGTCCTTATCGGACTCGGCCTCTCTAACTTCACTCCCTGACTTGGGTTCACTGAGCTTTATCCTCTCAATCACTCTCAGAGGAGCTGCAGCCTATGCTGCTCCATTATCTCTCCAGTGTGTTGACTTAAGCACCACTGCTCCAGATCAGAGCAGGGTCTCTTCCTGGTTTTAAATATTTAAATCGATTTATTATCATGACCTGCTTTTAATGCTTTCTTTACTGTATTTGTGAAAAATTGATGGCAGACGGCTTTTGCTCGACTGCAAGCAAGAATTCCACCCTTTTGTTCATTTGTCCTCAGGTGTTCATTTCTACTTCATTTTTTCTTCTCACCTCCCTTTCTGAGAGGGTCCTTCATCAAGCATCTCTCATGTAAGACTCAGCATGGAGGAACCCTTATCAGGCTCCTTTAAATTTTTGCCAGCACGTCCTCTCAGGGGTTACCAGGGCAACCCTTTGAAGGGTTCACAGTATATGAGGCAATTTGACTGTTCCTTGTAAAATAGTGTATAATGTATGGGTCTTACTTTAATTCCAGCGTGGTGCTATTGATCTTCCTTTAATGATAGTTAATTAAAGCAATCATATAATTGATAGAATCTCATCTCTGTTTTTTATCCCTCTTTTGATTCTCTGATAGTAAAATCAGTTAGAAGAATTAGTATTCTATAGTGGTGCCCGGAAACTGAAAGATGTTTACAATCAGAAGTCCCAGATTAAGAAGGCTCCTGCTGGATGAAGATAAGATGTTAATGAGATGTAGTAAAGATTATTTTAGGGATTTTACAATATATTTATTTCACTGTTTTTCTTAAGGTTTTTATGGAACAATTATAGCATTTGGTATTAAATTCTACTACATAATTTAGTGTAAAACTCACAACCACCAAATATGTTTTCCTTTCTCATTTCACTTTCGATTTTAACCACATGCCATTGAAAAACAACACAACAGTCAGGTTCTTTTTTCTTTTTTGTAGTTCCTGGCCTTCTCTAACAGCCAAGTGAACAATTCTGCAGAGCTTACCTTTATCTGATGTCCTTGTGTGGATGAGGCTATAATTTAGTGGACAAAGCTCT
>NC_050518.1:8827339-8839372 GCF_002922805.2 Oryzias melastigma | reverse complement strand
CGTTTCCCTGGGGGTGCAACTGCCTAAGTAGACTCCCACAGGGGATGCGAGTTTGGGTCTCCCTGTGCCGGTCCCCAGCCTGGATAAACAAAGTTTTGTGTCAGAAAAGGGATCCGATGTAAAACTTTCAGCCAAAATGTGAACAACAACACAAAACTTTATAATAAACACAAAAATATATCAAATTGTCAATCACTGCAGCTTTTTAAACTGCTATAAAATAATTGTTGATTTGAGAAACACGAGGGAATAAAAAGTCCAGTTCTCTCACAAAAGTAGTTTATTGTGCCTCTTACTGTTTATATGGCTTTTCTTTGTATGACAAGAGTTGACATAAACAGAGGGTCGGCAACATGTTGGCCATGTCAGTAAAAAAAAAAAAAAGTAACAACATAATCTCAATGTTCTGGCAGTATCACCACCACTAACAACATGGCGCAGCAGAGAAAAGAAGGAGGAGGTCATCACAAGTGTGACAGCACCGTTTTCAGGACATCCACCCCATAACTGGAAAACAATGATAAAAAGTTTCGACACACACACACACACACACACATGCACTCGTCAAAGTACAACAAAAATGAGGAGCCCTGCCCTTATTCAGATGACGAGACTCACTATAACAAAGAGAATGGTCATATTGCTTCAAAGACAGAAAAAACTTCTGTATGTTTGTCAGCTGCCGATTCGCAGCGGACTGATCACTGCAACATTTTGGCAACGACGACGTGACGTGTGAGAATACACAATCCTCTGTTCTTTCAAAGACTATACACAAGAAGACGAGAGGATATCATGGCTTTAAAGGAGGAGAAGGGGGGGGTTTGCTGGATGGATGCTGGCATGAGTGCAGGAGAGGTCAGTTCTCTCTCCCGCTCCGGAGTCCGACTGGCATCCATGAGGTTTTTCCGACTTTTAATGTACAAACAGTGGGGGGTTTGACAATCCACACAAAATCAGGAATACACGCATAAATATTGCCTGTTTCTAGCATGCCCCAAAAAGCAGCTAGGGTTTGGTCCTTACTGAAAAGCCCTGAGTCCGATTCCAAAATGTATTCCGTAAGAATTCCTCGCATATGCCTTTAGTCACTGTGTTAATGCATGTGATGCTACATAGTGAGGAGCTTGTGCCTTGTGTTGGGAGCGGAACTATTTACAGACGTCATGGGGGGTGGGGGGATGCTCTGCCTTTGATTGTATTGATTCTGCTGATCGACGATGGCACGCTAACAGGATCATCTGCTCACAGGTGGTGACTCCAATCTTAAAGGAAGAGGATGCGCCTCGTTTAAAAGAACAGGGCGACATTCCTGCACAGTCTACACTTATGTAAAGGGAAAGTGCATAAACATTGTTTTGCTTTGTACCAGGTTTTAAAGGAAATAACCAAAACAAATCTAATTATTTAGCAGAAAATAAGTCAAAATGTGAAAAACTAAACTCTTCCCTAAAACGCTCACTTTATATTTGGATTTTAACCCTTTAACACTTAACACCCTTAAACGTGCTTAAACACAAAATCTTTAATATACTGTAACTTTTCAACTGTTATCACAATAAATGTAATTCCAGTAGATTGTGAAGGAGAAAAGCGGCTCATCGAGCCGCTTTTCTCCTTCACAATCTACTGGAATTACATTAATTAAATTAAATAAAAAACATAAACACTGGAGCTCCAGTGTTAAAGGGCTAACAAGCAACCAGGAAGTGCAACAATCAAATAAACTAGATTAACTGATCATTTTGTATGGATATCAAAATTAAAACCTAAAACTTTTGTCAGTTCAGGTAACAACAAAAAAAGTAAATGAGGTTTAAAACAGTCTATTCTCAAATTTAGTCCAGAAAAACAAGGAGCTGCACCTCAGACTTAAGTAGCATGTTCAGTAACATAGTCGTAAACATTTTCTCCATTGCACAAGGTTACATTTGCAAATCTGTGGGACATAACAATGTCCTTTGAACAGCACAAGGAAAAAATGTTTGATTAAAAATGCAAGAAAAATCTCAAACAGCAACTCGGTACAAACGCCTCAGACCAGCTGTGCGGCATTGTGTTAGCAGAGCAAACACTGGCGTTTGTTTAGTGGCCGCAAGACTTTGCAGTTGACCCTGAACTCTTTTGGACACCTTGCGCCAAATGCCAGAACATGGCTCTCAAAATGAGCCAAATCTAGGCGAACAAATGAGGGAAATTGCTGTAAGCAGAGTACTTTGCTAAAGAAAAAGTAAAGGGTTGTCAAATCTGTACACAAATGAAACAGTGTGGTGGGGCTGAAAAAAAAAAACTGATAACAAAAAAAGACTTTAAAACCTGGTACAAACATGTCGGCTCATGTGCTACGACTGAATGTGTTCACAGTAAGCTCACACTGTGCTTGAGACTGTCAATTCCTGACTGTAGCTTTAGTCCCTGACGGCAGTTTAACTTAAGCTCCATTTTTTTTCCTAACTTTGGCACAAATTTTCTTCCTGTGCTGACAGTTAGCTGCAGCAACAACAAAGCAGAAAAATAAATCTAGTTCCCCAATGACTGATTGGGCCTACATAAGTGTCCTATGGGTTGATTATCATCCACAGAGAGCCAAAGTGCTCCGAGAAGCCCCAAACTAAACGTATGCAGATGATAAGGAAGACCAAGCCAGTTGTATTTACCCTTCTTTCTCTCTGAATATCTTATCAGGAAAGTTCCTCAACTAAAGAATTCATATATGAACCATAATAACACATAAAAGACAATATAATCGTATATAGATATGTATGGGCTTATTCATAAACTCAGAAAAAAAACATTATTCAAAAACAACACAAAAACAAAAGATTAGCATACTCAATTTGGTTTTGCCCTGTGTTTTTGTTGTAATGTGATGACTGTAGGGTCTGGACTGGACTCAACTGCTCAGTTCTGGTGTCTGTTTGGACAGTTCCCCTACTTTATTAAAAAGAAACACCACCAGCGGAGACGTTATGTAATTTTCATGTCACGGCTATGCCAGGAGTTCTCCTTGACTTCATGCTTCTGCACGTCACTAGTCCTGGAGCATGTGGCCTGAGTTAAAGGTGTCTGTACATTTAAGGCTGTGCTGCTCTCTGCTGAGGAGAACACAGTGATGTGCAGTAAGGAGAACAGAGAGAGGAAGTGAAGGCCAGTATTTTTGTTTTAAAGTTGGGGTGGGGTGAAGTCTGTTGTATGACTGCATGTCTGTATGTGAGCAGAACCTGTTCATGAGTATGTGCATGAAATGCTCTGTTCACTGCGCTCTGCCGACAAAGCCTTTCCTCGACCCATCCAAGTTATCCAGAACCCCCCAGGGCTCCCCGTCACTGTCCGAGCCCCTGTCCCTGTCTTCATCTCCCACGTCGTCGTCGTCGTCTTCATCCTCCTCTTCCGGAGAGGGCTCGCTGAAATTCTCCGTGCCCCAGCTGTCATCTTCGTCCTCGGCCTCCTGCTTCACGACCAGCTTTGGTGCCGCTGGGGGTTCCGGTGGCGGAGGGGGCGTCTGGCTCCCGTTGTACTCTGTTTGGTCCTCGAAGGCCTCTGGGTTCTCAAGCATCTCTCTTATCAAAGGAGGCATTGGCCCTGGGATCTCCATCTTCAGGGTGATGGCTCTCTCCGCACCTGAAACAGAGACAAACCGATACGGTGATGCCACAACACTGGAAACCGAAGTACGACCAGAAACGAGGTATTGGAAAATGGAATCAATTGTTTTATTTTTCTCTAAAAAGGCTAACCTTTAGTACTGATGCCTCTGAGGTCTGTGATCTTCATCAGCATGCGGGGGAACATGTGGGGTTTGTTGGGGCGGCGCCGCCGGGCGTAGATCTTAAGAGCTTCAAGTAGAGGCTCTTGTAGCTTATCCACCTTCTCTGGCTCTTCCAGGTCCATACGGTCTGAAGGATGAAGAAAACGTTTACAATTCCATCCAAGAATAGTAATAATAGACACATTTTACACGTTAAATTAGAATTTTACATGAAAACAAAAATGTGACTGATTAAAGCAGTAAGTTCAGGCTGCAGTACCTCCACAGATTAGACAGATGGCACTGAGGAGACCCGTCTCTGTGTCATCCATCTCCAGGGGGAGAAGCTGGCCGGCGAAGGCAAACACCAGGTCTGTAAGCGGTCCAAAGCCTGCATTGTGCATCTGAGTTCTGTTCAGGGTCAGGCCATCAGAAAAGGTCATGGTGTCCTGTTCTGGGGTGTAGCGTGTGCAAATTCTTAACATCTACAATCAGAAGAGAAAATGATTAAGGGTTTGCCAAAACATAATGTCAAATAAGTATATTGATATCTTCTATAGAGAAAAAAATATATAAAAAAATTAAGGAAATTAACACATGTTGTCAATCTGACTTCCCTGCACTACTATTTCTTTCCAGGAGGTGTCAGCATATCCCCATTTTAACATAATCCCATTTTCTTCATATATATTTTTTGTATTCTCCTGAAAACTGTGAGGACAAAAAAGAGCTTCTTACCAGTATGTCCAGGCAGGCTGACTTCAGTAGAGTGATTTGGTCAGCGATGGTGAGGGTGGTGAAACCTGGGAGCCGCTTGGCAAATTCCACAATCTTAATGATGCATTTGGTGGAGAGCTCGCTGAACTTGTCCCAAAGTCCCAGATCCAGCTGAACACGGTGGTCTGAGCTGGAGTTCTAAAAACACCACAAAGAATTCACATAAAAAAGCATGCATGGGGCTGTGTTCACCAGAACTTCTCACATTTGCATTTCTCATCACTCAAACCAAAAGAAATCAATTCACGAGTTGCATCAATCATTCGGAGGCTTTGTGGCGAGCTGCATTAGAGTGACAACTACAATGTTGTGAAATTTAGGGTGAATTGAAATGTTTCCATGCAACTGAGGAGTCTTTGGTGACAAGAATGTTTGCCACACACTCCCGGAGTGAACATAAAAATTACACATTTACATGAGCGACTTACAGTTGTGTATTTTCCAAGTTGGCAAAGCGATGGGAAGGTTTCCTGGTGAGCTTTGCTGACTTTGTTGACCAACTCCTCGAGCTCTCCGCTGAGCTCATAGCTCTCAGGAAGCACCATCTCCTCCTTGACATCCTTCTTCTTTTTGTTTCTATCGTTGCGTACTGCTACATGAAGAAAATGTACAGGTTTTAGACATAATGGTGTATGCCACTCAGAATTGGATACAAATCACGAAAGCCGTAATAAAAAAGGTTTCAAGCTGAACGTGGGACTATCTGTCTTCCTTTTATCACCCACTTGTCAATCCATCTTCCCCCAGATGCACACAAGCCAGTCAGCTCCCTCCTGCTCTGCCTCCTCTCCCTCTTTCACCTCCCATACTTTCCTTCCTTTCAGGATATCCAGTAATAGCAGAGGCACAATGTGATCCCGGTCTTAACACACATCCCAAACCAACATTTCACCCCGTACACACACGTCCTTCAAGCTTCATGAGGGGAAAAGGATACATAGGCTGTGGTTTTTGCCATACAGAAGGGAGAAAAAAGGAGGTGGGCCTGTGAACCTGCAGACAGCAAAGACCCCGCTGCAATTCTCTTCTCTATAACTTGAAATGGTATTTTCTCTTGCTTTGTCTCCATGAATGAAAGTAGTGTCTGTTCCTGGCCAGAGGGAGGGGGCGGGGGAGGTTTTGTGGTGAAACAGGAAGTCAGATTCATTTTGTGAAGCGATTAGTCATATGATTGGTACAGTGCCCAGTCTTGCCCTGATCACCACCCCTGCTAGACTCATCTTCTGGTTCTGTCTCCTTGATTCTGTCCTCAACAGAACATTCAAAGATTCATAATAATAAGCAGGTTGTGTATTGGCATGTAAAAACCAGGTTGCCAAAAAAAAAAAATGGAATCCATGTTGGGTGTGGATAAGAGTAAATAAACATCCTTTATTTCCAAGCAGCCGTCTTAATCTCTTTAATAATGGAGGACTCACCTTCCTTAGACATGCCGACCTCGAAGCACTTCTGCAGCCTGCAGTACTGACAGCGGTTGCGTGTGACTTTGTTAATCTGACAGTTCTTGTCTCTGTGGCAAGTGTACACCATGTTTTTCTGGATACTGCGACGGAAGAAACCCTAAAGCATCAGGAAGCCCGAAACAAAAGGGGATAGGCGGAGAGAAAAAGTTAGTGTCAAATAGTTATCAGAAAAGGATGTGACATTCAAGAGCGTGCTCATTGTCTGCGAGGCTCTTTTCCTTTTTAACCAATCTGAAAAATAGACGTTTTACGGAGATGGATCAAGGCTCCAGAGCGCAGTGTTCTGGAAGGTTCCTCTCACCTTGCAGCCCTCGCAGGAGCTAACCCCATAGTGGTACCCTGAGGACTTGTCCTGGCACACAAAGCAGGGCTTGTAGACACGAGGTGGAGGAGGTGGAGACGGAGAGCTGGGTACCATCTCCTCTGAGCTGGTACTCTGGGTCTCCACCGCTGTGGAAAAGGAGAAGGCAGGAGACCCCATGAGCATGGAATTTATCATTACCCATTTCACTATTAGCCCAGCACTTGTTTCTTGTTAATGTGTCTAAGTGCATTCAGATAAAGCATGACGGCATAAGTATGTTTCTTTCTAAGACGTCTAGTAAGACAAATCAATACAGTTGAAGTCCTTGCAAAAGAAGTACTTTAAAAATACACAAAAGACAAATCTCAAGCAAAACTTTTCTGACATTAATTACCACCCTAAAAGATAAGAATGAGATGAACATTTGTAGACATGATATGTTTATCTAAACAGAGAGAAATTAGTGAAAAATGACTGTTTGACAGGACAGACAAAACGGATTTTTCACTGCAGTGTGCAAGAAGCCGTGTGACTGACAGGCAGTCCGATAAGGATAGTTATTAGAACAATTACAGGAGCCAAGAGTGGTCTTCAGAACTGGCTGCTCCTCATTCCACATGTCGACAAAAAACTCATGAACATCCTGTCCAGCACAGGGGAACTTTAGGCTAGAGTAAATCTCTATTTGTACCTCTCAAACAGGAACGCAGCTCTGTTGTTCGGTGTATTCTCGTGTCACGTACTCGCAATGGTACATTACACTTCATTATATTCCAGAGCAGACCCCGTATCAGCTGTGCTGCATGTGTGCAGAGTACAGAGTTTCCCTGGGAAACATTAGATGGTGCAAACACGTAGAACCAGACCGTGGTCACACATTCTGGCCTGCACAAACTCAAAGCCACACATGTGACCCTCACACTTACACAAACACTTTCACCCTTGGTCACTCTCAAATTCAACCCCCAACTCCCGCCACCCCCCCCACTGACACACAAACCCTACTTTTCTCTTGTTTCCTGGCCTTAAATTCCTCAGCGCAGCCCTGCCAGGTTTTAACAGAGGCCTAAGCTCGTAACGCAGCCTATAAAGGCAGTCCCATGGCTGGACTTGAGGCCCCAGCCCGGCTGGCCTGCACTTTATTGGGACTCGGTCACCTTGGGCAGCTATTCACACCACCAGCTGTATCTCCCAGACCGTAAAAGAAAAAGCCAATCATAAAATAAAAAAACAGGGAGGCTCTAAAATTCAGACTTTTACTGCCCCCACCTCCCCCCACCAGCATCTTCAATGAAAAACACAGAGGGGCCAGTCTGAACTGAATCGTCAATCCCTCCTCCCTTTTCTCCCACTCAGTGCGGAGGAAAGAACCACCAGCTTGGCCTTTTTTTTTACTGGAGAAGTGAGACTTCAAAAAGAAGAAAACAGGGGGCGTTAGAAGAAAATAATAAAAACAGAAAAGGGAAAAAAGGGGTTTGGTGTGTGGGCACAGTTGTTTTCTTGTTCAAGACCAAGTTCACTCCGTCTCTGCAGCTGCAATGATTGGCAAACTACCTCTTCATTCATGATAATAACAGAAATGCTTGACAGAATTTTTTCGTTTATTGCTAACGGTGAAGACATCTGGTTTTCATATGTATTTTTATATTCGAGTCCACATTCAAATACCTCCTTTGAAAGCCTTACATTGCTGGAGGCGAATATGTTTTCCATTAGTTTTTTCGAGCATTCCCAAAGCCAAATGTGCAAATCAATCTAAGAAGTGAAGTTTACGCCCACTAAATGTTTCTACAGCAGTTATCATATATCCTTGGCCAGCACTGAACAAAGCGGCAGGGTCAATTGGAGAGCAGAAACCCTCTGAACGCGCCGTGAACCACTGTTTATGCAATAATAACATCAGCAAATGAGGCTCCAGACCAAGCGCTGACAACCCCTTACAAAGGACAAACCATATGCGGCGTCAAGTGAGGGACAAAACTGGCTCTTAATGGATAATTGAAGGGGGGCAAAGACAGAGAAAGTCCATCTTGGAGAAAAATCAAAACAGCAGCAATTGAGAATGCATCAAGCTCTGTCAACACACTGAACCTGGTTCTTGCCAGAGAACATGACTCCCGAAAACTACCTCCCAGAATGAGCTCCATTCAGCCTGCTCCATCTAAAACCCCACCACCACTTACCCTAAGGCGCCACAGTGAGAGGGCCTATTCAGGCTACCACCCAGAGCCCCTTTTCCCTGTCTCTTCAACTCAGCTCATCTCTGTTTGGAAAACAAAGCCCTGTGAAATGAGAGGCCCTCCTTATCAGCGCTCCATGGCCTGGAGCTTCATTTGCATGACAATCTGCCGCCCCGGGCCGAGGAGATGATGATGGACAGATGAGATGAGAGGAGTGGCATAGGTGAGTGGCTGCTGTTGTTTGGGAGAGAGCGGGGTTGAGGAAAGTTAAAAAAGGGATAGTTAGATCATTACTGTTTGTTTCTTGCCAAAGACCAGTATACTGGCTAATCCTTTGCTGGTCTTTCCTGAGCACTCATACTTTAACACGTGTTCCCGATGAGCCCCCAACACTTCACATACTGTGTTATTTGTGGTACACGACAGAAATAGCTGTTTACCTAAAGGTGTCATTAACTAGGCTAATTGCATTGGATTCTAGGTCAAGTTAACCAAGTCATTCAGTATCCCATAGGGATCAACAGATGGAATATAGAAGAAGAAGGGGAAAAAAAACTACACTCTAAGCACAGAAACAGTAATTTAATAAAGCTCCTTTAAGTCTGACCAAGTGGAAAGGGGAGTGTTTGTAATGTATATGAGCAAAGACATGACTTTGCAGCTCCTGTTTTGTGTTGCAACACCCTTTTTAACTGAGCAGCATATGACTTCCTGGCAGTGTAGCAAATATTTTACAATTGGCCAACAGATTCTGTGTGTGTGAGCTGTTGGTGTGATTAAATCTTCCATGGAACACTGAATCCAAAGTCTTGGAATGTGAGAGCAAATGTATAGAGCACTTGTGTCTGAGGGGGCTCTTAATAGAGTGCTGTCGATGAGCATAGAGAACAAAGGCATTTCCATATCCTCATTTTTCTGTCATTATCAACTACTGTCCAAATACGGATTAGTGAATACACTTTAGAGAACAAACTGTTTTCTCTTCTCCCTGTTTTATTACTTTAGGGTTATTAATAGAGAAGGCAACCATTTAAAGAGAACTACCAACAGTGAAATAGTTTCCCTACAGTTCAAATTATACTTTAAAGTGTTGGTAAAACATCTGTAAATGGTTAAAAAGTGAAATACTTTAAAATGATTCTTTTAGTTATTGCTTTCATCTGGATTTTTATGCTGACCTTGTACGCAACATAAACCAGTTACATGTGCAACTCTAGAGAATTTTTACTTAACCAGTACAACTGCTTTCTTTCAGCTATTTGTATAAATAAAAACAAATGGTGTACACTGCGTGCACAAAGCTCGGATTGTGAAATGAATCGACTGACAGCTGCCCCTTTGTGATGAAAGCTGCATTTCTGCATTGCGAAATATGCATGCGCTGTGTTTTTGTCCCTTTTGTCTTCTCAAGAAAAATCATACAGAGACAGAAGAAATATAATTACCCTCTGCAATGGTAAAAGTCAGACAGAAACTCTACTATTATCAGTATTTTTCTAAATAGCATTTTCTCAGAGGTTGTTTTGTGTTCTTTTCTTTTAAGTTGTAAACATATATAAACGTATTGTAAACACATGAGGACTCTTAAAAGACTGACTCCAATGAAAATCATGTTTTTGTTGTTTTTAACATGTTCTTTTAGCATGTTTCTCATGATGTATAAAATAATTTAAGATTAAAACAGTGTTTCTTGAGTATTTCCTTAATCAAATTAAGTTGGTTTTTACTTAATTTTGACCCTCCATGTCAGTTGCTGCACCACAAACCGTGAAAACCCGTGGTTTAAAAAAGCTTGGGTTTGACATGGGCGGGTCAAAGTCTCCTTTCTCCACTACAATTCTGATAAATACACTTGCAAACAAATAGATCCATTACTGTCTTTATTTTCCGTGTCTAAACTTGTATCTCACTCAAAACTTTATGACAAGATAGCTCTGATGCTGCTTTTTTTGTCTGGTTTTTTTTTGTTTGTTTGTTTGTTTTTTTGCTACGCTAATGTTAGCTTGGGCTTGTGCAGTGCTATAAGTTAGCAGGAGAGAGTCTAAACAAAGATTTGAGGGGAAATTAGTAGAGCTAACTTCAGTGCCAACAGCCCCGCCCACCACCCAGTGGTGAATTACGAACTGCTCTGCAGAAAATATGTCTTAAAAAAAACGACAATATTTTAGCTAAAAACTGCATAATCATAAATAAAAGACCACTCAGAACGCTTTTACAAAACAGAAAAAAATGTAGTCGGAGAGAGGACTTTAAAAAGTTTGAAAAGCTATGAAGCAATAAAACATTTGAGATTTTGGGGAAGTCGGACAGAAAAATCAGTGTAGGGTTTACTGAAGACAAAAGGGCTTGGTAGTGGGCAGACAGAAGTGGCAGACGGACGGCAGATTGCAGAGAGGATGGTGAACAGAGGGGCTGAGAAAATCTCTGGCCCTCATCTCAAAGCCCACATCACCATAGGATACTGGCTAAGTGATCATCAGTGTATCATTAAGTCTTCATAAAGAAGTGAGTTTCAAGAAAGAGGAAAAGAAAGTACCACACCCATGTCAGTAGTGCCAGTGCATGTAACTTTCCTTCTGCCCACATCTTCCTGCCATCACTTTGAGTCTTCTGCTGCAAGGCCCCACACGGCAGCCTTGTTTCCTTCCTTTTTTCAGTTTGTCCGGAGGATCTCCGTCATTGCTTTTGTAGTTACTTTAGAGTCCCTTGACGCTTCACCTTCCTCACGTTTTTTCCCGAGTTCTGTTAAGTACACTGTAGTAACTCTACTCATCTGAAATACTATAAATCTAAAGGACAAGAATGACTGTTTTTTTATCTCTTTATTCATTTTTGAATGGTACTGTCGATTATAAAAATGAAGTAAGCAAAAAAGTTTTTGTTTGCAGCTTGAAAAAAGTGCATGATGGGAAAAATTCCTGAGCGAGTTCACAGAGAGCAAGGGGTGCTTTTATTAAAGGTGATGAGTGGTAACCAAGGCTTTCAACAGCTGTCTGAAAGCTTATTACCTGGGCTCACACTGACACCTCTGTAAGGAGGCACCACTAAAAACAAGTCCTTTAGAAAAAAAAAAAGAGAGAGGGGGCAAGCTGGGAGTAGGTAACATACACCAAACTGGCCAGACATTATATACACACACCTTCAAAAACTGGCACCCATCTGTCATAGCCAACAGAAAGTCATGTAACAGAGACAGACGCCAGTGAGTGCAACCATTATGTTGACTTATGAAAAATATTTTGGATCCTGCTCAAAGTCGGCAGGCGTAATGGGGGCGTGAAACAATGTGTTGTAACACACACTGCTGCCTACACACAACTCATATGGCCTCCCCCCTAAAGAAAAAGTGGAGTATTAAAAGCAGCAGGTGGAATAAACACGTATCCTCAAAGCAGATTTCTAAAAAGTGGAATTACCCCTGCTGTCTAGTGGTGCTCTCTTAACACCCTTTCTTCTTTACAGCACCTCATAAAGGGTCTTTTGATATTTTCTTGATGGAGTCAGCCAAGCCAACATTTGGCAGCCGGCACCCTCACACACACACACACACACACACGCTCC
>NC_050518.1:8800254-8826867 GCF_002922805.2 Oryzias melastigma | reverse complement strand
GGGCGTGAAACAATGTGTTGTAACACACACTGCTGCCTACACACAACTCATATGGCCTCCCCCCTAAAGAAAAAGTGGAGTATTAAAAGCAGCAGGTGGAATAAACACGTATCCTCAAAGCAGATTTCTAAAAAGTGGAATTACCCCTGCTGTCTAGTGGTGCTCTCTTAACACCCTTTCTTCTTTACAGCACCTCATAAAGGGTCTTTTGATATTTTCTTGATGGAGTCAGCCAAGCCAACATTTGGCAGCCGGCACCCTCACACACACACATACACACACACTCCTTTTTTTTTCTTCACCCCACAACCCTGTAAACCAAAAAAAAAACACACAAGTTGGCTTCAAACAACCTGCCTGTCCTCTATGAACCCGGCAAATAAAGTTTCCCTTAAAAACGCCCTTGTACAAAGCCTCAGGAAGGAGGTCTTAAAAAGAGGGTGAAAATCAAGGAAATGCAGTTAAAGTGAAAGGCTTTGTGTCAGCTGCCATGTATGACGAATGCAGGAAAAGAGGGGACGGTTAAGTCCAGAGCTGCGGAAAAAATATGCCCACTCATCCCTGCTGTGAGCCCCAGCTGACTCTTCATCTGCCCACCAGAAGACAACTCACCTGCAGTGACTGAGACATGAACCCAAACCGGGCCAGCCCAGCACAACTCCCGTCCATTGATCATCTCGAAAAGACAGAACAATGCACGGGAAGGCAAGGAAGCAGACAGGCATGGTGGGGAGAGAATAGTCATCGAGGGAAACCCTGAGTCTTTGATCTTTGGGTTGTTTCTTGTCCTCCCAGACTTCCTCTCACCATCTGTAGCCTGCCTCTCACCTGTCTGTCTCTGGCAAGGCCACTAGCACTCGTTCAATTGCTATTGCTTCCTCCCTACAACAATAGAAACCTCCAAAAGTAGAAGTAGCCCAGCCATGGCTGCAGCCCCACTCTGTCAGAGGAAGTCAGGGGAAAGGAGGATAACATAAACAACAACAGTACTATTCACTCTAGCACTTTGGCGAAGCACTGCAGGCCAGAGCAAGCAAACCAAGCGACAGCTCATTCTTACACAACGTGTACATGTTTGCGCAGAAGGTGTTGCAGACAAAGTTCCTCTTGCTGTTGTTTTTGTTAAACCTGAGTCACCCACTTTTAACATGAAGCAACTTATCTTATTTTACAGAGCTTAACCTTTACTGATTCTATCAGAACCCAGAAAAAATCTTAAAATAGAGTCTCAAAACTACAAATGACATAGAAGAAACAGTCTGTACTCCACATGACATGACTTTTGGAGGGTGGCAGTCCCTCTAAAATGGCACAAAAATCCAGAGTCCTGTCACATGTAAAACACACTCTGAGAAACTTTTGCTTTGAGTGGCGGACTGAAACAATGACGCATCTGGGAGTTTTTCCACTTTTGCTTGGCAACCAACTGCCAACCGGTTGCCCAACTCTGAGACGGGGCGGAGCCTGTCAGAGCACAGACGAGACACTTGCATTTAAGCTACACAGTGATTCATTTCCTTTTGTGAGGTGCTGCTGACGGAAGTTACATGTAAGACGAACATGTGAAGAAATTGTGACGCATTTGGGTATTTACTATCAGTGAGCACAAATAGATGTCTGAGAAGGGCATGGTTGGTGGCTTGTTCACTCAGTTCTTTAACCCTGTCCTGCACCAAAAACAAGCATATTTGAAGGAGTCTATCTTCTAGACTGTTTGCTGTCTAATTGTGTGACTTTTTTTCTGACATATCATGCAGCAAAACCCAAGGCTACATGTCAGTTGCTGCTCTCTTTAGGTCACAGGTCCTTGCTACAGTGGAGACATTATCCATTTGTTTGTGGCCACCAAAGAGCGTGTGCTTTTATTCTGTGTCAGTGCATGCCTGCTCGTGAGCGTGTGTCATGTGTCTGTGATAATGCCCTTCTTGTGTCAGATCCAGAGCAAAACATCCATAGCAGAGGCCCACTGAACCACTAACTAGACCAACGTTGTGTTAGTAGTAACCATGTATGCTTTGACTGTTCCTCGCCACCAGTTTTCTCCTGTTTTGATTCAAAATGAACTCATTTTAAAATATCCATATGTGCAAACAATGAAGTGTTGATTCTTTCAAAAATAAAATGGGTGTAGAAAAGGAAATCTGTTAACTGCTTTAAAGGTTTCAGGAACTCCTGTTCACAAGAAAATCCACTGCATCTTCTTAATCTTCTGTATGTGTGCTCTCTCTCTCCCAAGCTGTTATCCACATGCACATGTACTGTCATGTCAGTACACCTCGCACATCCAAACATCCACACAGGCTCCCGTACAGACAAATGAGTGTGTAGGCACACAAACAGATGGATTAATGCCAGTATATACAAATGAGCAAATGCTGTGTCACCAGAACGATGGTCATGGCAGTTGCATACTCGCGCGGGCAGAATTTGACTAATGTTCAAGGAAAAACAACACCAGCGGGCCTCCGTCCCCTCCTTCCACCCACCCTCCACCCTTTCCATCACTCTTCACCCCTCAGCTCAAATAATAGCTGTACTACACCAGCCGCTCAACACTCGCTGCCAAACGCCATCGGCTGCGTAAACACAACCCATTCACACTTCCACGGAGTGCGGACAGTCGGGCTCGTCTGGGTCTGCGGTCCCAGCCTGGCTGCCCGAGGCCTCCGTTTCTCATAACAGCGAGCCCCTAGCAACACTGGAGCCAAGCCGTCAGTCAATAACACGGGGGTGCTGGGGCAGCTCTGTTCACGTTGGGCTCCAATACTGTTCTAATGCTTCTATTAGTCCTTCTGACAACAATACATGTATGTCGGTGAAACAGAGAGACGCATGCTTTCCAGAGGCCTTCACACAAATTCACACATAGTTTGCCAACTGCCCACGCCTTTGTTAGGAGAAAATGTGCCTGGCAGCCAGTGAGCTGTTCTCAGTAAACAGTTACAATGGCAGAAGCCAGACTTCAGTGTTGGAGAGGGCACAACCCCTTTGTGACCTGCAAAGAGTTGTGAAAGGAAACCTACAAAAAAATCCAGATTTAGTTCTCAGCTAACACTGATACAATCTGAAAACAACCATCTTAAAAAAATACCAGTTGAAGGATTTAGTTATGTTGTTCAAAAAACAAGAAAAAAAACCTGAAGGTGGCAGCTTCTGTCTCCATGGGATGCTTGATGAGTTTTATTTACAGTGGTGTGACTGGTGTTGCTGAGAGGCTATAAACTGCCATGAGTGCAGAGCTGGATTCCAACACGGGCCTGAGGAATCCAGCCTGGCACATTGTCTGTCTCTGGATTTGACACAGTAGTCTGAGTGCCAAACGCAAGCTAAACAGATACCTAAACAGAACACGGTTTTCACACTGGCTGCCACTTTCTTACCTCTGCATAGAAGAATCCACACACGAAAAGAGGATTATAGCAGAAAACTGTGGGAAACTGCGGAGATTGAGCCTCTTTACTTATAGACCGTACTGCCAATTAAAGGTCCTCCACTATAACTGAAAGAAAGCTTTGAGACCGAAAAATAAGTCTATTTAAGATATTCACTTAAGTCAGAGTGATTCAGCAGTATTGCATAAAGTATCCTGTGATAACTTTCACACTTTTAATGAGGATGATTTAGTCAATATTTACTTCACAGCAACTGTTAGCAATGGCATTAAGAAAATATAAGAAGTTCTTTCATACATTCTTTAATACTTTGGCACTGGATACAGAAAATGCAAACTAAATTCCTTATTTCTTATATTAAAAGTGACTTAAAAGCATTTTTTTGCTGTATGTGGTAAAATAATTGATGCACTAAACATCTCTTTTACACTCTTGCACACACACACACCTTCTATCCAAAATAACCCTATCTATTCTCCTCCCCTCCCCAGGCATTCTAATCTTTTAATTGAATCTTTTGTAATTATAATGAAATAACTGTGGACTTCTATCGGGGAGAAAATGATCGGGTCAGAACGTGCCAGTGGTCACAGGAAGCTCTTATTTCTCCGCCACAGCTGAGATCTATACTCCCATTTCAATTAACTCCTCAAGTCACCTCTGAACAAGCACATTAAGGGGAAACAAAGAGGCGGCTGCCTGAGCCCGTGGCTGCACGCTGGAAACCGCCACCATCACAGCAATCCCTCACTGCTCTCCCATTTGTCAGGATCCCGGCTGATAACAAAACTTTGCTCAGAAACATCAAGCTAAGAATTTATTTTGGAGACAAAAGATTACTTTCTTTTTTTCTGACCCTGTGTAACTGCTAAACATAATTGCCTCATTCTTCTAGGCAAATGAACATTGACGTAGAGAGAATTGGTCTGCATAGGCTCTCTCAGATGGCTTCCCTAGCAGTTGACTAATTCAGTTCTCATTGACATATGACTAAATCAGTGTCCATTATCCTTATGTGTGGGGCAGCTCAGATGTAGTACCAGCTCCGTGGCATAAGGCACTTAGGAGCATTACGCAAACCAAGCTGGTTGAAAAGGTCTCCTTTTCAGGAGGTTGACAAGGCCGCCACACATGCAGTAGATCTGACATTGGCCAGGCTGTAGCCTCTGACTAACCTCTGACATTAAGGTCTCTCTCTAGTGCACAGAAAACAGGAAAACTGACCACACACTCCTCAGTCAGCTGATTATCTCTGGCAAACAGTCAAGAGGTAGAACACAGATAAAAGGAAAATATTTACAGCAAAGACACCAAGATGTCTTTTTGCTTATTGGTGGATTTGGAGGAATTTTCTTTGAATTAGCAAAGATTTTTCTCTTTAAAAAAATACAAAACAACTTTTTAGTTGAGTCGTCCGCATCATTTAAAGGCCAGGTGAGTCTTCACAAACTCTAGTTTATTTGTGGTGGATAGAGCCCGTCTCCGGGAGTGTGGCATTAGCAGTTGAGCAGGTTCCTCTGTTGTGCAGCTGGCCTGGCTTAATGAGATATCAGACTCAAACATCAATTCATCAGCTTCCCTGATGAGGACAATGAGGGCCAACTACCTCAGTAAAGAGAGGCATTATGGCTCCTTGTGCGAAGGGGAAGGGCAGCCGTGTTTACAAAGGTTACCGGGCAGAGAGAGTTTGAAACAGTACACCACTCCAGCCTCCACTTTGCTTTGCTACACTCGGCTCTCATACCCTTGGGGAGGCTTATCAGCACTTCTCCTTTATCTTTGATTTTGTGGAACAAAGTCCCGCAGGCAAAAAAGCGTCCCAAAAACCATAGTGCAGTATTTTAAACGTATGCATCCGTGTGAATGGTTTATAAGGAGCGCCCATAGAGGCCTGATTGATTAAATAAACAAATCTGATCTTGTTATCATTAGAGCTCCTCTAGCTCAGCAGAGCAGACTGGGCTGGCTGGATTCCCCTCTGGCCTCAGCCTCCAATGACAGGGCATCTGTCTTCATTAAAGCTCAGCCAGTGTGCATGACGGCCACTGAAATGCTGGTGTCTTCACGATTAATGAAGACGGATGACTCCCCCCAAGAGGCAGTAACAAGGAACAAAAAGCAGCAGGATGGGCTAACTGAACAAAACAAAAAAAAAAGAAAAAAAATGGAACTAAAATTCACATTCAGCAGCCTCCAAACAACAGGAAGACATTTTTTCCTCATTGCTTTATGTTTATTTATATTCTTGATTCATTTCAGATCCATCCATACTTCTCCTTTGGAAACAACTACAGCAGTGCATTAAAATGGGCCACGGGTGGAGTCGGAGTCAGAGGCCCATCTAAAGTTAGAGGTTGGTGATGCAAATGAAAAAAATTAGGGGTCAAAAAACATTCAAAGAAAGCTGGCCAGAGAATCCCGAGGCTTTTAAGGACTTTGTATGCTCTCCCATTTCTTAATGAATTTATTCACTGAATAATTCATCTACTTATTAATTCATGGCGTTTCACTCAAGAGCAATATCATCATCTTTTTTCCATACATAGGCATGTTATAAATGTAAGCCAAGAAAGACTGCAGCACACCATTCAAAACCTGAATCTGAACTAAAAACAAAAACTGTTATTTGTCAGTAGAAACTAAACTTTCAGTCAAAACAAGAGTATGAGTGAAAAAGTGTCCTCACAAAGTGCTCCCTCTTCCTTTCACTAGAAAGAATTTCCTGGCAGGTCAAAACTCAGGTGGCTCATATTGTCACTGAAACTTGAGACGATGGCTGAGACCTCACGAGTCAAAGATAGGAACACAGGCAGACACTTTCAAATAGACACACAGAACTACAGGGAATATCTCAGCAAAGAGTTCTGTAGGATGTTGAAGACGAGAAAAGAAAAGAGAGGAGACAGTCTGTCGCAGTCTTTTCCTGTGCCGCTCTGCAGTCAGTGACAGGAGCCCCTTGGCGAAAGCCCAGAGGGGGGAAAACAAGCCAGCAACAAGAAAAGGCATGCGTGTGTTTGTGTGTGAGACAGAGTAGGCAAAGATTGGCATGATTGTGTCGCACAAGAAAAATCAAACAGGACCTCACTTACACTGAACACTGGCACTGCTCGTCCAGGCGAAGGGGTCCAGCCTCGGAAAGAAGGGGCTCGCCTTGCGCAGCATGCATGCCCCACGACTGGTGACATCATAGAGCTGATGGGGGCCCATTCCCAGAGCCTCCATACAGTCAAACATGTTATCCCTCACCCTCCGCAGCCTGGAGTCAGATTCTGCTCAGTTACCTGTGTCCTGCCCTGCTCGCACTGATCACAACACCAGCAACAGCTATCTGGAGTAGTGACCTTCCCTCGCCTCCGTTCACTTATCTCCCACTGTCACTGTGCTTTGTTTTCCTGCCAATGCCGAGTTTCCCTCTTTCCCGTCTCAGCTGGAATGCAGATCTGGTTCCTGCCTGGCTGGGCTGGGCCGAGCGTGACTCTCGACTTTCCACCTACCCTTGGGTGAGCAGCTCCCCGTCTGCTGTAACAGACCTGAGTAACAGCCTCTCACAGCGCTCAGTGAAGCCCTGACACAGCGGAGCGAACCAACTGCCGAGGCATAGCACTCTGAGAGGGGGCGGAGAGAGCCACGGAGAATGCCAGAGAGGGTGGGATGAAGAGAGAAACCCAGGGGAGGAGAGATGGGGGGAGAAGAGAGGGGGCTGTCCAGCAGAGCCCGAAGAACTGCTCAGAAAAAGAAAACTTTATTTTCATTCTACTTTTTTCTTATGCTTTTGTAACATACTACAGCTCCACATTCTCCGTCTCCTATCAGGATTCCCGTCTTGTTTCTGCGTTGCACCTCCCCCAGTTCTATGCAGTAAATGTGAGCCCCCTTCCCCTCCCTCCCCCGAGCCCCCCGTCTCTAATCATAACCATATTAAAGCTCAGCCACTGGCCGTGTGTGTGTGTGTGCATGTCAGAAAGACAGCCAGAGACAGAACATTGTGCTGTGCTTGAACCCAGTAACCAGATGCCAGGATAAAAAAACCCTCCCTCCTCTCTGTCTGCTCGAGGGAACAGAAGATGGGCAGTAACTCGCCGTCTTTCCCCCTGGAAGTGCTTCAGCAGTGACAAATGAGGGCTGCCTTGCACAATCCCCACAGTGAATTTACACAGACAAATGCCTCCAATATACAAACACACCATGTGTTGGACACACTTCTCACATGTTCACTTGACCTTGTTTGTGATTTACATCTGCGGAACGTCTGCAAGAGATGCAGAGGCGCAGATTAGAGGGGAGGGGGGAGTTTTGATTTACCCAAGAGTCTTTTTCATAAAATTCTAAATAAACAGTTGTTTCTTTGGAATGCACATAATTTATCTTTCTACGAATGGAACAATACTTTTTTTTTTTTTTTTACAAGAGCTAACAGAGACTGTACATCAAAGGAAATCAATAGTCGCCCTGAGGTCAATTAAAAAGCCTGTCAGTACTTTTAACTGTTGATCAGCAGATGGAGAGAGTGGCTAGCCAGACGGGGTGGGAGATGATTGAAAATAGAATGACACGAGTCTGTAAGCACATATGTCTCCCCCCCCTGTCAAACCAAGGCAAGTGGTATAACCCAGCAGGCAAAAAAGACACCATTTCCTGTCAATCTGTGCTGCTGGCTACGTTCCCCATAAACACACATTGCCCTCACCACCACCACATCCACCACTTCTGTCTAGGACTTCGCTTTTTCCTGTCTCGCGAAAAACCCCGAGCTTTCACGTTTCTGACTGTTTAGAATGATTTCCATTACTCTGTTTATTGACCTACTCCCCCACTTGAGACATCAAGTTTATTTTTCCAACTTGGCACATACATGAAAGCGCAGGCAAACCAAGCCCTGAAATGTATACGGTGCACACAAACACATGTGTAATAGTTTTTCTGCTTCAGGACTCATCGACAAAAACAGTTATTTGTCTTCAGCCAAACAGCCTGTCGAATCTCCCTTCTTTTCGTGCATCTGAATCGATTTATACAATAATTCAAAAAATGTCCTGGCCTGTGGATGGAATTCAGATTAAATCATCACTGCCTGCAGTCATGTTTTTATTATCCACATGCATTCTTCTCACACTCTGTCTTTTTTCTTCTTCCTGTCCACCCCCTCCAACCCATGCTAGTTTCATTCTTCATCCTGGAAACCACAAACTAGTTAATCCCATGTCGCTCAAGTGTTTCATTGCATCACAATTGTTTGTTGTGGATTCTATTTGGACCAACGGGCTGCAGAAAAATCAATGTAAACTCATAAATTATTAGTTTGTCTTCAGCTTTAGAGCCGAACTTACTTTGGACCATCCTTTTTATTGTTTTCAACTATAACTCAGAGAGTTAGCGCCACAGGTTTTGCACTTATTGGCAAGCAGCTGTAGAAGTTGTTAAACTTTCGGGGCTAGAGGGTTCACACAGAAAGTTTAATACATCTAATCGGCACAGAGTCCATACTGCTGCAGACCCGAGCCGGTCGCTGCCTCCCCAACCCTCCCCTCCTTCCTACCCTTTCCTTCCCCAGCCAGAGAGGTTGAACTCTGGAAGAAACCCCCACAGGGCCACTAACTTTCCCCCCAAACTTATCCTGCCCTCCCTCCTTCTCTCCCTGACTCAGTGGCTCACAAGTCTCCACATCGTTCTTCTTTAAAACAAAAATTTTTACCCCTCCGTTTGTGCAAATACCGTCTCCATTTCATTTAGTTCCCTATGGGCATTTGTGTGATTTATTGTATTTGACCAAGTTCAATGTGTTTGTTTTAAGGTTGTGGAAATACTTTTTTTATTTTTAGCAATTGCCAACTGACGAAGTTTACTGTGGATTTCAATGACATTACATTGTAGAGAATTACAAGCGATTTGAACACCTATCTAAATCACATGTAATGTTTTGTGGGTTTTTTTAGAGGAAAAGACAAAAAAGAAAAACACTTAATGATCAAAAGCTGGATCTTTCATGTCAGCAGTTGCTCAGAAAAATGAGGCTTTACTACCGTCTGACACTCTGATGCCGATTACAGATAAGACGTATACAACACATTGTTGCCACTTCCTCTCTGTATACACTCATTCAGGTTCCAGCCAAAGCGTCAACAACGCAGTACTGTGTGAGGTAATAGAGAAAAGCCTTTCCACTGAACGCAGCATGGTGATCTCTAAAGGAATGCGTAGCTTTTTTTTTCCATTTCTGATGTGGGCATGTGTGCAGTGTGTGGACATGCTGAAACAGATTGCTGGTGATGATAGAGACACTAAACACGAGTTCTGGTTGCCCACCCACTAAAGCCAGATTCAGGTTACAGAAAAGTTGCATATGCAGTGCAACTCTCACCCGCAACCCCATCTAAAGGCATGCCATTTTTACTCAAGTTAAAAAGAAAGCAAAGCTTAAATACAGTATATATACCTGTGTGTTTATGTTTCTAAGTAAAAGATGCCCCACTGGCCTCAAATGTTTTTACATGTTTCCACTCCCTGTTTAAATCTTCTTTGAAAGTGTGTTTTAATGAAGCTGTTGGTCAACTTTTAGTAAAACTAGAGTGCCAACGCATTTATTCTGTTCAAGTTACAGTAGATTGTTTTGTTGTCATAGCTCACTGTGATAAGTATATGCATCTTTTGCATTTGGATTGCAAAATCAAAGTGGAAAAGTATCTTTCATTTTGATCTTGTCGTTTGCCAAAAGTAGGGCAAAGGTTACACATGCAAGCATACATATCAAAAGTTCCACTCTGAACATCTTTTGATCTATTTTAAGTGTCCCAGTGATCTTTTAATTATAATAATGCCGCTTTTAACCAAAATAAAAGATAAAAAAAACAGTGTTGTCTTCTAGAGGTACAACTTGCTGAAATACAAAGCCCCAAGTGTCCCTATTTGGAATTGTGGTTTTGATTTTATTATTTTTTAATATAATGACTATATACTTTACTACTTGATTAGAATACTAATCAATTTGTCTTTGAATTGTTGGTGGGGCTGTTAGCGAGCAGTAGGCCCATCCCCACTTCCCATGATCTGTCTGTTTATAAGTACACTCTCCTGCTACCCTACAACCCCTCACATCCCCAACCTAACATTAGCGGTGCAACATAAACGGTGAGCAATATTGGAGCTGTCCATTTGACAGTTTTAAACCGGATACGGGAAAACGTAGACGTACATGGATCTAGTCATCTACAAGTGGATGTATCAGAATGGAGCAGCGCAGGGAGCTTGTGGTTTATTTGCATCTGCTCCTGATTCACAAACATATAAATACTCAGAAATGCAATTTTAAGCTTAATTTTCCTAATATACGTCCTCTGTCATGAGGAAAATGCCAGCTGAACATGTTAAAAACACCAAAAGCATATTTTTACTGGAGTTGGTCTTTAAAGAAACACATCAAAGAAAAGCAAACTTATTCCACAACTGGATGACTTTACGCATCTGCTTTGTTCACTTTTATTTCAGATGAACAATCACAACAAAATATTTGACTGTTCTAAGATATTTTAGTACCTCACTGTTCATGAGGTGTAATTCTGACAGAAATATATTGTACAAGTTACTTTTAATACATCACAGTTTGCCAATTAGAGTTATTTTAAAAGTAATTTCTTACTTTACAATATTACTGTTTCAGATCTGTAATGCCTTAAACGACTCCTGAAATACTTTTGAGACAGTTTCCTAATAATAGCTGCAAAACATAAATGATCTAACCACAAATTATTTTACCTTATAATATGGTTTGGTTTTGGTAAAGTGAAAGTGTGGGAAGCACAATTGGAGGACCCATCCCTAGTCTTGTGTATGTAGTCTTTTTTTAAAAAAAAAAATCAAAATCACAATTCTAAATAGAGACACTGGGGGCTTTGTGTTTCAGCAAGTCTAAAGGAAAAACTATCTATTTAAAGAAGGTCATTACTGTGACTTTCATTATAAACAGAAAAATAGATGCTACCATATTTAAGCTTATGAAGTCTAACAGGAAATTTGGTAGTTTTAGGTCAAATTAATAAAAGCCTTAAAGTGACTAATCGTGAGCAGAAAATGGATTCTGTTTGAGGCACTTTTATATCCGTTACCACCTCGTGGCCTCTGACTCAAACTCTTTTGAACAATAAATCTGTTGTAACTCTTGCAGAACATGTAATGAGTAAAATAGTTTTAAAATATTGCTGGTAATGCTTTAAATTACTCGGTTGCAACAACAACAACAATAATAATATGCTACTGTAATGCAGTCCCAACACTGGTTGTGAGTATAAATAAACCTAAAATATTTTCATCACTGACACTTATGTTCTTGTTGACTGCTTGTGACTATGTTATTTATTCAGAGATGTCCATTAATTATCTTTTTTTGCTTTCCTTAGAAGATAAATTAACAGTCAAGCCAGCCACCTCTTACAAAAGCCATTTGTGGCACTTGTAAAATATATATATTTCAGGAATATATGCAGTCATCCAACAATAAATTGTGGGTTTTTTTTCTATATATGTATATATAAAAACAACAACAGATGGATTTACCACTGTCAGCATTTAGAAACTAGCCACGAGAAGCAAAATATTCACTTTTTTTTCTCCTTTTCGTCCAAATAAAGGGAGTTTTCTTCTCCACTGTTGACCCTTAGAGATTGACCCTTCCATGTAAACTAAACCTTACAGCCCCTCAAAACCCAAACCAACAATACAGTTGCCAGTTGGACGAGGAAAACAAAGATCTAGTCATCACAAGTGGATGAATCAGAATGGAGCAGAGCAGGAGCTTGTGGTTTGCTGTTGTAGCAACAAGCTTTTCCAAAATTTTGTCTGCTTGGAATATTTACTCAGATAAATACTCAGAAATGCATTTTTAAGGTTAAAATTCATTATATATGTCCTCCATTATCAAAAAATGCTACAAGAACGTGTTAAAGTGGGTCTTTAACTAAATAAATAAAAGCCTCCAACTTGGCCCATCTTCCGGATTCGTTAATAATGTGTTTATTTCTGCTATGATAGCAGTTCCCTCTGTCTTTCTGTCTTTAATTACGAAATTACTTCACACATTTAACCAATAACATAGTATATAACACGCATCATGGTCTTTCCCTGTCTCTGCCTGCAAACAAATTATTTGTTGTTTGATATGATTTCCTATTTTGTCAGTTTAATTCAGGGTAACACAAAAATAACTTTCTTTCTCACATCATGTAGACAAATTAACTCACATGGATTGTGAGAAAAGTGAGGCATGACTCTTGCAGAATACAGAAAGTGCTGTACTTATTAGTGGCTATGTTTGCCTCTGTTCACATGCTGGTCTCACCAAAGGCATAACAGAGCTACTTTTCAGAGAGCTATCAACTTTGGCCATCTTTCAGAGAGGTCTTTTCCACTCTGCCTTTCTCTGCCTCTATCTATGTTGTCATGACATTCTGCTACTCCTATTATCTGGGAAAAAAAGAGATCTCATAGTGGTCCAGACAAAAAGACAAAACGAATCCCCATCTCTTTCTCATAGACCAAACCGTCCTTTCTTGCTATTGAACACTTTCCATCTTGGACATGCTCACAAAGGCCCATTTGAAAACATAACCCTGCCCACTTTTAATAGTAGCCTCTTAATCTTCATCTGTCATCATGTCAGAGCTGTAATACACTCTGTGGCCTCTCGCTTACCAGCAACCTTTGCTGACTTTTCATCCTCACAGGCATGCAGACACACACAGGTTCACTACACTTAATACATGTAAAGCTGCAAAAAGTTTCCAGGACTTGGATCAAATTGGCTCACTCTTGAAGGGAGGGACACTGAGAGGAAATCCAAGGTGAAAGCTCGAGAGAATCAAAATGAGGCAAAAGAAAAGCACAAAGAGCTCTAGAGTAAATAAGCCAGCAGGGTTAAGGTAGATTTTATGAGAAGAATAGATATTCCACTCACTATTACCTTCAGGGGAAAAAAACCTTAAAGGAGTGTTTAAAGTGTCAGAACTACGAGGGTGAGCCTCTCTGTCCATTTACATACCAGCACTGGGTAAAATACATAATAAAAGCAAGTGATTTCCAGAGAAACGCAGCAGAGAGCCTCAGAGTGTTGACATCTGGAGGATTGTGGTCGCCAAAGGAGATAAAAGTTGTTTATTATAGAAAGGAGTTAAAGACATAGTCCTGCACATACTGTCATCACACACAAACAGTCCAGTTCCAGCATGACTACTTTTACTACACTATTATGCTACGTTCACACCAGGCTTGAATACGCGAGTTCAAGCATGCATTTACTTTCAAGACTCTTGCGTTCAATTTTTCGGTTCTACGCAAAAAACAGTTGAGCGTATGCTCAGAGGCGACGAACTCAGCATTAGGCAAAGGTGGGGCACACTGGGGCCCCCGAGCAGAGCACTTAATAAAAGTGTCTAAAATACATTTTACGCCAATCCTTATTTAACTCTGTCATTAAAATAGAACAGATAAATCACTGAAGTGGCATAAGTCTGATCATGTAAAAGTGTTTTGTCCACGCCCTTTCCTCTGCAGCAATGGAATATTCCAGTCCAAAACCAGTTGAGAGACTCTGGCTCTGTCAAAATTCCATCACTATTCACTACATAGTGCGTTCACCATTTTCTTGTGCTGTTCGAATCTATAATTTCAAAAGTGAGTGCCCTAGAAATTTACTTGTGTTTTTTGAAAAAAAAAAAAAAAAACAGTGGGGATCTATGCTCAATAGATGCATTAAATTTGAACAGTTTTTGCCAAAAAGAAAAAAAAAAGTATTTATGTGTTATTTGTTTAAAAAACTATTTTTTTCAGAATCTGGACACAGTAGATTCTTAAATAGTTTCAAAATAGTTGCCCTAAAATGCTTGTATTGGTGATCTGTGACGTCTGGTTTGCTGTAAAAAAAAATAAAAAAAAAAATAGAGACATCATGGTGTCTGAATTGCTATTAAAAATCTAGGGCAATAAAAAATAGTCCTTTACTATGCCATTTTTTAAGTAGGGTGTGGGGAGGGAAGTTGGATGTAGCCTTGCCTTGAGGCCCCCAATCTGCTATGTCCGCCACTGCATATGCTGAAAGTGAAACCAGTTAAACCAAGCCTCTTCCAACTGTGAGTACATGTGCTAGCATTGGGCGAGGACAGTCCAGTGTGAACACCATGTGGTAAAAGCGCGTTCAAGAATGCCCATTTGGCACATTCTTGAATGCGCATCACCTGCCTGATGTGTAGCTTTAAGATTATGGTCACAGCAGCAGAAACTGACATTTATGAATTAATTGTTTTTATTATGAGCGAATTTAAATTATTACATTCCTAAAAAAATGGCAATACACATGGGTAATGCTCACAGTTGGATATCAATTCATTGGGTAACTGCTTCTATTTATGATCTCTAACCAACAGAAGGACAAGGGACGGTGTACAAGTAAAATATTTTCTTATTCTCATAAGATAAACTATTAAAATGCATCTCAAAAACCTGTAAAAGTGAAGATTTATTGTACCAAAACTTCATTTTTAATGGAATATAAATCAGGGCTGCCAAATTCTGATCTTCTAGATGTCCTGCTCTGCCTGTTTTCCAGCTCTCCTGGCACTTCTTGCTACGGATTACCTGAAACACCCGAGTCAACTGTTCAGCAAAAGCAGTGCAAGGAGAACTGTAAAACAGACATTGACTGTATAAGAGAACTGGACTGAGTGAACCCTCCCCCCTTGAGTTCATTCTATTATTCAGAATAACCACTCTTTCTGTGATACCTTTTATAACATATCCCTGATAATCCTATTTTTTTTCCATTATATTTTTTCTTTGCAAGTTATTTAAGTTATAAACTGACCAATCAGACGCCTCAGCAAAAGCATGCCATGCCCGCTGGCTCCCACGCTGAACTTTTGATTGACAGATTCTCCGAAGCCTGCTTTACAAGGTAGGCGTGTGGACTTTGAACAAGCTCACACATGATTGGCGACAGTAGTTGCCATAGAAACTGACTCAGACCGTTTGATCCAATCACTGTATCTGGCTCCAACATGGTAATGTCTAAATGGCGACAGAACTCGCTTCATTTCCCTGGAGCCGTAGGTAAGGCATTTTCTATGGATGATGTCACACTCGCTCAGTCCAGTTCTCTTATACAGTCAATGTGAATGTAGATCTAGAAGACCAGAATAGAGCAGCCATGATCTACAGCTTATTAGCAAAAAAAATTAAGTGAACTAAGTAATCAATTTATGACATACAATTTAGTGATTATTACATAAATATATACTTTTTTATCATGATGCCACTACTGTTTCTAAATACTAAATTGGAATCAAAGGGCTGAAATAGGTGTATATTACAACAAAAGTCAGAATAATGTGAGAGAATGCAAACTTATAGTACATAATAGATTCAGGGAAAAGGAATCCTTATAGAGATTCAGTACAAAAGTAATTTTGAGTCTTAGAAATTGCAGTCTGCACTCAAGATAACCTCGTAAAGCCACAGAAAGAAAACACACATTGTCCCTGAATCTACAATTGTAGTTGAAGATGTTGTTAATTGGGTGTGTACATCAGTGAAGTCACAACACTGCTGACATCTGGAGAATGTCTTGTCCAATTAATTATTAGTAGTAAACCTCATTCTGGACATTGCAAAACACCACACCTCCACAGGACAGAGAGTGGGCTGGTCTGGCTACGGTCCACACATGTCAACAGAGATGAAGAATGATGCTATTTCTAAATTGCAGCAATTTTGTCTCCCGGCTGCCCACAACCTCGGTTTTTCAGCACAAACATGTGGTGTTGAAACTTTTTTTTAAAGAGCAAGCATCATTTAAAACTATGCAGGTGATCTATATTTCACACTGTGGGTCCAGTGATTTGTTAGGGTCAGGTGAAGACTGAAGCCTATCCGAGCGGTCCAGATGGATACAGTTTGTCACAAATACTCATCTTTGAAAAGGTTTTTTGAGATTGTGTTGTTGACTTCAAATTATTACAGTATGTACACAATATAAGCACAACTTCAGATTATTTGTTCCAGATGAACAGCCAGGAATAGAGTCCTCTTCCATCTTTGACTTGACCCTCCCTGTTCTTTTTTTATTTAACTGCACTGTAGGTTTTGCCAGACACCAACTTCTGTCACTTCAGGAACTACTTGAATATGACACATCTAACTTTGTTCTAACAATTTAAGAGAAAACATGCAGACTTGCTTGACCAAATGCATCTAATAGCTTTAAAAAAATGGTGACAACACTGTTAAAACACAAACATAAATGGAGAATAAAATGTTTTTTTTCCTGTGTGTACGACACTTGAAAAATAGCAGTAGTAAGATTTTGTTTTCACATTTAAACATGAATCTCTTCTCATCCTTCTTTTTCTTCAAATACAAGACAAACCAAACAAAAACCAACGTACCAGTGAGGTATCTCCATCAATGGCTGGCTCAAACCCAACACTTATGAAAATAAATAATGTGGTACAATGTGCTGTTTGTGCTCTACTTAGCCCCCAGAAGAGAAGTCTTCACTTGTCTCTCTCCACCATTTTAAAGGCTTCCTTTCACCTTCCCTCTCATACCACAATTCCCACCAAAATGGCTTCTTTACGCAACTCCCACAGCTCCCTGAGCCAACTTGACCTCTTTATGAGAGCATGTGTGTGTTTGAGAATCAGTGACTGGTTTTAATTATGTCACTTCACATATGGTTATTTTTTCTTTCTGTTCATTTTGGCGTTTGTGCACATTTCCAAGTGTTCTCACATGCACAAACATAAGATAAGTATGCTAATGTTGCTGACTGTGCATATTTTTTTTTTTTGCTTAAAAATCCACTTGTCCACCAGGGGCAGAACTGAGCAAACTCTTCAAGACTTTACATGTTTTTTCTTCCATTCTATTGATTTGTTGCTTTTAAGTTATGTGTTTTGCGCATCCATTACCCAGCATGCCCCACAAATTATGGAATGTATGGGTAGTCCAAGCAAAGTAACGGATATGGGATTGTAGAACAGGCCTTGTAAGCTGAAGGAAATGACCTACTAGCTTCTCTAAACAACCTTCTGGGCGCCTTTGGGGCCTGAGTCCTACTCCTGATTGGTGAAAGCTTAAAGAGGTGTTTCAGGGCTCAGTGACGATGTTATCACATAGTAAGTAGCCTCAATTGGCTTCCAAATGTTTGTTTGAAAAGCTTTCATAATGGCAAGGATTAACTGATAACAGCCCCAGCTGCCTAGAGAACGATCAGAAGCTCCATTGGATGAGAAAACACTTTTCCCATTTATTCCACGGATGGGACGGTTGCAGCAAATGACCGCAGCTTGAAGCTTCAGTCACTTCCTGCAAGCAGTGAGCCGACACCATCCCTCTCAACTCCCATCTCTCCCCACTTCTGTGCAAAGCAGGTATTTGTAAAGACACTCTTGTGCCAGAATAGAGTGCCGTGATAAGAGGCTCTCCATCAGGTCAGCAGAGAATTCCCATTCAACACAAGCAGGTTTTTCTGAAGCACAGTGAGAGGGCATAGTCAGGAACACAAGGAGTATAAGCTTTATGTGGAAAGTTTTTTTTCTTTTCAATAATGAGTATTTTATACAGATTAAGCCTGAAAAGTATGACTGTTAAAGTCAAGTCATGGAAAAGAGGAGGCAGAAAACAGAGTCTGGGGAATGTCTAAACCACTGTCTCCTGTCTTCCACTAATATTTAAAAGAGTGAGGAATGAGACCTTTGTCAGCAAAAGGACTTTTAACATTCCCTGTCAGGGAATACTCCAATGGGAAGTTTTAAAGCCAAATAAAAACAGCAGTTTTGCAGTTTAACCTGGATACCCAGAGAAAATCCTGCGTGAAAGAATGGAGAAGGGAAAAGTTTTGGAAAAAGAGCAAAGGGTTGAATAAGTTCTTAATAGACAAAACAATTAATCTAAGCTTCCTTAAAGAGGCTATACCATGTAAAATCTACTTTTTGAGCTTTTTAAGTGTAATATACTGTTCAATCCTAACCAGATGTGTGAATGGATCAAAATCCCCAAAGCGGTATTTTGATCCATTCACACATTTCTGAGTATTCCTCTAAAAACCACCGCTCTCAACAGCAGCCCCGCCCTTACCCATGAAAACGAGCTGGTCCTCAAATGCTTACATCACAAGGTGATGACTATTTCCTGGTAGAAAAAGCGAGTGGCGAATAGGGAGAACTGGTTTAAAAGTGGATTATTGAGGGCCGGCAGAAAGGTAAATGGATCTGAATGAAAGCAAAGAGGATTTTTTGATTATATGTCATCATTTCAATAAATCCTGAAATGTGGATCTGGTGTTGTCTGCGCTTTTTGACTGAATTTCACTGGAAAATGAATCCATTAGCCATTACTATTCAGTCTGTACCAAATTTTGGAGATACCATAAATGCCCGGGCAGCACAGTATGTAGGCCTACATCAACATTTGTTTTTCTTTATTTTTTTTTTTTGTTTTTCTTTTTCCTGACGTCATGAAGTGGGTGGCACCCTCAGGGAGTGAAAGGCGATGCCTCAGAGATTGAATCGTTTTACTTCCGGGTATGAAAAAACTCTATTTCATAAATAATGTGTGTTTTGAATAAATGAATGAATCAAATGGTATATTTTAAGCAATCAGGTGATAATACATAAAACAACATCTTACATTATCAATCACAAGTTGATCACTATAAAGGGAGTAGGAGGAAGCGAATTTATATAATCCCACCCCAGTTCGAATTTACCATTTTCTTTACATAGATTAGTCCGGTTCAGGACTTGAACCTGAACCGGAACTTTTTTTGTGTTCCAAATGCAATATATGATCAATAATATGGATATAGTTTACATATATATGGATATATAACTCTGAAGAACTTAAGAAAATCATAGTATGGCCCCTTTAAATAAATTGTTGTCCTAATGTTAACACTTTTCCCTGCTTTTATTTTGAAGTAGCCTTTTGGAAATAATATCCTGAATATGTAAGATTTACAAACATAAAAATCATTTTTAAAATTCTTCAAAAACACATTATTTTTCCCCTGCTTTTATGGCACAGGATTAATATAAAACATAATAATCCTATGAAATTAAAAATAAATCTATTCATTTTGAATTTTGAGATGAAGCCAAACAACCTGAGGAAAATCCAAGCTCAAGAAACACCTACAACAATTAAGTGTTCACCTCCAAACCACTAAGTCGCTGTAAAACCATCAAACTCGTTTATTGCCTTATTGAAAGTCTAGATTACTATTCATACCAGTTCTAACAGGAAATGGAATTGAAATAACAGATTTATTAAGCTGTAAGAGCATGCTATAAAAATATGAAGATGTGCTAAACCTGTTACGAGTTTTGATTTTATCTTTTAACCAGTCTATCACTGCCAATATCAGCCCTCTTTCACCTTGTACATGATCCCACAGTCATGTATGAAGCCCTGGTGCATTTGGTTAGTCTGAATCAGCTTGTGCTTTGATACTTTTGTTAAGTCATGCCAACATAAAAACCAAAAAGGGCCCATCTGTCAGTGCGGTGGGATTTTACTCAGCATCAGGGGGAATGTTTCTCGTTCTCAGATGAAAGACGTACTCTGTATGTGTTTGTGCGTTTGAGAAAAAAAAGAAGGGAATTTGTGGCGAGCATGTCTCCGTTTGCCTATTTGCCTGCAAGAGTGCATGAGTGTGTGTGTGTTTTTCTTTAGGGTGTGATCTTAGATTCCACCACACCGGGACATTACCCCCAGGTGCTCTTTCTCCCTTGCACTCTGGTTCTGTGAAAATACCTTGAGGATTAGGTGGGAATCGCTGGTGAGAAAGAGGAGATGGGGAGGGAGGGGCAAGGTAGTGATTGACAGGTGAAAGGCTGAAGAGGTGCTCAGGCATGCTGCGGAGTGGGGAGAGGAGGAAGGCTGAGCACACAGATGGGTGGGGTGGGGTGGCTAGGATCTCAGCTGTTGCCACCCACACCCATTATTACCCCCTCCACCATCTACCACCCACCACCACCTGCCACCTCTTAGCAGAGCGCTCAGATCAGATTTCAAATAACTTCTCCTCACCTTTACCTCAACAAAGTCTCCATTCTGTCTTTCCTCTTTTAGCATTTCTATCCCCCGCATTGACCACCTAATCTGCTATCTTTACTGCAGTGGCTTTGCACAATGATGCACCCTGTACGAGAATCCTGTTGTTGATTAGTGGCTTAGAGACAAACAGGTGTTTTTAACAATGAGCCATGCATGTCGGCAGCATGTCTCTAATCTGGGTAGTTTTGCAGAGACACAAAACACAGCGGAGCACCAACAATCTCCTCTTTGTGCTCCGTACATCCTCTAACTTTAGAGTTTGAGAGTACATCAGCGCCCCAAGTGGTCAGGTTTAAAAATGCAACTCTGAAACAGTTCATGCCTGGATTCTAGTTTCACCTTTCCTTTCACATACTCTTAAAATAAAAGACTGAAAGTAACCAGTTTTGCTATATTTGTTGATGCTTGGCACCGTGCTATGAAAAAAAGAATGTTGTTTGGTCTCTTAATGCAGACTGACTCACAAAAACTTCAACAGACGCTTGCCCTCACACCCATGTACATGCATGCACACACACACAAACACTAGGGAAGCCAGAGCCAGAGTATGTGGTCATAACCACATCATCTGCAAGCGTCAGGCATACGAGGAAACCACCAGAGCAGCGCTCACTGCATTGATGAAAGACAACTTTCTTCTTATGGTTTCTTTGCAAGGCTGTTTTCTTTTTTTTTTTTTCTGGTACTCATCTTATATCACAAACAGGCAGTAAAGTTTTCCGTTTCCACAAAATGACTAGTAATCACGGGCAATTTGTGTCCATATTTTGTTTTATGTCAAAACTGTTTGACAAAAATCAATATAATCGGTCTGCTTTGTGTGTTTACTTTGATTTGTGTTTCAAAAAAAATATCACATATCATATCTGTGCAAAGACTTAAAAAGGGAAATAACTTACAGAGAGCTGCCATCTCTTTGGGCAGGTCAGCCCCAAATCTCCCAAACAGGCTGGTGTTGGCCAGCAGGTCAAAGGGGGAGTGGCTTCTCATGGAGTTGAAGGGAAAGGGGTAGACAGCAGGTGGGAAGCTGGTCATGTGACCCACCTGCTGTTCCCTATTGGCAGCCATAGCAACGGAGCGCCCAGGGGTCCGTGGCAGGCACTTAGGGTCCAGTGATGCCTGGAAATCCTCAAAGTTCAAATTTGCGTCCTCAATGTTGAACTTTTTTGATTCCAAAAGGCTGGAAGGCCTCTTTTGAAGGTGTATCCAGGTGGTTTTCTGATGAGGAAAAAAAGAGACAAAGCAATTAATTGTTTTCTAATTATTGCAGAAGAGAAAGGGGGACAACTTCTAATCATCATTAATAAAGTGATAAAATGAGTGGTTGCGTTTAAATCATCACAAGATTTGCATTAAATTTTATTTTTAAAATAGGATAGACTTCATTTGTGCACGTATAGAAATACGAGGGTAAAAAAAGAAGAATCATATGCAAACCAAACTGATAAAACAGAATAAACACATGTTCTTTCTAAGGAAAAATCAAGTAAAACTATCTGAAAGTGAGGGAAAATATATGATAAAAAATTGTTTAAGGAAAAAGGAGGAATAGATGAGGTGTAGCAGAGAGGAAACTCTTGTTCCTGCAGTTCTGAGGAGCTTCCAGACTTCTCCAGTGATTCCAGGCTATGCCATATGATTTAAATCACCAGAACTCCACTATAAAGACATTCTCTGTTCCTGCTGCCAGCCTAGCACAGCAGCCTACCTCTTTGCCTCTTTCCCCCAGGACCAGAGGCCCAGACACGGGGTCCGGAGCATGAAGATGGGAGGGCGGGAGGGGGACGGTCGGTGGAGAGAATGAGATCCACTGATTGCTAACTGATGCTGTCACTTCCAACTATCTTCTCTTGAGGTCAGGCTTTGGTACCACAGAAACATTCAGGCTCTAACCTCCTGCTGCCTGCTCATCACTTTGACTCCTCACATAACCACAGAGAATTCAGGCTCCGGAGTGGACAAGGCTTCACTTATGTCCTCTAAAGAATCTGGAGGAAAGAAAAAAAATAATGCTTTCTTTTTTGCCCTAAGAGTGATTTCGTAAGCGGGTGGTGTGATCATCCTGCCTTTAAATGTGACTTTGAAAAAGAGCCAATGAACTACTGTGGGTTGTGAGTGTGGGAGAAAATGACAGGGGAAAGATCTTGACGATGAATTTGGTGTAAACAAAGAAATTGGGAAAAGGAGGGTCAGTGACGGAGCCTGAGCACTTGGGGGCACTAAGGGGGTCGCACCCTGCCCCACATGAAAAGAGAGTTCTCTCAGATGCACTCTGTAACACATACATTTGCGATCAAACACGGAAAAAAAATCACATGTCACATTTGTTGGAGGACCCTTTAACCCACATGCACACACACACACACACAGACAAACACACTCTTTTGCCCCATGCCTTTTTTCCAGGGCTTTGGCTCCCTCCCTGCCTCTTTCTGGCTCTTTCTCTTTCAACAGAGCCAGTTAATTACACCCTACTGCTGCAGGCAGCTTCAAACCACCACTAATTTAGAGTTCCATTACAGTAAACTGTTCCACATGTGCATCCAAGGCCCAGGCAGGCTCGGGTGGCCACGTTTCAGGAAGGAGCTCCAGCCGATAGGCACCCACCCCCATCCTGCCAACACAGCCTGCCATCTTTCTTTATTTTTTTTTTCTTTTCCTTCTGTGTCTTGCTTTGTCAATTCTCCTTTCTCGCCGAAAATACTATCGGAATCCCCTCTCATATTTTTTGTGTGACCATTTTCCATTTACTACTGCTTCTATGACCCTGTGCGTACGTTCCACTGTGTGGATAAACCCACAAAAAAATCACAGAAGATTTCACAATGCAACTAAAAGGACAAGAGGTAGAGACGGAAAAAAACTTGAGCTGGTAATATGGACATGTATGTTTCAGAGTGTGTGCTTGGCTTGCGTTTGGCCCCTTTGGATATCTCCTTCGTGAACTCAACTAGCTCCCATAAAGACAGCACAAAATGTCCGCAGAGCTGGCAACGAAAAAGGAAAGAAAAAAGTATCAAATGATAGAAAGGAAAACACCAAAACACATGTGACTTTTGTATTCTCCCCGAGTGAATACTGTTTCTACATCAAAACGTTCTCATTAAAATGAGTTTAAAAACCATGTTTCACCCAGTTGAAATGAGGGGCAAAACTAAAAAGGATTTTGAACGGCACAACTCTTTTAAAGTTGAACTAAACTCCCCAAACACAATAATGAATTAATAAAAAATAAAAAATTGGCGCCAGTGTTTTTAATGAGTCAAATCAGCCCGGCAGCTTTTTTACTGTCATTTTAGGTTTTATGTTGGGTCCTGTGGTATGATCACTTCGCCAGCCAGTCTGGGGCTATAAGGGGATGAGGGGAATTTGGAGTGACCTCATCCCCTGTTTGCCAGGGCCAAATGGGCATGGACGGCCTACCCACTTCCCTTGAGCCTGGGGGGCACACAGGAGGTAGCAGGCAGGCAAAGTGCACCGGGGCCAGCAATGGGTTCATGACTACTGCAGTGACTGCTGCTTCTGCAGGGACTTTCCACTGTTGTCTGTGGCTTACAGGACAACAGTTTACCAGTTTACTCGGCTTTCCATTTTTTCCTATAAATAATGGACTGTCCCGTCTCACGGTAGTCCGCGAAGCAGAATGAGGTTCAGTGTTTTCTCCCGAGATAATCCGCTGATTTTATCAGCTCACGATTTCGCCTGGCTTATAAAATGTACTCGATCAAGCTGGCAATTTGGAGACAGCACTACAAGATGAGACACGCTCAAAGAGAATGAGATTCTCTTGTTTGTTGAGGAGTTAGGACTTCAACAAAAAGATGGAACTATAAATCATTCAGGAGCGAGAAAGGCAGAAAGAGGGGGGAAAACGGTTCCCAGTGACTGATTATCTGCCAAACAAAGGGTTTCAACTCCTCAGTGAGCAAAAAAAACAATTGTGCCTTAAGAGTTGTGACAGAGTCAAAGCCCCTTCAGGCAATAAGAACTGCAGTCAAACGGGCTATTAATCATTGCATCTCATAGAGCTCTGCACCATGCAACCCAGAAAAACAGCCCTGTTTTTTTTTAGTCAGCAGAAGAAACCGTCAGTGATTACTCCGCATAAATGAGCCTGGTTTCAGGTGCTATCCTGCCTTTTTTTAATGTTGATGAATCGTATTCCTGTCAAAGGGAACACAAAGCAATAATGTTGTACTTTCGTTGACAGCTAGTTCATTTTTTATTTTTCCAAAACGCCTTTTGCAGATGCTTTTTTTTCTTCTGTTTTTCTGGAAATTAAATGACTTCATGGGTGTGTGCAGAGTTCACTCAGATGGAAAAATAAGTCTCACTACCAAAGTGTAAAACATAAACTTGTCAACCAGTACGTTGCCTGCACAGGACAGCAACTCACACACAGCCTCCCAACTAATGATCCACACATTGCGCACCGCCAGGGGAAAGTGCCATCTTGATCCATCTCCAGCGTGATCATTCCGGTTGACTTTTTGAGTGCCTATATTTTACATCTGTCAGCCTTTTGAAGTGATTTATGTTGAGCAACTTTGTGAAAGAAACAAGTTGAAGCAAAGAGGGTTGTTTGAACTTGGTTTGTGCATGAAGTCACCCTAAAGTCACACCAAAACAATGAATTCAAAGTCCATGTGTTCTCTGAACTGAGGCTCATCTTTGCTTAATAAGACCACAAAGAGCTATCAGAAGGATTTATGGGCTCAGAGCTCCAGTATACACGCGAATTAAAGTGTTCAAAGTGAAACACGATCATGAGAAAGAGCATTATCTGATCTTGTTGTCGGCGTCAGCAGTATTTTGGCTCTGACAACAATATCCTCAACACTATTATCTGATGCAAAGCTGACATCTTCCAGTCTTTCAACAAGTGCTGGACTAATGGCTCCGAAAGAGAGACAGAGTGACAGACGCTCCGGTGTTTCCAAACAGACCTGCATTCCATTACCTGAAACTTGTTTGACATATGCCTCCTCTTGGCATCCCACAAACACATATTTGCTTATGGCAACAATGCAAGGAGACAACTCTTAGAGACGACGTGTCTCTCCGAGAAGCAGTCCTTTCTTGCTTTTTCAAAAGGTGTGCCCGTGGAAGGTGCGGCGACGCCATCTTACTATCTCTAAATCATTAAAGACTAATCCCAGCTTCTTTTTGGTTCCAATGTAGTGTCAAAAATAAAAGCTGTGCAGACTTGCAAAGGTGGAGAGAGCTGTTGCAATACTCCCAGGGAAGTGCATAAAACATTTTGTGACAAGTGACTTTTTTTGTCATCCTGACAGCTTTTTGTTTCCATGGTGTGGTGGAGCTGAGTACTCAGTCAGCACTGAAACTAGACCAGATGGTCGAGAAAAACAAGTAAACAGCATAATGGGAGAAGACAGATGACGTTGTGAAAGTTTGAAAAACGGCGCATAGTAAAGTCAGAGCAAGTTAAATATTGCAACAGCAGAAAAAGTTATGAATGTGTAATGAAATATTCAAGGTTCCTTATAGGTAACCGGGAAGTCCTGAGAAGTCAAATCAGAGAAAAACATGTTTTTTTTTTTTCTATAACAGATGGGTTTCACCACCGCAGCCGTTTGCCGCAGGAGTCAGAGCAGCACAAGCAGGTCCAAACACACACACGCAAGTACAGCACGCACAACAGTCAATTCCTTACTTGTGCCAAAAGGTCCTATAGCGAGGGCTTCAAAGTTAAATCCTCACAATTACAATGGCACACCTGAAAAAATAGACTCAGGAAATGTGTGTGCTAAAAGCTTCCCTCTTAATCACAGTGCAGTAACGCTCTGAAATCACCTGTCTTTACCCCTCCCCACCACTTGGGCACAATTACTACAGAAATTCCAGCACTAGACAGGTATCAACAACTCCCTGATTTACAGCTCTAAGGTAATTCTGAGGGAAAAAAAATCTGCAGACGGTCCAATGAACGTAAGCTGATGTTTTAAGGGTTTTTTTAAACCAAAAAGTGTCAACAAACCCACAGCTGGTTGAATAATTTCCAAGATAAATGACTCTGACAAACTAATGATTATTAATGTTGATATTGTAGCTTGTACTTTTCAAAAGGTTGACATTTAGCATGTTTTTCTATTATATCTAAGCT
>NC_050518.1:8793642-8800185 GCF_002922805.2 Oryzias melastigma | reverse complement strand
AAAAAAAAAAAAAAAACAAGAGAGTGCTTCTGAAGCAGTGAGGCTTCCGGCCTCAAGGATTTGTGTGTGCGCGATGGGCTCAAATGATTTAATTCTAAACAGCCACATTACATCAGAAAGACGTTAGAAGTAAAGCCATTCCTCTAGTAAAGCCCACAGGTGCTTTATGTGAGGAGGCTGGTTCTCCACCTCCGGGATGAGCTTCAAATCCAGATGTTACAACGTCGAACCAGATGGCAGAAGAAAGTTTTACAGATAATGCTAGCTTTGGCATATGATCCAACACTCTGTCCTTTTACTTCAGTCACACTTTTCCCAAGACTCATTCTACACCTCAAGCCCAAAAAAAAAAGAGTAGTGGACAGCAGGTGCAAAGCTGAAGTAACTGATCTGCTGACCACACACTTGTGCAGCAATAAATTGAAGACTCTCTGATGGCAGGTGCTTATCTTCATCTGAAAACTTAAGCAAACACACCAACCTACACGTAATTATAACAAGCAGAACTTGTTAACCTAGAACATGTGCCAAAATCCTTTAAACATTCTTAACTGCCAGGAACCAAGTAAACTGAGAGCAGAGCAGCAAACACTGCAGGAGTCAGCCAGAGCTGCTTTAAAACACTAAAAAACAATGTCTCCCTCCTCCAAGTGTTCATATGCTAAATATTAAAAAGAGCAGGTCAAGGACTGGTGACTCCTCTCATGAATACACATCAAACATGTGCAAGCGTGTACACAGGAACACACAAACATATGCCAATAATAAAGAGCTCCACAGGCACTGGATAACGTTTGAAACACTCGCTAACAAGCACATGTGCGCACGCAGGCACACGCGCACACACGGCCCGAGAAGTCTTCACATAAACCGAGTGTCACGCTCACATTTATAAGGAACAGAGAGGCAAACAAACTGAGGCAAAGCATGCAAACAAACATGTGTGTTGGGATACTCGGCTGTTTACACGGGACATTTTCAGAGATGATTTACGGCCTCCAAAGCCTCCCAAGAGTCTCGCACGCTTGTTTCTGTTTTCAATTAAAACTCAATCCTTGAAGAGTATAAAAATGTTCTGTGAACAGGGAGTGACTGCAAAAAAAGGGAAACAGAAACCAACAAAGGTAACCGACTAGAGTAAAAGTAACTTACGAGAGGCTGCACTGAAGGTGCCGATGGACAGATGAGGAGGACACAAGTCTGCTGAGCAGCGCAAGCCAATGAAAGGTCGGAAAAGACGTCCCTTCAACAGCACAGACAGAGGAGTAGTGAGCCTCTGACTCTCTCCTTCATTCCCCCCTCCTGCACTCCACTCCTCCTCCTCTGCTAGTCGCCACCTTTTCAAATCAGTCTTTCCCTCCCCAAATCCATGCACCCACTGTCTCCCTGAGATTTAATTATATTGTGATTCATAAAGCTTTTTTTTTGTCATGTGACCCTTACACTTCAGATCTATCTTTTCACAAACCACAAAATCCCTGGAGGGGAGGGGGGTGCCCACTGAGCTTACTGTAGGTCTCTGCTTTTAATTCTCTCTGCCTCTTTTTATGTTTCTCAGGTGAATCACTTTTTGGCTTAAGTTTGCGTTTAATCTGCGCCTGTCGAAATGGTGAGACGCTCGAGATCATAGATCATTCACATTCCTTAGAAATGAATTAAATCTGGTTTATTGGGAGAGGAAGTTTTAGGATCTTTAATAATACAGAACACTGACTCTGTGCTGTTTTTGATTTAAAACACGCACAGTATCCATTTAAAGCCACAAGTCAGTTCAGCCATAATTTTATGTGTCGCCTCCAGTCATTCGTTTAATCTTTTTAATGGACTTCAGTGTCTTTTTGTTCGGTAAGGGCACAAAATGTCTATTTTTTTGGTGGTGGGACTTAGATGTACAAGGAAAAAGCTGCTTTTGCAGCAGAATCCCATATAAAGTCCCACTATATATTTTTCTATAATAAAAGCGTTCCCAGCAGTCTTTTAATCATGATGATAAAGAGATATTTTCTGCACATTGTCAGGAGCTTATTAGAAATTTGCCTTTTGGGTTGTAGGAGCAGAAGTTAGCCTACATTAGGAACCTAGCATGACTTTGTTAACACGCTCTCCTGTTAGCTTACAGCTCCTTGCAAGCACAAGCTAACATTAGCATAGCAAAAAAAATGCTAACATTATCAGAGCTGTCCAGGTTTAAAGTTTTGATCCAGATGGCAGCTCAGATAAAGAAAATGAAGATGTTAATGGATCTATTTGTTAATAAGTTCAGGATTTTTGGAATTGTAGCGAAGAAGGGAGACTTTGACCCGCCCATGGCAACACGTGAGCTTTTTCAAACCGCGGGTTTTCATCTGCTCCTGATCCATCAGGATTTGAATCAAAAAAATACTCAGAAATGCAGTTTTGATCTTAAAATATGTTATATATGTCCTCCATTATGAGAAATGGCTACAAGAAAATGTTAAAAAAAATAGGGCTGGGTATCGAATCGATTCAATTTTATTGGTCAGAGCCGGGATCAATTCAATTCTGATTTTTTTTTTAATTTGTTATAATTCATTCCTGTGAGTATATAAAGATGTTCATTTTGCCAGCAATCCATGTTTAGGTCGACCGAGGGTTAACATTACCTATGGGAAATCCCATTATACGTTAGCATCAAGCTAGCAGATTTTAGCATCATGCGTTAGATTGATCTCTACTTTTATGGATCCATTATTGATCTATTGAACTTAGATCGATTCAGATCAATTTTATCAATCCAGTCCAAGTTAAAAACACCAAAAAAGTCAATTGATGAGAGTTTTTGAAAACAATGTCCTAAACACAAAAAAAAATGAAATAAAATTTGAAATTAAAATGAGAGTATGTCCTAAACTGCAGTTTTTCGTGGCCGCTGCCCTTCAGGTCAAAACTATTGGGTTGGCATAGCGGCAGCAGAAGCGGCAGTGACAGATGTGGGTGTGCCCCGAAACGTGCCCCTCTCTATGAGAACACACGTTTCAGATCTGTGTTTGTGTGTTTGTGGTTCTGGGTGTGTGCCCTGTTTTTCTCAATGCAATGTTTCTCAAGTTGTTTAGGTTGTGAGGAGCACCTCAGACCTCAAAGCTGGGAGGAGTAGGCACACCTCAACTGGCATCTCTGAGGACACTTTTTCCTCGTGGCGTCAGCAAAAAGAGGACACACAAAAACACCTCAGTGCAAACACACTCGCATGAGCTTCTTTCCCACTAATACAAACAACATTTTGTCCAAACCAAGCAAAATTCAGCGAGAAAATTTCAATTACCCTAAATAAGAACCACTTATTGTGAAGCTTCTCTTTTTCAAGCAAAAGTTCCCAGCTGGAATTACTGAAGCGTATTCCCAGTAAATGAATAGATAAACAGTAAGAAGGACTGCAGCTTTTATGCAGAAACGTTCAGGAAACACAGATCTAAGCGGCACTACTAACAGCCTTTCAGCTGATCTTTATCTCATTGCTATTTGATGTCTGAGTTCCCCATAAAGTCACTAAGGCTAATAAAGTCCCCTGAATGTTTACATAGTCTGTTGTGTAACAGAAATCAAGAAGGTGAGTTTAATTGGTCGTTGGATGTAGTGAGCGATGATCCCAGCTGCTGATGGAGATGTGGCCTGGCTCGGGCCTTGTCTTCAAATCAGAATGTGCAGTCAAGTGCAGGATGATGATGGTCTTTGTGTCAGTGCACGGTCCACTCGCCGCTTTTGTCCTTGTTAAACCGTGTGTGCTCTGAGCTGTGCTCATCCTCAGTCTGCGGCTGAAACGCAGGAGTCTGCTTGAGACTGGATGAGTGTGTGTAGGCAGTAGCAGCCAGAAGGTCAGGGGTTACTAGTGTTTGTGTTTCAGTGTCAGTGAAGTGTGCTCCGGGCGGAGATTTATGATCATTGTATCTGGGAGGCTGCAGAGTGAAGGATAATGAAGACAGATCAGGGTGCTATCTCTGTCTCTGGGCACCACTGGAAACGTGCCCTATGGCCCCCGCCATTCTCGACTCATTAACTTCAGCCGGTGACATCATAACGTACTGCCCTGACATCAATCCTAACAGCTCCTACAAAAAAAAAGTTTAAAAAAACGGCAGTTCCTACCAGGAAGTCATCCGGCAAACTCAAGCATTGTTGAGAGCATAGCTGCAGCTTCTCCGGGTGTGTTTATAAAAATATGAAATATTCATGGCAACATCTTACTCGGTCGTGTGTTTCCACTTTAGATTCATCATATTAGCATTCACAGAGCAACAGAGTGGAGGCCTGGAGCTCGCTGGCAGAGCAGAGAGAAAAAGCAGGAAAAAAGGGGGGAATGATGGCGAAGGAGGGAAAGAGGTTAGTCAGGTTACAGAGAGGAGGAGGAGGTGAAGGGGCCGGAGATACAGGCAAGTAGAGAGAGAAAGGGTTGGATGCTTGACGCTTGGTGCTGCTGGTGACAATTTTCAATCAGTAACTAGATGCCAATAATGAGATCACTATTTCCCCACATTTAGATTGATGTCATTGGAAGTGTGGTGCTGTTCTGAGACATGGCAAAAAACACACACCGCAGTGTCTGGCACGCAAAAACATATTCATGCGCACACATTTTCCTTGGTTATGGACTTATATACACATCCTGTAAAATGAAGGGCCGCATTCATTCCACCTGGCAAAGTGCGCTCATTTACAATCCAACTGCCTTCAAGTGAAAATATACACGGAGGAATACAGCTCACAGGAAAATGAGCTACTCATGGCAGGCAAGGAGTAGAAACGTGCGAGAGACCAAAGGGCATATACCAGCACCTCAACGAAAACAAACCTGGGAACAGAGACGCGGAGCCAAGCGCCGTTTTATTGCACTCCAAACTACGGGGAAAAGAGGAAATAAAACGTGTCTGTGTGCGGACACGTTTTGTGCAAATTTTAGGGTGCACTCAGAGGTTGTGGACACAGCTACCAGTGTGTTTGCCAGCAAATGAGCCCTCCTTCCCCGACATGTGTGTCCAATGAAAAGTGAATGGCTCTCCTGTCTATACTTTCCTAAAAAAAAGTACGAAAAAATCAGCCATGATGTCACCATGAACCCATCTTGAACTCACCTCCGTCAAAAAGCATTACCCCAACCCTCCTTCTCTTTCTCTGCCTCATTTTCCTTTCCACCTCTCCCTGCGTCTCTTTTTCACTGAGCTCCCATTCTTTTCTTTTTTTCATATATTTCCATATTCCTCAACATTTCCTCTTCTCCTGGTCTCAACTAATTGAGCTGCCAAAAAATGTCACTATCCTAAATTGTTTAAGCTGCTTTGAAATAAAAAATAAAACACAAGAAAATGATTAGAATGCATGAACAGGAGCCAAAAAACTAAAAGCAGAAAAATGAGAGATGAGTGAGAATGCAAATGCATGAGGGTAGAAGAGGGGAGGGAGGGAGGGGGCAGCAAGAAGGCAGCCAGAGAGCTACATATGGAAGTGATTCTGTAATTACTGCAAATCTGTGAGCTCAAAGGGAAAGCTCTTCTTTTCCATGCCCTGCACAGAACACTGCCCTTATAAGAGAGCTGGGCAAACTCTGAAAGTAGAGGAGGAGGAGGAGGAGGGCGTGAATAAAAACGAGTTTTTCTTGCTGGGGCATTGTGTCATGTTGAGACTGAAATACGGCAGAATGCAAATTTCTCAAACTTTTTTTAAGGCCACTTTGCTGTACTTCTCTGCGCCATGAAGGACCATCAGTGTCATGAAGCGCACATGCTTGGGGGGTAAACATGAGGAGGGAGGAGGGGGGCAGACGTAGAGACAGACGGACTGTGGTGAGAAAAGAGTTTTTCAAGCCTCAGGCCAAATGAAGAAGTGCGCAGGTGCGTCTGTTGGCAGCGGCTTCTGTTCTTCTGCTCGGTCCCGATCGCAGCCTCAGCACTCTGTAATTACCCCGTTGCCCTGTCATAACGTGTTCCAGGGGAGACGTGCGTAATTAACGCACGCCCGGACTGACGCGGCTCGAGCTTGTGTTTATTCCAAGACACTTTCAATTAATAACGACGGCGGGTGATTTATGGAGAGCACAAACTCCGACCTACCTGCCTGCCTGCCTTCCTCGTCTGCTGCAGAAGTTCACAAGTCTGAAAGTGACACCAACAACAGCTTCGCGGCGGAGGGAGCGACGCGGAGTCACACGGAGTGGAAGAGAAGTCCTCGTTTGCGTCAGTGTTTCCTCGCTGATCACTTCAGTCATTTGTCAAGTTGCTTTTGTTTGTTGCCAACCGATCAGACCACTTTGAGCCGACAGCTTTAGGGCGTTTATCAAACTCCAAGCGCGCAAATTTGTGACGCAGCGACTCCCTCTAGTGGTGAAGAGTGGAACTGAATGAGCCAAAAGAAGGAGAGGAGTCTTGTAGCAAATGAAGTTCAACTTTATTTGTATCGCACTTTTCCTGCTACAAAACATCTCAAAGTGCTTTGCAAAATAAAATAAACAATAGTAAGATGAAAAAAATTGTAGTTAAAATATAAATCATAATATAAATAAATAAAATTCCAACACATAAACACATAAAGTGC
>NC_050518.1:8789598-8793054 GCF_002922805.2 Oryzias melastigma | reverse complement strand
TATAAATAAATAAAATTCCAACACACAAACACATAAAGTACAATTAATTATTAGTAAAACTTACAATTTATAGCATCATTTATTATTTATATAGCTTTATTTTATTATCATGCTTTATTTGCTGTTACCTTGAACTGTTTTTTTACATTTTTATTCTTTCTTGCACCTTGGTGCCTGATTCCCAGAGCTGTACGCTGATCAATACAGTTTTTTCTATCTATCTATCTATCTATCTATCTATCTATCTATCTATCTATCTATCTATCTATCTATCTATCTATCTATCTATTTTATTATAAAAGATTCTAAATTAAATAATGTGATTATTAATAATGTGATTATTAAAACAAAATAACATTTTGCACAAATTGTGTAAATAACTCATTTGTAGAAACCAAAATTAATCAGTGAGATAAACATGATTTACAGTTTTTCTCAATCAATTTAGTCCATTTCTCACAACAGTGCTAAAGTTTGCACCACTGCTAAGGCGTTTCTGAAAAAAATTAGTGCAAACTGCCAAACATTGTAGATAACCTGCAAAAGCAAATCAGTTTCTCAAAATGGGTAGTTTATGCTTCAAAGGCAAGTTTTTATGTCACTGAAAGGGTCAGTGTTATCAAAATGACAAGTTAAGATTTCAGCTTCTTTAAAAAATCAAGTCAAAAGATTTCATCATGTTTTCATTGAGACTGATTACTCTGGAAGAGATCCCCAATATCATGTAAAGTGAAGACGCTGTCATAAACCTCCCAGGAAGATAAAAACTCCTCAACTGGATTTATACATGTTCAACAAGTTTGTGTGCAAAGATACAAACCTACAAATCAAAGACAGTTTTTAAGGCAATTTAAAAATTTAATTGTTAACAGCCACCCTGAAATCCAGAGTAACTTAGATTGTTAGTAAGGGGATATAAATCAGAGGTAAGATTCCATCCATCCATTTTCTTAACCCTGTGAAGGGGCTGCCAAACCCAGAATCCGGCTAGTCTTTGGTAAAGACGGGGTACACGCCTGACAGGTCACCAGTCCTCAACCCGTTCACACTTAAGAACAATTTAGAGTCACCCATGAAGCATGTTTGAGGATGGTGGGAGGAAGTCGGAGTCCTCGGAGAAAACCCACACAGTGAACATGCAAACTCCTCACACAAAGGTCCCCGTTGGTGATTCTGTTTCAGGTCCCCCAGTTGAGATTTGAACTGGTGTCTGTTTGCTGTGAGGCAAGAGTTCTAACCACTGGGCCACTGTGCAGCCTAATTATCATAAGGAAGATATTTTCAAACAATCTGGTTTTGGCACAAAACAAGTTACATTTTTTTCAAGAGAAGGTCATTGGTGATACCTCAGAGAGCTCATCAGAGCACCGGTAACTGACACACATTTTATATTGGATGCTGTTCTTGACAGCTCTGCCCTTAGCTGGACTTGGGACAGGAAAACACCAAATTGTGCTCCCCTGTGGTTGGGTTATACTGTTTTGAAATACCTTCTTAACTCTAAACATTAACTACTCAACCCATCTTTGTTAGATTTGTTAAATAGTCACTAAATTGTTTATGTGTTCATACTTATATCTCATTAATTTGAATGTTTATTTCAACCATTTTCTAAATCTGTTCATTTCCATTTTGAGTTGCTGGAGCCTATCCACATTCTATGGAGTGGAGTTGGGGAACACCTAGAACCAAGTGTCGGTCACCGACCGGGCAAGAAACAAATATCCACACAGAAATCTCACATCAGGGCCTTCACTGTATGTGAAAGTACAACCACGACTCCACCATGCCACTCTTCAATTAATTCACACATATCAAAACACTCCAATACCTTTAATAGTTCTGCTTGTGTAACATATGTTTGATTTTTTTTTTTTATTCTTATTATTTCATTTGTTTTTACTACAGGTTCTTTTTCTTTGTAAGATGAGTGACACTGGTTTCCAAAGTGAATCATGGCGATGGAACAAACATGCTTCTGTGTTGGGTGTTTTGGTTCACACTTTGGGTAAATCACCTCAGAAAAGATGCTCATGTAGAGTATGCAAGGGTTACTGAAAAATAATTGATGGTAGTTTAGTTTCAAGGCTCATTCATGTATTTTTTGCTGAACAGTGTCACTCTGAGAACTCCAAAAATGAGCTGATTGTCAAAATTAAAGTTCCATCCGTGTCACGCACTTAAGTGTATAAAATGTGTTTTCAGTGTGTAGCCAGTGCAGTGCAGTCACAGCTGCTATTAGGGATTATTTAGTGGTTTAACCTCAAATCTAATTTCTGATGCAAAGTGTCAAGCAGGAAACCTCTAACCTGTTTTTGTTGTTTTGGCATGACCCAGCTAGAGTGGGACATTGGGCCTCTGTTGCCTCCTGCTGGTTTAGTGAGGTCTCTGTTCCTTCCTTTCAGGAAATGTGTGCAGGTTGCTCACTCACTCTTATAACATTAACCTGAAAAGGTTCTGGGACAGGGGTCTGCAGTGTCACCGTTTGCATCTCGCCCAGAAATTTGTAAACCTAACAAAATACATTTAAATCAGAGCTAATTCAATTAACATATTTTTCAAACCATAAGGTAAACTTAAAATCATTGAGTTTGAACAATATAAAATAAGCTTTATAATAACGTCCCCCATGAATCTGATTTTTGGTTGTGCTCACTGAGCCTCCAATTCATTTTCTGCACAGTGAGCAAAAAATCTATTAAAATATTTTAGTTCAACTTGTGGTTTTTATTGACGTTTCTGAATGACTTTTTTTAACTTTAGAGTAACTTTTAAAATTACAAACTTTGTCTTTAATCAGAGTGCCACAATGGAGTGGTGTCATACCTTCTGCGGATACGTTCCATTCATCTATCATAGCTGTCCCTCTGGTAATGGACAGACCAAAATTGACTATTACCTATGATATAATTATTTGTAACTCAGTCAAATTGCTGTGGACTTCCTCTTCTTGTCACTTCTTTGAGTTGGATTGTGACAGAAACCCCACTAACTCATTGCCTACACTTTACCATTCAGTCACTGAGCTAAATGAGCTGAAACAGTTTACTCTAAGGGGTTAAAACGGCTCAAAAAGCTGAATTGGACATTTTATTAAATGTAATTTCAGTTCTGGATTAAAATGTGAATTAAAATTAATTGTGATATTGTCATGGCATTGCTCCACACATCATAAAAAAGCTCTAATTATACTGAATGCCTCACTTCTATACTTTTTCCTAGCCCTTGTATGATCTTAACATTCTGTTTACTTTCTGTTTACTCCTGTTGTCCTTTATAAGTCAAAAAATACCCAGCGTACAATAGCTCCAAAATAAAGTAACTTCAATTATTTTTTTATTATTGTTATTTTATAGGGATTTTGTAACAATAGCAATAACACAATAAATATACCATAAATATTCAGAGCATCCAGAATCTACACTATTTGCATTCATACACGCTTTATTGATTTTA
>NC_050518.1:8691587-8788866 GCF_002922805.2 Oryzias melastigma | reverse complement strand
AGCAACTTCAATTATTTTTTTATTATTGTTATTTTATAGGGATTTTGTAACAATAGCAATAACACAATAAATAGACCATAAATATTCAGAGCATCCAGAATCTACACTATTTTTTGCATTCATACCCTTTTTATTGGTTTTAAATCTACAATCTTAGTACCTGTGATGTACAGCCCAGACATAAACAAAAATCAACGCATCACTTTTCGTAATGATTGCGGAACATCCATAAAATGTCAAATTGATAAAGGATCCGTTAAGGTCTTGTATCTTAGAACTAAACATGACAGTGGGTCAGAATTCCCTTTGACCATTTCTACCTTAACTGTTATTTCCACGAATTGTCACAAGATGGCGCTTCAGCCACCTGATCACTAACATGTACATTTTATTACAGGATAAACATTGGAATGTTGAAAATATTTGATGTTAAAGTGACAGTCATTATCATTACTGACTATTGAATAATTGTCAAAACAACCGAGAATTGATCAAAAACAGACTGTCTGGGTTGAATACTTTGGTGTGTCACGCGCCAAGTCTGTGTTATTTCCGCTTGTGTTTCCATCTGGGCTCTAAAGGTGCCTCCTGCACGATGTTTGGCATGGGCTGGTGTTTACCATCCATTTGTGGCTCTGCCCGTCTGAGAGCAAGCAGTCACGGTGAGCCACGCCTATTGCCCATGTGCCTCATCCTCCAATCTCTCCATCCCTCCCAGCACGCTCCGCGCTTTGCATAAAATGTGTATCAGTAGGGCAGCGCTCTCCGCGGCACATGCAGAGCGCACATGCAGCGTGGCTTTGCAGGACGCATACCACAGTCGAATAAGCGCATCAAAGTCCCCTCAGCTCCAGATCCCCGCCAATGAAAACGCACAAAGGCGTGAAGGGGGGAAAGAGGGAGAGAAAAAGACTACAAAGAGAGAGAGGAATCCCACACATACAGACACAAACAGAAGTTGGGGCAGGCGGGCGGGGAGGCTGTCACATTTCCTACTCACCTGCAAACGTGATTGATGTGGGTGTTTGTATCAGTGGGTGTGTATGTCATGCTTGCCACTCTCTCACTGCGCCTGGATGTGCTGACTCCACTTTCTTGGAATTCATGAAAATCGCCTAATCTTCGCTCGTGCAGCAACACGCGTGCTCGACCCTGGTGAGGCAGTATCCAGAGCGCAGAAGGCACTCAGGTACCTCAGAGGAGCGCAGCCAGTGAGATCTCCACCTGTCAGAGAAGAAGTCTCAGGTTACCACAGTCTACTGGAGGAGCCTGACGCGCACTGGACGCGTTTTTTTCAACGTTTTTACGCTTTATGGAACAGGGGTTGTCTCCATAGACGACTTCTGATTTTCACAGCTGTCTTCCCAAGACTTTTACTTCGTTTTTCTGAAATCTTCCTTCAAGGTTGATCAATTTGTTCAACTCCAAAAAGCGAAATGGATAACAGTCCTGGCGGTAAGTCAACTCTTTGGTTTTCTTTCATTATGATATTATTATATTTATGAAATGCAAACTGTAAAAGTGTTGAAAACAAGTATAGGAATTATATTTTTTATTTTATTGCACAAATATTTTTTTCTATAGTGCATCTGTTTCATTGATCACTGCGTTTTTTTCTTGATGTGCGCGCAAAAAGTCACATTTTCTGATTTGATTTGTGAGCTGTTTGTAGATTAAAACTTTACTGTTTTCACTTCTGACTATCAGTTTTACCAAAGTTAAGTTTTTGAATGTTTAGTTTTTAGATCTACAGTGGAAAAAAAACATTTTTTTCTGTCAAAAATGTTTGGTGAAGCGGTGAAGTCACCATGATGCATTCAAGGGTCAACTTCTCGTTTGGCTGCATTCACGGCCGCCCCTGCTCATGAGTGTAGTGAGGAGTGTCACTTCCTCTTTCTCTTGATGAAAACAAACTCACGTGGAGCTACAGTAAGCAGACTGTCAGCGCAGCGCAGTCATCTGTCAGCGCTGAAAGCAGACTTCAGCTCCGTAAGGGCGTGCTGGCGCTATCAGGGCTGCTTTCGCGAGGCGTAAAAGTTGATAACCACTTCAATTAGAGGCATTAAACTACGTTTTCTCGAGGTCAGCCAAAAGTGTCACATGTTCCTAACCCTTAACTTGACGGCGAATCATTTACAACGACGAGCATCACGTTCCCGCACAGGTGATGGGCGCAGCCTGCTCTGTCAACACGAGCTGCTCCACTGAGGAAACTGGGCTGAACCCACTCCCTTTATGTATTTATAGTTCACTGATAAGTGGACCCCGTGTTTTCCTCGAACAAGTTGATGAATGAAATGATTAATCTTAGATAGAGTTGTTGATGCAGCCACTAATGAAGAACTTTGGTTGTTTGGCTTCAGAAATTACAAGTTTCTTATGTTTAAAAGTCAAGAATCTAAAATAAAAAAGACTGATAAGCGCTAATATTAGTTCATTTTTTTATGTCTGCATGTTTTATATATTTTTCTTGTGCGTAAATTGTTCAAATTTGGCACAATCACCCTTTTACCCTTTATTTTTCCCTATTTTTGACTTATGTGTTCAATTTAGATTAATTAGGTTAATTACTTGTAGCAACTATATTAAAAGTTTTGAGACACACGTTTCTGTGCATGTAGGTGGTGGGACGCGCACTATTACGCACGTGTTGCACACAATAGCACCTAAATAAAACAGGTTCAACTCTCCCTGAAACATCACTGAAATCCATTAAAATAGAGGCTTTTCAGCAGAGATTACACAGACAAACAGTAATACCATCTTATTAATATGAATTCGCAGTATTATGTCATAAAACTGCATCCTAAGTGAAGGGTGTGCGTAAATGTGGCGATTTTTTATTCTTAGAACGAGATGAGTCACTTCCACCACAGAGTAAGAATTGCGGCTAAAGTTGATATTTACAGAAATTGAGGGAACTTGGTCAGTGGATGCATTTCTCTATATTGCCAGTGAGTGGACGTTGCAGGTGCCCCCCCCCCCCTTAAATGGAGCATCAAAACGCATGACATGCTGCTCTATTTAACTCTCCTTGTGCGCTTGTGCGGCTCCGGTCTGCGGGTTGAGACGCAGCTTCGTGTCTTCCTAATGCGCGCTCTGTCAAGAGCCTCCTCACGTGGCTTCCTTTGCAAAGCCGCGTGCGGCGCGTGAGGCGCCCGGGCCCTCCCCCTGCCGCCTCCCCCCAGCTCTCACGGACGCCTGTGAGCTGGTGCCGCCCGTGGTGATGGCGAGGGAGAGCCTGGTCAGTGGGTCAGCGATTCCGTGCATTAACTTCCCTCTCTCTGGTCACGTTTTCCCGCCTCATGCACTGTTTGCTCTGGCTCTCCCTCCCTCTTTTTTTTCTTTTTAAATTGAATCACCAACATTGTGTTGTGGTGCTGGAAATGGAGTCGATTTCTGTGAGTGCGCTCCAAAGGGGGGCACACATCCGCTTTGGATGCGATTCAAAGAGAACGTGACTCTGCCGCATCCTCATGGCCTGGCATGATCCCTCTGAAGGAAATTGTATTCTATTAGAATGATAATATTTTGCATCATTTCTGACAGCTTTTAATGTTTGTACCAAATCTGTTTCTATGACACCAGTTTGGTGCAGTTCCACCAAGTTCCTGTGATATTGACCTACTTCAACAAGCCATGTGCAATAAAGTGTGCACTCAAGGACTCTCATGGTTTTTACAAGTCTGACATAGTTAATGCATTTCTGGTATGTGGTTCTAGTTCAAGCAGCATTTTCATCCAAAGTGCAAACACACGGATGAGACTGTGGATTGCTCACTGCTCACGTTTCTCTGCCTGCTTCCAGTCTCAGGCAGATTAGTGTCTGCACGAGCAAGCTCAACCTAAGACTGAGTGACTCTTCAATCAAAGCACCAGCAGTGGCCTATATCTTACATCTTCTGATATGCATATTTGCACAGAACTTGAGACAGACATGCAATATGTGACTCCTCCAAATATCATATATATATATATATATATATATATATATGATATTTGGAGGAGTCACAATTTTTACCAAAATAAATAATTTATTTAACCTATAAATTGGGCTCATGGTGATTTAAGCTAAAAATAAACATTGGTGATGCTATACTCCATCTGGATGATTTGTTGTGAAATTCTATGTTGAAATGTCCCTTTATGATTGCTAAAACGGTGTGGTATTAGATGGATTTTTATTTGACATATCACGTTGACTTTAAGGGTCAGTCACAAAGCGTGTGCTACTGTACATGTGAGCCTTCAGGTGGACTTGCAATGTGTTAGAATGAGTGGGAGGTTGGGCACAGACTGAATAAGCTCAGCAAGAGGTAGGGCTGCTGCTGCTGCTGGATCTTTCTATGACTCTGGCATGAGTCAACAAATCCAGGAACACGTGCTGGTGTTGGGATTATAAAAAAAAGCATTTGAGCAAAACAAAACCTCGTGCAGCAGAGGGATGATCATGCAGACCCAAACTAAGCTGAGTCAATCGTGCCATGGTTGGAATTTCTTATCTGTAAACATCAGTCACTCATTGAGTTAAGACAAAATATTTGCCCAAAAGCAGAATTACATTTGCAGACAATTGTCCACTCTCCCTGTCACTCCACAGTGTTTATTTGCAAAAACGTGACTCGCATTCTTTAACTGCTGGCCGTGCATGACCAGCTGAGGCTGCAGACTGCATGCAAAGGAGCCTCCCAGGCGTGCATGTGTTTATAAACGCAGCTTTGACTTTAGACTGTTGTGTTTTTCTGCACGAGACTGCGGATTTGGCGCGGACAGGAACCGTGTCAGGAGTCCATCCATGTGAGGCGGCGGTCAGGTGTCGTTCTGTAAGCTGACGCTGGGCATGGCGCCAGGGGAGTGAGGCTATTATTGGAGCGGAGGAGGCAACAGACCCCACAGACACGTGAGGTCGTGTCTCCTCTCATCCACAGCGATGGGATGGAAGCGCGCGCTCGGAAAGGGGTGTGGGGGCAAAACAAAACAATAAATATAAAAAAATGTGGGTTTTTTACTAAGAAAAAGTAAATCGGAATATTAATAAAATAAATTAGGATCAGTTTGGTGGATCTGCATGTTTGGTTGCTGGGCAGCCGCAATATTTTTAGCGCGCACTTTATCCGCTTGAGCGCATCATTACCCCTGTTACGCTCGGGATGCTGCAGATCCTCAGAGCTGTTCTGCAATCGCCAGAGGATATGCAACATTACATCACATCCCAGGCAACTATTCAGCTGATAGGTTTCTGTGGAAACACGCATGCCCAGCTCCATAAGTCACTTTTGTGTGTTATTTAGTTGGGGCTCCAGGTCAAATTCAAACCATAGTCTCATCTCTAAAACTTCACTCTCCTTGATATCATCCTTGCAGGAGGTGGGGTCATCCTGTATGCAGGGTCTTCTGGCAGTTCAAGTCCAAGCCCTGGCAGCCCCTCCAGTGGGTACCAGACCCAGTCGCCCTCTTCACACTCCCAACCCTCATCTCCAGAGGAGGTTACCTTCACAGAGATTGGGGCCCTGAAAAAGGGCAGGACGTCCGGATGCAACACTCCATCTTCCAAACTGGTGTTCCAGTTTCCGGAGGTCTACAGCAATCCTTCAGCAGCAACCACTCCACAGCATTCCTATGCACACCCCATCGCAGCAAAGAAGCCCTGTGGCTTTACTGGAACTTTCACAAGTTAGTGTTTCCTCTCTGTCACCATAAATGTTCCCTCACCAAATTTTTGGTGGCTAATCTGTTTGTTTTTCATTCTTCAGAGACAGGAGGAATGGTCCTGCTTTGTAAGGTCTGTGGAGACATTGCATCTGGTTTCCACTATGGAGTGCATGCCTGCGAGGGGTGCAAGGTGAGGCTCCAACCACAAAAATGCCTTTCTAAAACGTGTTATTTTTTATGTTAAATGGCTTGAAAAAAAATGTGTTTGTGTGTGTTCCAGGGTTTTTTCCGCCGCAGCATCCAGCAGAACATAAACTACAAGATGTGTGTGAAGAATGAAAACTGTCTGATCATGCGCATGAACCGGAACCGGTGCCAGCACTGCCGTTTCAAGAAATGCCTGGCAGTTGGAATGTCAAGAGATGGTGAGCCATCCTCAGCCTTGTTAGAGCACTTCAGCTTTCTGAAAAGCTTGGGGGGAGAGCACAAAAATGTGATGCAGAGAGGATTTTGAGGTCATCATGCCAGTAGCTCAGTCACTAGAGAAGTTGCACCTGAGTTGCCCTCTGGTTTAGTCTTTAGTCACTGTGTTACCACACAAAACCATCTGCCTCGCTCACATGCGCCTCTGTGCCTTTCCGCCGTCCCTCGCATCCTTACCTTCAGGTTCATCCCCTCCTCCTTCAGCGTGTTCCCTCAGCTCCCTTACATTCTCCCCTCAGACAGTGATTTATGAGAAAAGGAGCTCTGAAGTCCCTAAAGCTATCCATCATCTGGAAAACTGCAGCAAAGTCAGTAATTATTTTGGGAAATTGGAACAGGGTCAGTTTGATTACATTGTGCGTGCACACAGAACGCCTCACTACAATTATTTAGAAACAGGGCAACAATTAAGCAAGGACTGCAGAAAACATAACTGTGGCGAACTTCATTAGGTATTACCTCCCTGTCACCTGGTTTTAGCTCTGCGGGCTGAGCCTTCATTGATCACCCATCATCTCATATGAAAGGAACAGTTGGGTCGACCTAGAAAAACAATACAGAATTGTCCCCATGGTGTACTCATGCATCGTGACCTAGTTGGTGTAGTTTGCCTGTTTTCTTCCTCTCAGTACGGTTTTTTGCTTATCTCCACCCTCCAGCACTCTGCAGTGCCTAATCTAGTAAAGAGGTTAGTGTTATTTCTGCATGTGCTTGACACTTCTAGTGCACAGAGAAAATAGGCTGGCGAAACACAGCTCAGTCAGGCCGACCCTCTACGGGGAGGTTTTTGAAAGAGCTAAGGACCACAACCTAGAAACCCCTTTTTGTATCTGTTTCAACAGTTTTGAAAACAGGAAAACCACTTGCAACTGCCTGCAGCCCATAACTTACAATGCCATAACTTGATTTTTTACCAAAGGCAGCTGAGCGATTCAACAACAATCTGTTATCAGGGTGGCACACTTTTTTATATCGAACTTTTGTGTAAGAAGTGAAATGCTTCCAAGTTTTTCACCACATCTTTGCAACCTTTAAGCTTGCATCCTCATCAAGAACCTCTAAAGGCAATAAAACAGTAAAGCAATATTTTGCAGCACCAAGTCAACCTTCTCTGTAAATATTAATGCATGTAAAACGTTCATGTCATGGTGCATTGCTTTGCTGAAGGACCTGCTTCAGTGCAGAATTACAACCAAACCTCTAAAAACTGTGGTTTCCTTGCAAAAGTCTTTGAAGCTCAACTTTTTTTTCGACCTATTTAACTCCGACCTTGCGGGTACGCACATTTTCACACATCACCTTACTACACTGACCTACATTATTTTCCCTTTGGCCTTCTCTAACCTTTAGTTCCACCACTTACCCCAGTTTTCAACCAAACCTGAAGGTCATATAGTTTGAAATTTTGTTTAAAAAACACATTTTTTTATCTTCTCCAAAACCCTTTTACGCTCTGACTGCATTCTCCACAGTTAATTTATGTGCCTCTAGCTCGATTTTCTCATCCTTCTCGCTTTAACACTCTCAAATCCACTGACATCATGCTCACGTTGCCCCACTGCCCTACTTACATAAGGTGGTAGGGAGTAAAATAGGCAGGAGAAAGGGGTGGAAGGAGGGGAGAACGAGGCAGATGGCAGCAGGAGGTCTATAAATAGTCTCTGCAGATGATGGATTCTGAGGATGGGGACACGGGTGAGGAAAGAGACGGTCTCATTTGCCAACTTGCACTCATCCTGAAATTCCTCAATGTCATTTCATGGGAATTTGTTATGTTCGCACATTAAAGGAGATCTGGAGGACTCTGACCTTTACTGATTGAGTTGTTTCGCCTTATGAGATACCAGATCATATATTTACAACGTCAGTTTCCCCATTTTCACAAATCCTGAAAGCTGATCATTTTTGTGTGTTTTCTGCAGCTGTGCGTTTCGGTCGCATTCCGAAGAGAGAGAAGCAGCGTCTCCTGGACGAGATGCAAAGCTACATGAACAGCCTGAACGAGTCGGCTGCCATGGAGGTGGAGTCGCCAGCGAGGGACAGCCCCACCAGCACAGATGATTGCAACTCAAAAGAGGCCATCGGGGCCATCTCCAGAGCCTACCGCGACATCTTCGCGAGCAGCAGCAGCATCCGCGAGAGATCCGCCAACATCAGCACAAACAACAACAACAACACAACAACTTCTTATTCTCAGGATGGCAATTTTGCCCAAGTCTCCTCTAATCCTACCCCTACTCATAATTACTGCCCTGTTGCCCGTGCAAGTGCGTGCCCCGCTGCCTCTCAGGACAACAAGCCAGTGATTCAGAACGTGGACAACAATCACTATTCGTATTTAGTGTCAACACATCAGAATCATGGCCAGTCCAACTACATGGCGCATCAAAGGAGCAGCTCTGTGGACAACAGTTTTGGGAGTACAGGAAACATCCAGAACCAGCCATCCTGCCCATGGAAGCTGCCACCAGGAGCTAAAGTCCTGGTAATTACAATAAACTTTCTATAATCATTTAGTTTGTTAGATTTGTATTCAATTGACATTGACAATTTTGTTCTCTTTGTTTTTGTCACAGGCCTGTCCTCTCAATGCATGCCCTGTATCAGGAGCAGAGCGCACCAGTCAGGAAATTTGGGAATCCTTCTCTCAGTGCTTCACCCCAGCTGTCAAGGAGGTGGTGGAGTTTGCTAAAGGCATCCCTGGTTTCCAAGAGCTCAGCCAACAGGACCAAGTTTTGCTGCTCAAGTCTGGCACCTTCCAGGTAATACTCGTCTCAAATTCTTTATTTTTACATAAACGCAAACCCTGTGTCTCATTCTTGTGTGATCTTACATTTTGTGTTCCTTTTCTTCTGGTGTTCAGGTTCTCATGGTGAGGTTTTGCACGTTGTTCAATGCTCAAGAGCGCACCGTGACCTTCTTGAACGGCCAAACCTACTCTCTGTCCACCTTGAGGTCCTTGGGAATGGGTTCCCTCCTAGATGCTATGTTTGAATTTAGTGAGAAGTTGAGCTCTCTGGGGCTGGAGCCTGATGAGATGGCCCTCTTCATGGCTGTGGTGCTGGTATCTGCAGGTAAGGTGCAAATATTTCAAAGTAACGTGGATCTTTTTCTAAAATACATAATGTAACTGCAACATTCACTCACACATGTATCCTCTGCTCTCCTCAGACCGCTCTGGGATCTCAGACATGGAAGCTGTGGAACAGCTGCAGGAGGGTCTGATCCGAGCTCTTCGGTCACTCATCACCCGCCGTCGTCCAGATGACTCCGCCCTCTTCTCCAAGCTCCTCCTTCGCTTACCAGACCTGCGAACCCTAAACAACCTGCACTCTGACAAACTGTTGGCTTTCCGCATAGATCCCTGAAGAGTCAGCTCATCCGTGGAAAGCATGCAAACAAACTGCATACCGACCAGACTTTATCTTGAAAGGGCAGGACTTCCTTCAACATTGATGAACAAGGACTTGTGCAATCAAAGGAGTGATTTTTGAGAGGGAAATACGAAGGAACTGAAGATATTTTGGACTTATTTTCCTCAAAACAATAAAAATACTCAGTAAAACTCATGTACATAAACCTCAGCACTTCCTGCAAGACATCAAGTGCAGACCATGTTTCTGTAGAAATTTACATTTCTGACTGATAATTTGTTCATTTGCTTACCTCAAAGAATTAAATGTAAACAAAATCAAACTTATTGAAGTGAAAATCTGTATATTCCATAAACCATCTGTTATCATCCCACCTTGATGCTGTAACCAAGTCACAGAAAAACAGTTATTACTTTGGGACCATTCATGATAACCTCTTCTAAAGAAAAAGGGAACCTGTACATAATAAATAGTGAAATAATATTGTATCACAATCATACCATCTGCATTAGGACAAGAACTAGGCTGGTATTTTATAGTGTCAGGATGTGTTCAGTCACTCATTCATTTTGTAATTATATTACCATCATTTGGTTTTAATACACCAACTTCACAAATCAATGGCAACTTTGTAATCCATGAAAACATTGTGCGTGTGTTACTGTATTGTGTCTCCTTTGGATTGACGGAATGCACTTCTTTAACGGGGACTTTAAAGTTTATTTTTGTCGCTGTAAATATTATTTTACCCAAATGTATATATATATAATCTGCTGAAGAGATTTAATGGATCAGACATGCTGTTTGAGTTTAGTCAAATGAAGAATGTACTACCCTCTCTATACTAGGGAGGGTCTGGCTATGCCAAGGGGGGGTCTTTCCATTACAGAATGTGTGGTAGGGGTTTTCAGATGGCTTATATACACCTCTTGCAGTTAGATAAGGTAACTGACCAGCATAATCCTTGAAATCACCAGCACTTGGTTCACACACCCTTCCTGAGCCCTCAATGTTTGTCATACAAACTCAAGAGATATCTTTCGGTGGGAGATCGATTGAATTGGTGCTCTAAGCTTGTTTGATTGTGGTTGATTGAGCACATATTGTACATTTTGTATTTTGTTCCTTCCTAATTGAAATAATATAACAATATAAAAAGAAAATGACAAATTATTTCCTTATCCTGTGTCTTTAATTTTTATTCCCTCACACTCAAAGCAGTAAAGCGCTTAGAATGCAGCTTTTTCATTGTGTCAATTAATTATTTTTGGGGCATTTTGTGATTTGAAGAGTGGCTTTTGTTACTAAAAAATATGCAGTGTGGAACAGATAAAACACAATTAGTCTAAAAAGTCTTACTTTCTTAGGTTACAGTAGACAGAAGACCACAAAAATGTAATTAACATCATGTCAGATTGTTAAGAACACGTGACCTACTAAACCCTGCCTCCACTCATTCAAACAGTAAGCTGTAATACAGAAACAAAAGAAAATTCGCTAAATTCTTTGATATTTTGATAAATCCTGTCAAGCAGCATTACCTTGAAGTCATTGAGTTGTTAAGGAATTTTTCTTCACACTCCTCACAAAAGTACATCGGTTCACTCAGGTTGGCAGGTGTCAATTCATGTGCACCTCCCTTAAAGTTCAGAACAGCTTTCCAATGAGAAGCAGGTCTCCACAGCTCTGACCCTGTTTTCTATTGCTTTAGCCAATTTATTTTTTATTAAATTCTTTAGTGTTTCTGGGAATATTGTCCAGCTGCATGACCCAGTTTTGTCTCCTCTTGAGCTTTTCAAAAGAGATGGCCTCACACTCTTGACTCTACAGAACTTCAAGATACAGATTCATTCGTAATAAGATCATGTGAAAAATGAGTTTAAGTCATCACACCTCCAAAGTCACACTTGTCAGGGTGAGCTGTTAGTGTTGACAGAGCCTTCACTTGAAGATGCTGTTTTCAAGCTCATCTTAAATTTGTAGTTACATTTGTTTTATATTTGTAATTAATTAAATGCATCAAACGAATGCTTGATTAAATCCGCACTTCCTCTTTAGAGTCAATGAGGTTAGCAGTCAAACAGGTAATATCCTTCCACAATTCAAGAAACCAAGAAAGTAAATTAAATTTCAACATTTATATGCTTTTCTGCGTAAGCCTGTATGGTTATTGATATCTTAGTTGAAATGCAAAATGTGTACATATGAACGTATCGCATCATTGGTTACTTACAAGATACAGTATATTAGGGACCATCCAGAAGATGGAAGTTGTTGTCTGGTACTAGAAACTGAACCAAAGTGTTCTTCCTTTCATGATTGTATTGGGTATTTTATACAAAAACACACGAGATTTAAGCCTTATTTATCATGTAACACTGTTTACCAATCCAATAATATCTGTCCAGTCAGGTTTAATTTAAAGTAAAACAATTTCTGACAATACTTTAACTTTTTAAAAATAAATCTAACAGGTTAAAAAGTTTATTGTCTTAATAATGTAAATAGTTAAATGAATAATGCATCCCAAGACCTTCTACGATTTCTCTCATGGATCTTAATGTTGTGGTAAAAAAATAAAATAAATAAATGTTTATATATATATATATATTAAATACATCTAGAAATATATATGAAAATACAAATTCAGTTAGATATCAAAATGCTATATTTGGTGATACTTGTATCTATGTAAAATCCTGTCAAGCAGATATTTAGTTAATTATGTATAAGCAAACATGTAGTTCAGCCTTACTTTTTTTTTCCACTTAAATGTTTCCTAAATTACCAAAAGAAAAGCACCATGAATTTGTTTGAGTAAAAGCAATTTGTTTGTGACACACAGTTGCAGAATTTGATGTTCTGTTCATTAAATAACAGGTATTTTAAAATGTTACTTTTACAAAAAAATTATTAACATTCAGATAATTCTTTAGTCATGATAAAAAAACCTGTGAAATATAGTGTGGTACTGCCTTATATCAGGATATGTATCATATCATGACACGTGTATTGCTTTACATCATGTAGGACTCTAATGCACTCAATGCTAATAAATTTGACAGCTTCCCCCCCATCTGCCCTCCTCATTAGGATCTTTGGGGAGGAGGTGGGCCTATGACAGACTTTGAAGGTTGGTCTACTTGATAGAAGAAACTCTCCCCTGTGCCCCGTCCCTCTTGGTTTTTGATCGCACATCAGACATGAAGGCCCATTATTTAGGAGAGTGTTTGGACACCACTCTTGACTCCTGGTGGCAGGCCTTTCCTTTGGGGCTGGAAGAACCTCTGGGTGGATGAGGTGTTTTACTGGACCCTGGGAAAGGTAGATGATCTGCTCTTTACCCAGGCTGGAACCACAGCCTGTGTTTCTGTGCTCTCCTACTCCTGGGGCTGCTATGTCAGACCCTTAGGCCCTGTTTCAGGGTGGCTGGTGTCAAGTTGTCTGGGGGGGTGGTTGTCCCCTGGTCTGCTTCGCTATGAGTAGGGTATAGGAATCTGGAAGGCTCCGACTGTCATTGTTGCAGCATTGTCTTCTCTGGGCTGTGAGTGAGGGTTCCATCTTCTTAGTTTTCTTTCAACGTTTAAATTCCATAACATCATTATACATTTACATAACACACTCACCTGAGCACACCTGCCTGCTCACCCTTGCACCGACAACATTTGCATGCATGCAGGTGTGATACATGTGCTACATGTGTCTGTGTATGTGCGTGACTTTGTCTGTATATGTCCCACATATGTGTGGGTCTGACATGTTTATGAGGGTTTTTGCAGTTAACACTTTTGTGTGCTGTTTGGATGTGTTAGGTCACTGAACTACAATCAATCCAGGACATCTTACGCCAAAAATTCAGCCAGTGTGATAAATACCTGGTACTCAACAGTGCAGGTGAGTTTTCCAGATTCCTTGTATTTCTTGCAACATAATAAAGTGTAATTTAAATATGCGTAAAAATAAACAAGTAACAATAAATAATGACAAATCCATTCACATTCTAGATTCATAAACTTCAGCCCTCATAAAAATAATACAAATAGAACATAAACAGAACATCATTAGAACTTTATACTACATGGTCATCTCTTTGCAAAATTCAAAGTATTTCCTCACATTAGACTGTAATGATGGTTTGATCATTTTTTGCTGCCATCACATGTGTGTTGTCTGTTAAGATGGTCGTTTTTACGTAATAATAAAATAAAACTATATCTTAATCCAAATGGTATTATATGATCAATTTATTTCATATTGAAACAATTGTACTGTATATTGGTCTAGGTTAATTTGATTTGATTCGATTCACAACTTGCATCAGACAGATCGACCTGGTTGGATAAACTGGTTTATTAATATTCGATTAATTGTTACACTTTTACTGTTTAGTTGTCTATTTTTTTTACCCACATCTTTATCTTTTTATTTCTTATTGTAAATTACTCTCCATGTACACAAAAACTATGTCTACTTTTTCTCTTTTCTTTCCCCTCTTAAGGTGAATGTAGAATTGACAAAGGTAGTCAGAGATGGTATCTCTTGGAAATGGATGTTCTCAGGCATCAAACACCTGCTCCAACCAAGTACCAACAGAGCACGAAAAAGAAGAGCCACGGCTGCCCCCTGGTGGTGAAATAATAGCACACACACCACATCCAGGAAGTGAATGTTTTAATGTGTGTACCTGATTCTGTTACCTACTCGTTCAAAACTGACGGTCGCGAGGGACTCGCTTGATATGGGACGGTTGTCAAATATTACGGTAGGATTGAATACGTTGGATAATGTAGTATTGGTATTGAAAAATTAAGATGGCGAGACCACTTAGTCAACTTAATCGTAGTAGCATGCAGCTAACGTTAGCTAATAGCATACGGTGTTCACTACTTTATTTCAAGAACTAAATTGTTTATCTGTGTTTTAGGTATTAGAAATTGTTGAGTAGTGTTAAACTATCATAGAAAAAAAACAACTTTAACCACAAATTAAAATTAGTTATTTTAAATAGCAAAAATATTTAGCTAACACCACATTTGATTTTACCCAGCTTTCTTTATTCAAATCGTTGTGAATGTAGAACAGATGAAAAAATCTCCTTTGAAAAAACTTGTAGCTGTGACATAGATGCTACAGTTGGTTCCCAAGGTTCCTGCTCCTCTCTATTCTGAGCATCCACTTGCTAACAAATAGATCCATGGGTCTCTCTCTTTCCTCATCCTGGTATCTGGCTCAAAAATGTACAGCTAGATAGCTCCAATATTGGTCGACATTTTCATTGCACCTACTATGTTAGGTTAGGGTTAAAAGGGGCTGTAAGAATTGACTGTATAAGATAACTGTACCGAGGGAGTGTGTCACCCATAGAAAATGCCTTACTTCCTGGTCCAGTGAAATGAAGCCAATTCAGTCGTTTTTTTTTCACGATGCGGACGTCGCCATGTTGGAACCAGATGACGGTGATCAGTCATGGTTGATCTAGGTCAATATTTCTATGGCAGCTACTGTCACCAACCATGAGTAAGCTTGTTGGTAGTCCCACGCCCCTTCCACTGACAGTGTCCTCAGGAGAAACTGTCAATCAAACGTTTGAGATGGGTGCCAACGGACATCACATGCTTTAACTGAGGCTTCTGATTGATCAATTTATAACTTTCACAACTTGTGATAAAGACAATATATCATGAAAAAAAAGTATGATTAGCGAGAATATGTTAAAAAATATGCATCTGAACATGTATTAACTGTGTAATAGCGGTTTATTTCTCAATAGAATTTGAATTTCTATAGCCAGCGCATACTTCTTCTTTGGAATATGAGGGGGAAGGAATCGCTCAGTCCAGTTCTAATATACAGTCAATAGATGTAAGCTAGTGGGAGAGTGTGCAAACCAGGAGTGTCCAAGTCTAGGCCACAAGGGCCGATGTTCTACATCTTTTCCAACCAACCTGCCATTGAAGCTTCGTATTGGCTAAACACACTTGATCAAGGGAGTCAACAGCGGATAAGGCGGGATTTCTGGAAAACTAGCAGGAAGCCGGCCCCCCGAGACCTGGATTTTGACACCCCTGGTGTATACCAGGGGTGCAACGGATCAGAAAACTCACGGTTCGGATCGTGTCACGGTTTTAGGGTCACGGTTCAGATCATTTTTCGGATCAGTAAAAGTGAAAAAATCTACGTGAAATCTAAATGAGGGCTGCACGATGGCGCAGTGGTTAGCGCTCTCGCCTCACAGCGAGAAGGCCCCGGTTCGAATCCCGGCTGGGACCTTTCTGTGTGGAGTTTGCATGTTCTCCCCGTGCATGCGTGGGTTTTCACCGGGGACTCCGGCTTCCTCCCACCGTCCAAAAACATGCTTCATAGGTTAATTGGTGACTCTAAATTGCCCCTAGGTGTGAATGTGTGAGTGAATGGGTGTGTGATTGAGGCCCTGTGACAGACTGGCGACCTGTCCAGGGTGTACCCCGCCTTCGCCCTTCAGTAGCCGGGATAGGCTCCGGCACCCCGCGACCCCGAAAGGGACACAGCGGTCAAGAAAAATGGATGGAAATCTAAATGAATCCTTTTGCTTGCCATACTATCGTCCCCTGACTGCACGCGTCCCTGTTACTTCGTCCTGAGCGGAACAGCTGCTGCTATGGCGGATCCTAACAGGGAGATTCACTGAACCTAGAACGGACACTTGTACCAATACTTTTATTCAGCTCTTAAAATTAAATAAACCTGATATTTTACCATCCATGTCCTCCATGATGAAGTCGAGAAAAGTTTTCGACGGGAGCTCCTACCACAAGCAGCAGCAGCTTTGAGTTCCCACACTTTTGGAGAACTGTCAAGCAGCTACTTTAGCGCTTGTTAAAACAAAGACAATTTACATGAATTTGATGCAAATTACATTCGATGTGAACGGACAACTGATTTCAATTATGCAAGGCCGAGGTGTGTGCGCACGCGGGGGGTGGTGGTTGAGGTGGTCCGCGGTACACGCGTGTGCCGAACCGTGGCTTGTGATCCGTTCGGATCAAGGTTTATCTGTGATCCGTTACACCCCTAGTGTATACAGATGGGTGACGGACAGTGGGGCTTACTCTGTGCCAACAGGCACGTTTCCAACCCAGAGGCAAATTTCTGATGAGCTCCTGTTGCTCTGCAGAAACTATGTCCTAGAAAACAATAGATCTATTGATTTAGGGTAAAAGCAGCATGCTCACAATTAAAAGACCACGGAAAATGCTTATACAATAGATCAAAAGGTGACTGGAGAGGGACTTAAAAGACACATTCATGTTTACATTTTCTTTTTCTCTTCCGAAGGAGCTGAGGAGCAGACGGAACAGAGTTGGAACCGCTTCAGTCTACCTATTTTGACCTCAAGCGGATGCAGTCTCAACCACCATGCTGGTCACAGCATATCTCGCCATCATTTTCCTGCTCGCCCTGTGTGTTGGCCTGGAGCTGACAGCACGCCGCATCACACCCCCTGAGTCTGCTCCTTCAGCTGTGGCCAACCCAGCTTTCCGGCGTTTCCAGAAAATCTTCCTGAGGGCTTACCTTTTGGCTCTGTGGGCAGACTGGCTCCAGGGACCCTATCTCTATAAACTATATCGCCACTACAGCTTCCTGGAGTCCCAAATAGCCATTTTGTACGTGTGTGGCCTGGCTTCCTGTGTTTTGTTTGCTCCCTTCTCGGGCTGGCTGCCTCAAGCCTTGGGCCGCAGACAGACCTGCCTTCTCTTCTGCCTGTGCTACTCTGCTTGCTGTCTCACAAAGCTTTCCAGAGACTACTTTGTTTTGATTGTGGGCCGTATTTTGGGGGGCCTGTCCACATCCCTGCTTGCAACCACGTTTGAGGCCTGGTACGTGCATCAGCATGTAGAAGTCCACGATTTTCCGAAGGAATGGATTCCCAGCACTTTCACCACAGCTGCTACTTGGAATCACGGCCTCGCTGTGGGAGCAGGGTTGGTGGCCAATATGCTGGCTGAGTGGCTCCACTTGGGCCCAGTGGCTCCATTTCTTCTGGCTGTGCCCTGTCTGTGCTGCTGTGGCTGGGTGGTGCTAACAGACTGGGGGAAGGAGGAGGCTGATGGCAGTTCTGAAGGGGACAAAAAGACTCTACTACTTGGTACTCAAAATGGAGGAGGTCCCCGTTTAACCGCAAAAGGCAGGTTCTCCAGGAGCTGCCACGAAGGGCTGCGTTGCCTGTTATCCGACAAAAGAGTGCTCCTTTTGGGTGGAGTACAGGCTCTATTTGAAAGTGTTCTCTACATCTTTGTTTTTCTATGGACTCCTGTACTCGACCCTCACGGGCCTCCTTTGGGAATAGTTTTCTCTTGCCTGATGGCTGCAAGTATGGTCGGCTCCTTACTGTACCGCCTCGCCACCTCCACTCACTACCATCTGCAGCCTGGTCACGTGCTCTGCCTCGCTGTTCTGATGGCCTTCTTCTCCTTTTTCATGCTAACTTTCTCGACTGCAGCAGGACAGCCGAGACCACATGAATCTTTTTTGGCCTTCCTGCTGCTAGAGTTGGCCTCTGGTCTGTACTTCCCGGCAGTCAGCTTCTTGCAGAGTAGAGTGATTCCTGAAGAAAAGCGAGCGGGCGTGTTGGCCTGGTTCCGGTTGCCATTACACCTTCTGGCCTGCCTGGGACTCCTGGCGCTCCACGGGGAGGTATCGGGAACGGGTGGAGGAGAAGGCGGTGGCGGCACGAGACACATGTTTGGAGGCTGTGCCGTCATGATGCTGGCAGCACTGATGGCTGTCGTTAGTCTTTTCACTCTGGGTAGAAACGATGCCGACCTCAGACTTGAAGGAACTAGAGGAGACGGGGAGATGTTTTAAGAACTGGAAACACCTTTGACTCCACAGTTTAGGATGCCACATTTTGTTGATAGAACTTAAAAGAAAATGTGTTCGGTAAGTTCATACGTTTGCCAAATGAAGGAGATTGACAACCTAAATAAGGCTAGTTTACAACTTTTGTCACATCATTTGTTACCTTTTGGTTCTTTATTTAAGAAAACACCTATAAATGTTGTCAAACAAAATACTTTGGATTTGACAAATTTTCCTGGAAATTTGTCAAATCTTTCAAACCATTCCAGGCTGAATGTATGGAGATGGTGTTATTAATGGGATGCAGTTCATTTATTTTCTTCTAAGCAATCAGTTCAGGTGCCCATTTTAATTTAAAGAATGATCCCATAAATCCTTCACTTCAATATATTTTATTTTAGTTGTTTCAAGTGTCTTACGATCATTTAGGTCAGATTTTCTTTGGATTTTTTTTTTCTTCTTCAACTTGAGGATATATTGTGCGTTATGCTAGTAGCAAACATGTTCATCACACTTTTAATAAATATGCACCTACCTGTTAAAAAGGTGAATTTGTTTTCTGGATGTCTGTGTTATTGTGTTTTATAAACTACTTTATTTAAAAAAAAAAAAAATTAATTTAAATACTGAGAATCTTACTGATTTAATTAAAATAATAGTTCATGCTGCACAAGTCTTTTATTTACTAAACAGATGCTTTGGGTGTGTTTTAGAAGACCTGCAATAACTTAAATCTACAACATTTTTCTAGAAAATACGTTTCTAGGATTGATCTTGAAATTTCTCAGATGTTAAACTCTCTCAACCCCTCCCACTTCTCCGTTAAATCTGCTGCAGAACAGATTTCTAGATTTCTCTGGACTTGTGTCCTTGTAACAAATGATGCAGGTCCGTGCCTCCCCGTTTTTTTCGGTGCTGTGGTACAGTCCCAGCTCTCGTCTATGGGTCTGCTCCATCTGGATGCTACTAGAACATCCCTGTTTAGGTGAGGGAGGGGGCCATCTGCACGCTTTAAACGGTGTCTATTTGGGATTACATCATCACATGCGAGAGGCTTTGGAGCAGGCGAGAAAGACACCAAAAGTCTGAGATCCTGTCTGCGTCACCAATCCTTGGTTAGGTTTCAGGGTTACAATAACAAGGAGGGAAACACTTGAGCCTCTTATACTGGTTAGCGCACGGATCAAGACGACCGGCTGGAAAAAAGACTGACATCATGACACAGGGCAAGGTATGATCTGGCTGGTTTTAATCTTTTTATTAAATCTATGCCTAGACACTTGAATGATCTGAATTTGTGCAAGTGCCTTACATTATTACGTAAGAGGTAGGAAACATGGACCATTACTCATTCAAAAATCATCCTGTTTCTAGATTGAAGTCCACTTAATAGGTTAATAAAATAATTATTTGTGCCATGTATCAACATCCTTACTTTACTTGAGCTATTCTCCGTCTGTTTTCTTGATTGAAATAGATGCTCAGGAAAATGCGTCAGCAGTTGTTGTGTCCCTATGACAACCTATTGCTTATAGATGGATACAACCCAGACAAGCCTCTAGTTTTGGCCTTTAAGGCCTCGTGTTTTCATCAAAATGGTGACTGGACCCTCTTAAAAATTAACCCTTACATGTCACTCAAAATGTTATGTAACATTTGCGATTTGAAAGATTTGTAAGACAATTGCTTGGTGAAGCTGCAATTATAGATCCTTATTTTTATGTATTTATTTTTTGGGTGTGATCTAACTTTACATTTCAGTAAAAGTGATAGTGTATGTTATGGAAAATGTAGCTACAAGCTAGAATGGCCCTATAAAAGGAGAAAAAACAGCAGGAGTTACCTAAATTAATAAGTTTTAAAGGAAAATGTATATGTTAATGACAAATTATTTTAAAAAATGACAGTTTTCAATTAAAATAAACTACTGTAACTTATCAATCTTTACAAAAAACATATATATCTAATATACATATCTTACATATCTTATCTAATTTTAGGACTCTTGGATGCCTTAAAACACTTGATTAAATTAATAAGCAAGAACTATTTTTTAAAATGAGGTGACATGAATTTTGTCAAGGTTTTCTTAGAAGATTGTGCTAATAGAAACCCTCAAATGCCTGTCAGGTGGAGCTCTAGTTTCTCTGCTCTCTTTAGGGTCAGTGGTGGGGTTCACCATGGGGGCTCCCCTCACCAGCTTCATTCAATTTATGCACAAATATGCTCTCAGAAGAACTGCTAGTCTTTAGAATAGACTATTCTCTGGTCAGTCACTTATATTCTGTCTGTGCAGATATACAAACAGCTGCTGAACTCTGAACACAAAATTAAATATGATCTAACTTTTAATCCAAAGATAAGAGTTGTTTTAATTTATAGAACCTCACAAGATAAAATCCTTTATTTATAGATTTTTTTTACCTAATTGGAACAGGTGCTACCTATGTGCATAAAAGTATCATGGGAATTTCATTAGTATATTCATTAATGAAAGCATATGTCTGGTTTCATTAATAGGGAGGGTTCATCTTTCTTTGATTAGCTTAAAGTGAATCATCTATGCAGTGAATTCAGATAGTAAAATGTGAGAGCTGAAATTTGAAATGTAATTCCTATGTATCTTTTATTCCAAATGGATTTATATTGATAATGTTTTTGTATTAATAGACTTAATGTTTGCTAATGAAGGTGATGATGATGATTTTATACATTTTAGTTAATTAAATGAGTTTCAAGTTCAGGTCAACTGTAAAACAGGCTTTCGTTGTCACGTTAGTAGTAACTTTATCTCTCAAGGACTCTTACAAGATTAAATTAAGTGTTTTTTTTTTTGTTTTTTCCAAAAAGCTTTCACTTGCTAACAAGTCCACTGACGGCTCCTCCTGTGAGCAGGCCATCGTGGCACCATCTCCTCCGACGTATGAGGAAGCTACAGTTGGTACGGCTGAACTTTTCCAACATTTCATCCTAAAACTAACAGTCAAATTGTCATTTTTTTGGTGATAAATGTGTGTTGCATAAGCATATTCAGTGGATAACATGTTGCTACCTTTAGGCATCAGTGCTCCGTGCTACAATGATGTTGAGATGCTTACAGAATTCACCTGGGATGATCACAACATCAGAAGAATCTTCATCCGTAAGGTATAACATGGGTTTATTATCTGAGCTATTAATGACAGTTTATGATTTATTTGATTCCTTCACCACTAATTTACTATGTATTCCCATAAGGTGTACACCATCTTGTTGATCCAGCTGCTGGTGACTCTAGCTATTGTGGCTCTTTTTACATTCTGGTGAGTATTGCTCATTGTTATTTTAGGGTTTGATCAGCATAAATGCAGTGCCTAATTTAAGGCTTTTTCTTTCAGTGACCCTGTCAAGGAGTACATTCAGACAAACCCTGGGTGGTACTGGGCCTCATAGTAAGTTACCCCTTGAACCAGAAAAATCAATTGTTTTTGTATAAAAACCTCTCCAAATGTGGCATTTATGGATGTTATTTGTCTTACAGTGCCGTGTTCTTTGTGACTTACCTGATTCTGTCATGCTGCTCCGCACCAAGGTAATAGAACATTTCTAAAGGGAGTTAACAACATGAACATTTTAGATGTTTTATGAGTTTTTTAATCTGTCTGATGAAATTCAGTGCATAAAACAGAGTAAGCACAGCAACATGTGGAAGTTCTAAAAAGATTAAAATTACCCTGCTTATTAAGAAAATGTTATTGTCATTCCTGTAGGAGACAGTTTCCCTGGAATCTGATTTTACTTTCCATCTTTGTAAGTATTAAGCCAATTATTATCTTATCTGTTGGAATATTTTGTGTCACAAGTTAATGTAAAGAATAACAGAACATCCTATGTGAAGTCAATGTTGACAGCATGTGTGTTCTTTGCTTTGTTACAGACTCTTTCTTTGGCCTATATGACAGGGATGCTGTCCAGGTATGATTATTTAGGTTTATCGAGCAGCCGCCTATATTTCCTGTTTGAATTGTGTGTGATAAGTTAAGCTAAATAAATGGTGGCATATCCATTGTTTTTACAGTTTCTATAACACCAAGTCAGTTGTGATGTGCCTGGGCATCACGGCTTCAGTCTGTCTCCTGGTCACAGTCTTCAGTTTCCAAACTAAGGTGAGAAAATAAAATGTCCCCTCTTGTGCTTTCTTTGAGATCATAAAAGTGTAGTAGTTTATGTCAAATGCCTTCTCATGTTTTCTGCATGTCTTGTTGCTCTCTCCTTTTTTTCCAGATCGATGTTACTTCATACCAAGGAGTACTCTTTGTCTTCTGCATGGTTATGTTCATCTCCGGACTGCTCCTAGCTATTGTCCTCCCTTTTCAATACGTAAGTCAGACTTTATTCATTAAGGAAAAATACCCAGGACATCATGTAGAAGCTGTTGATGGAGATAAAATGTTACATAACATGAACGTCTTTGAGAAACTAGGGCTTAACTTGATGAGATCATGACTTCACTCGAGCTTTCTCAGGTCCTTTCCTTGATCATATTCGATTCCCTGACTCATCACAGATATGCATGAGGTCAGGATCAGGCCGCATCGTTTTTCAAGGCACAAACTGGCCCTTTGGCATCATTTTTCCATTCAGAGAAATGTGATACAGTTGTCATTTGACTTTTAAAGCAGACACCAGGAGGCTCAGCCAAACGCTGATGGCATCACACTCTAACAAGTTGGTTGTGGCAACAAAAATGAAAAAAGACCAAAAGAAAAAAACAAACAAACTTCCGTTTATGCCATTTAAAATACTTTTTTATAATTATGCTAAAATTGGCTTTTCTTCAATAATTAGAATGTGAAGATGAGCAATTAAAGTTGTTATGTGACTATGGTGTAAAATTAAAATGTCTCAAGTCACAAAGGAGTGGCAATGATCTGAAACTCTGTCATGGCCACAGGTGAAGAGGTTGAGCATCTGTAGATTTAAAGATAAGAAACTGATCTGCTGGAACCTCAGGAAAGTTTTACATCTTCATATATGATACTGGTAAATGCTGATATAAAACAATTGTTAGCAAATAGCAAAAAATAAATAAAGCTAACCACTAAAAAATAAATGCCAAACAATAAAACTTCTGTTGTAGAACAAAAAAAATAAAAGATAGTAATAGCTAAAATGGCACATGTAAATAGACAATATAGAAACCACAGAAACAAAGGTAGGCAGTGAGGGAAAAATACCATCCCAGATCAAACCCAGAAGTTTAGACCTGCAGTGGGATAACTAAATACATGGCTGATGGTCAATCAACTTTAAAGAAAATATTCAAGATCCAGCCTCAAAGATGGAAATATACTTTATTTTAGCCTACTCCATCTGCAATCAACTCAAAGAATTTCTGCTAACATAACACACAATGGCATTTTTGCATATTTTGTCAATGAGAAGCAGTTTTTTTTTTCATTTGAACTCTGAAGAGTACCACATTTGGAAAAATTATCATAGTAAATGTGTCCAAATTGGACTCTTTTCTAATTTATACTGAATTATCATGATTTATGATTGGTATGCAGGATTTGAAGAATCATGCCTAACTTGCCAACTTTTACAAAACAGGTACCTTGGTTGGATTCCATCTATGCTGCTCTTGGAGCTATTCTGTTCACTATGGTAAGAACAGTGATAACAAAGCAAGTCAGATACATATATAATGTATTGGTGAAAATTACATAAAGCAAATGTTTCTTTTTTCTCTGTCTTTTCTGTTTGTTTCAGTTTCTAGCCTTTGACACCCAGCTCCTAATGGGTAACAAGCGGTACACCATGAGCCCGGAGGAATACATCTTTGCCACTCTCAACATTTACCTTGATATTGTGTATATCTTCTCCTTTTTCCTTCAAATCGCTGGCACCAAACGGGAATAAGCACATTTTTTACAAGTGGCATACAAGTGTGGCATTGTTATGAAAAGTTAGTTAGAATACATATTGACTTTATGCATTGCTACAGCAAAAATTGTGTTTTAAAAAATGTAAAAAAGGCATCTACTGAAATAAATCCACGTCCATTCACATTTAATAGATGATTTTATCCAAAGTGACTTTAAGATAAGGTACATTAGCAGCAAAAACTAAAGTCAAAACTTTCTAAGTTGGGGCACATTTTCAAACCTATAACTCAAGTTAGCAACTTAGCTATACCAGCTGAAAACATTAAATATTTTTCCATTCATAGTTGATAAACTAAATTGGCAATGATGACAAAAAGCTGTATATGTATGTTACAAACTTAAAATAGTAGCTTTTTAGTCTCATTGGATGCAGTCTATAAAACAAAATGCATGAGTGCTGTGAATGATAGACTATTCTGAACTCAGTCATCACATCTCTAGAAAAATCTGTGTAACTGCTGCTTTCATGAGTGAAGGTACACGTTTGTTTAAATAGCTTTAAACATATTAGTGGTTATTATGTGTTTTTCTTCCCTTCTGATCTTGTCTTAATACTGTGAATTACAAGATTTCTCCTCTATGTACTGTAACATTGTTAAAAATAAGGCTTGTTCTGAAATTTAAATGACAATCTGATATTGTTGCTGCAGACCTAAGGACTATGTTACTCACCCTTCTTTATTTGTTCACTTCATTTCATTTTTATAAAACTCTTTGTGTTCAGAAAGCTTAACAGACCTCACATTCAATGTCATTCCGTTCTTGTGCTTGTTTAGTATTAGTCCAACAAAAGGGATTGTATGAATTTGAAATATTTTAAGATTTGTTTGTTTGTTTATTCAACTTTACAACTAATGCCTTTTGGTTCTATGACTCTGTAAACTTTGAGCTGACTTGAAGTGTTGACGGACGGTAAAGATTAACATGTACAGTAACAGAATGAGAATCTTCATTGACATGTACAGTAACAGTGCCAAACAAATGGATTTGCTATAAGTTTTGATAAGGTATTTTTGGAAGGATGATTAAAGCTATTGTTCAGATTTAAAATTTTATTTTTGTATGATATACAGTGTTTTTCAAGAAAGATAAATACATTGCAAGGTTGATGATTTAAGAACATGTATAGACAACTTTTTACTTGGTTTATTACTTGATTGCTGTACATTAGAAACAACTAATACATTTCATTGTAGAAATAGCGTTGCTGTGTTATTTAAGACATGTCTAAAAAAACTGGTCAAAAGTCTTCCTTGTTTCAATAAACTGTACTCAAATCATATTAAGAGTTTAGTTTATTCTTTTGTCATTTTCACATAATTAAATTCACAAATATAAATATACATTAAAATATATTTACCAAATTTACATCTATATAATTTATAAATGGTAGTGTTAACTGAAATAAATATAAATATATTTATCCACAGGTCACTGATTACGGATGTGACGTTAAAATTAGACGCTTCTTTCCGGATTGTGGTCCGCCAGTAAATTTTTAGTAAACTTGATTGTCCAACGTCCAGCTGTCCAATCAGAACGCAGAATGTTGCATCGTGAGAGTCAGCCATGTTGTGGTTTTGAATGAGGAAGAAGCGGGAGATGTTATTTAAATAGTTTATTTACCAATATAGCCACAATAATGCCTTGTAAATAAGTTGGACTGAGACACAAAATGATAGCAAAACCTCCGACATTGCTCATAGTGACTCAACGTCTTCTTGTTTGAATTTAAACACGTTTCAATTAATCAGCCGCGTAGCTAATGACGCTAGCTAGCGTGTTAGCTTAACAGCGCTAAATCCAAGCTAACGAGCTAGCAGTTGTGTCGGGGGAAGTATAATGGTTTATGTTCGGCTTGTTAGCGTCTGTAACCGCGTCAGCTAATCTACCTCAGTTTAATGAAGCGCTTTGGCTTCTTTTGACTTCCGCATTTTGATAAAACAAGAGCAGCTATAACGATTTAACTTTAAGCCAACGGCGTAATTTCTGAAACTTTTGAGCCATGTTAAATAAAATCTACGAATGGATAGGGACAAGCTTCGCCAATCTTCGAAACGGTGAACCAGCTCCGGAAAACTCGCGTGAAGACCAGTCAACCGCTGTCGGTCAACTAAAAAGGAAAAGAACAATTGAATGGTAAGAGCGTTAATCGCTTTTTTGTAGGTTAAATATTTTAAACCAATTAGCGCGAACGAGTTGATAATTACGCTGACTTGAAGTCGGTACGTCTAGTAAGTTTTAGACGTGTTTTGTTTTTCATTGTGAATTTAATTTCATGGTGCTAGAATACCAATGTTGTTTTTTTGTTTCCCTCCAAGTTTGCAAGATGACCATAACATCGATCAGGATGGTTTGATGATTAAGAGAACCCGGATGGGTACGTGCATTATCATTTATACATACACATGCGTGAGTTTGGGGATATAGCTTTAATAAGATTCTCCTTCTATTGCTTGTGCGTTTTTTTATTTATAATTTTTTATTAGGAGACCTCATTGATTCAGTCAAGAGTGCAGCAGAAGGGGTCAAGAGCCACAGTACTTTTGTGTCAACTTGGATGAAGAACAATATGAGCCCATCTCTAAGAAATATTCTCCCTACCTCTCCTGGCTTGCCTTCTGGAGAGACACAGCCTTCAACATCAGCAGCAGCCTTGACGAGGAGACCAGTAAGGCTTCTATTTTATGAGCTTCCCCTTCATACATTGTCAAAACGTCTTTAGAGATGGCAAAAATACTTTTTTTGTCTCAATATTTTAAATGTCAATCAAAATTCTTAATGTCTCTTGTGTTTGATCCAAGATTGCTGAGAGGCATACGCTGAATGAGAAATTTGCTGCTCCTTCAACAACTTTAGAATGGAAAACATCTAAATCAGGTAAAACTGCCTTTTACACACTGCTAAGGAATTGGTATGAATTTAGTGAATAATATGTAACATTTATGCTGCAACCCAGGGCTGGGCAATAAATTTGATTTTATCGCATATTTCAAATTTGCCATTTAAGATTTTTTTTTAAATAATTTTTTGTTTCCAGCATCCTGTCTTCTTTGTTGTTTGGATTGAGGTCAACCCACCCATATCTCGCAGCACGCTGACATTGAAATGCAACTTGCAAAGAGGAGCTTGTTCCCAAAAAAGGAACAGTTCTTCTTCAGTATTATGGAACTGTTTTGGTTATGCGACTTCAGACTTAGAGCAATAAACCACACGCTAAAAAATCAGCTTGAATGCCGTTGCTATCAAAACCGGGCGTAGGAAAACTTTGTTTGATCACCTGAAAAGAGTTACCCTGTCAAGAACAAGAGGTGCTGCTCTTTATGTGATGGGCAAGCTAGCAGCAGCTCACTAAACACCTGCTGTATTTGTACTGATACTCTCACTGGAGACTATTTCAAAAAGTCAATGAAGACCCCAAGTGCATTTTTACAGATAGTTGCTCGTTTTATTCAGATCAACTTCCAAAGAAGATGTTAAAATGAGAGTTTTTGTTAAACATATTCTGTTATTTATCTTTTTCATTTTAGAAAATAAAAAGAGGGAGGGAAAAAGTTGGTTAAAAATTGGATATCAGATTTGTTGTGAAAAATTTAGATTTTATTTTTACGCCACGTCACCCAGCCCTACAGCAACCTCGCGTTTTTATTTATTTTTTAATCTGTTGAAGAAAAGCCTCCACTGAAGTAATTCAAGTAGGAAAATATGTTGTTTATGGAAATACACATACCACTGATTTTTATCAAGTAAAGGCAGATTAAAAAAAACATGTATGAGTTTGTTCTCCATTCCTTTTTCTGTCTAATTCTTATATATTAAAACTGAGAGCTCAAGTAAAGAGAGGTATTTAAGTTATAGAAGTGGGTTTATACATTGAAATGATTAGTTTATTGTTGGATGTATTTCAGAATTGATCAGAGTAATTTTCTGAGCTTCCGCTCTGACTTGGATGTATTTTAAGGATACATTTTTTTTATTTTGCCAAATTACCAGTTTTTGAAATTGTGGTAGAAATATTTTTGTGTAGCAGTGTGTTGAGAGCTGTACTATCCAACAAGTGCAACCAAAACATATATACTGAACGCTCCCAGAGTGCAATTGTAATAAAATGTAAAATAATTTAGCAAACGTCATCAAGTTTACTGTTCATTGGAGGCTTTTTGTCAAGCACTTAAGCAAAGGTTGTGGTATATATTGGTGGTAAAAAAAAAAAAGAAAAGAAAATAATGTGGTTGCAATTTATGATTCCGGTATTAATGGAAGAGGATGCAACTCTTCCATGCAAATAGGTTTTTCACTCTCTGTGGTCTCAGGTTACTGCTGGGCTGTGGAGCATGTTTCAGAGATAAAACGGCTAAGACCTGTAGAATGTTTATCTTTTACTTCATGTGAGTTTTTTTAAAAACAATGTTTGTTTTTTTCTCTCTCAAATTTAGAGTTGTTGCGCAATGAGAAATTTGTTACGGGGTCAAAGGTCTGCCGGCGGCAGATGTGCATGGGTCTTGCTCATCGCGAAGTGCCAAAAACAAATGGGCACTCTGTCAACGTATCGCCCTCGGCCACTTCCAAATCACACCTCAATCCCCGATTGGGCAGGCCGTTGAATTTCCGACCTCATGGAGCATCAAGGTATTCGTTTTTTTCCTGGTTTCAGTTGTTCCTTTTGTTAAACTGTCAGCCAATGATTTTTAATTCCTGAGCTCTTTTGTAGTTCGTTTAGTGACTTGGGTACGCCAAGCAGCTCTGGTACCAGCATGTACGAGAAGACATTTCCCATCAAACTGGTTCAGAGTCCCACTCACAGCACCTCCTCCAGCCACTTACCAAGGACCAAACAGCACTGCACAGCACAAGAGGTCAGTAGCACAGTGAGACTCCATCATTGTCTAAAACAATTTGTGTGTAAAGGCTTTTGTTCTCCTTTAACCTCAGTCCATTTGTGAAGAAGAGAAGGAGATCTACCGGCAGCTTCTGACCATTGTAACTGGTGGACAGTCATCTTTCCTTCACAACGGCAGCTCGCACACCATTGTGAGATCCCATAGAGATTTGTACGTATTCAAAAACTACAAAATGCTGTTTCAGTGGTTATCAAGGGGGAGTTAAAGGGTTATGGTCATTAAGTTACCTTCATTTATTTAACTGAAAGTTCGCTTTTTTGTCTAAATGTTGCATTTCTAATATTTTGTTTTTGTCAAGAATAATTGACTATAGTCTTTTTATTAAAAACCCTTTTGACTGTTAACTTTTCTGACTTGGTTCATAGCGGTGACTATAGTTTCAATCTCCTCCTGATTTGTTTCTGCAGCACCAGCCTGCTCACCAGCCGCAGACTGCTACAGTTCTCCTCTCCAGCTCAGTCAGCAGCAGAAGGAACTTCCGAGGAACCCAGTAACCCTCCCAGCCCGAGGGCGACGGCCAGCCGGTGCTCCAGCAACATCCCCAGTCCAGTGGGGACTTCCATTCATCCAGGGATCCAACCATGGTCTCAAGACCCGGACACCAGCTCAAGCAGACCAGCTGCTCTCACATCATCTCCTTCTCCATCATCTCTACAGGATAATACCTCTCAGGACACACAGTCATCAGGTAAGATGTGCAAGAGAAGAATGTTGAAGTGAAACCAAGTAAAACTCTGGGTTTCTTTAGAATTATAAATCTTGATTTGTAACACTTTCCTCTTCTTGCAGCTCAAGATAGCGACTCTGTTATCATTGTTAATGAACAAAAGGGTAAAAGACAAGACAACTCAAGGTTAGTATATGTTCATCTTCAGAGTAACTCTTTCTATCAAGCTGCTTTTATCATAGTTTATTTTGCTTTAAACGTTATTTTACTATAAAGATCATTTCTATATATTTTTATTTCACCACAATTATGTTACTGATATGTCCTATTTAGAAAATATAAAACATCATTAAGAATAATTGGATGTTAAGACAGACAGGTATGTTTATTGCTGCATTGGTTTGCATCTCACTTTTTGATTAATTTAAGAATGACGTCACTCAATTTGTGATCAGCTTTAAGCTGTTATGCAGCTAAATTTTAAATAGAATTCTTCATATCGTCACGTTACATTTATAGAGCAGTAACAAAACATTAGCACAACTTTCTTCAATTCCAGAGTGTGGTTCATTTTGTGAAGAGGAAACAGATTTCCTGATAATGAAGACTTTGTTCAGGAAACAAAGAACCTTTTATCAGACACAAATACGCCTCCAAAGTCAGATCTATATCGGAGATATTCAGGGACACTGCAGGAAGGTTTTCCTGTTTGTCTAACTTTTTATTTTTTTAATCCATAAAGCATGAACCTTGAACATTCATTTATGTCATGAATCCATGTCACTGCAAATATTAAGATACTGACGTCCTTCATCCCTAAACACTCAGCTGAAAGAATGTTGAATTCTGTGTTTAAAAAATATATATTTTTTATATTTGATTTTATACTTAATCTATTCTATTCTATTCTAGAAACTGTTACATTTCATAATAGCTTGTCATCCATATATTTTAATTTTAAAAAGTACATTAGTTGTCTATAGTAGTAAAAAAGTTTCAAAGTAAAAGTAATTTTGTGAACATCAATAACTTTTATTTTCACAGTGTGCCATGCTTCCAAGCTGAGTTATGGATCAAAGAATTGTAAGTGTTTTACACAGAGTTGTATTTTTTTCTTGTTTTACATTTGAAGTGGTAAGAAACAACATTTCTAACATTAATTTTTCTTCTTAAGGACAAGTATGTATGATTCTCGAGCAAGAGAAAGACGAAGACAAATAGAGGAACAGGAAGCCCTGGCCGCCCGGCTGCTGCGGCAGGTAACTCGTCGCCTTCTTTGGTCCACTTTTGTCATCTTTTTACTTGTACTAACGCCTCATTGTCATGGGAACCAGCGGTTGTCTGAAGAAGAACAGCGTAGTCCGGATGTGGAGGTCCGAGTCCGAGTTCCTCTGGAAAAAGAGGTTCCTTTAGCGATCATAGAGGAAGAAAAGCCTTTGAAAGACAAACCAGAGTTTCCTGAACTTACAGAGGTATGTCTATTCCCACATCTACATTTATTCATGGCATTTGTTACATGAACCACCAAAAATAGACTTGCAGTGTAAATGGTCATTCACAGATGACGGATACTGTTGAGCATTTATGGTGTACAACTTTAAGACCTCCAGACAGAAACCTACCAAGAGATGAAGGAGCAGCTTTGCTTTGCTTAAGGACAGATCACTTCACTTCTCTAAACAGACTTGATGGTGATGACAGGAAACTAGAGAAACTGTTTCAATGTTTTTTAATACATCAGCCTAAAAAAGCTTTTATCCTGTGCACCAAAAGCTCCCATCTAGAGAGAAAAGCCCAGGAGTTGGCTTTGGAGTTTGATCAGAGAGGCCATCAGTAACCATCCTATCCATTACTGTTCCACACTAACACCGTCAGAGGGAATGGACCCTAACAATGTGACAGTTTGAAGACACATTTTCTGTATTATATAAAAACAAGCTGAACTCTGCATTAATCAAAAGGGTGATTCTAACTGGAAAAGTTAACATTTCTTAAAGATTTCTGTCAGGTTTAGGAGGAAAAGTGTCATTTCTGAAATTAATATTGTACTGATTTTCATTTTTTGTTTTCGTATTGTGTTTTTTTTAACAGAGCATGGAGACTGAAGTGAGCAGGGCGCTGAAGGGCGGCAATCCTCACGAAATATTAAGTGAAGGGTTTGGTCTCAGCCTCACACGAAAAGATCTGCAAACCCTCAGCAATCTCAACTGGCTGAATGACGAGGTGAGAAGACACTTTTGAACATTTCAAATTAGATAACTCAGATTTCAAAATCGTTTTTAGTTTAATACTATCAATTTGTTCAATTGCTGTAAATTTGCTTCTTTTTATGATTCCAGGTGATTAATTTTTACATGAACCTGCTGGTTGAGCGAAGCAAAGATCCCAATCTGCCATCGGTCAACACGTTCAACACTTTCTTTTACCCGAAGCTGTGCAGTAACGGTTATTATGCTGTGCGCCGCTGGACCAAAAAGATGGACATCTTTGCTAAAGACATTCTGTTGGTTCCCATTCATCTGGGGATGCACTGGTGCCTCTCTGTGAGTCTGACTACCTGAAACTTGAGAACTCTAACACAAGGAAGTCATTCATATCACTTTTGATTCGTTTCAGGTGGTGGATTTCCGCAAAAAGTCCATAACATACTTTGATTCTATGGGTGGGAAAAATGATAAAGCCTGCCAAGCATTGTTGTAAGTTTTGTGGCATTTTGTGCAAGTGTTCAAAAACTACATGAACACACGGATGAGTATATTGTTTTCTTTCTCCGCAGTGATTACCTGCAACTAGAAAGTAAGGACAAGAAAGGCAAAGAACTGGCTACCTCAGGCTGGACTCTGCACAGCAAAGAGCCTAAAGTAAGTCCAGCACAGCTGATGCATCATGGGTATCAGAGTGTGTGGGGTTATTATACCATCTTTATGTTGTGTTCTGCTTAAGCTTTGTAATTTCTGAAAAACACTTATACTCTTTATCTAATATTTACTAACTCCTCTTTGGGGAACTTTATGTGTAAAGGTTAAAAAAAGTCATTTTGTCACACTAAGGAGTATCAGATTTTTCAGCATTACAGCCTTGTTTGGTTCACTTGGAAATGTGGTGGACAATTGAAGTGAACAATTGTAAACACTGGAATTGAAGCTCTGGTGTTAAAGGGCCTCTATCATTCTATTCTTATGCCTTTCAGAGCAAACTAAGCAATATATATGTGACCTTTGGCACACTAAGGAAGAATTTTTAATGAAATATGAGTCATTTTCGTGAACTCCTTTTCCCACTCGACCTCTGAGGTGCCACCTTTTGCTCCTTGTGGGTGCCGCCCATTTCATGAGGTCATCCTAGAGCTGGCCACTGCAGTTTGTCTGTGTTTTGCCCATGAAATCAAAGATGGATGTTCATATAAAATTAAAGCATTTTGACTATCACCACTATCTCAGTGGAGAAAGTGGTTTTGTGTATTGGCGTAGCAGCACAGACTCTTCCTGGAAGGGGCTGTCATTTTGGGCGGATTGGGAAGGGGCTGGTGATCAGAGAGCATGGTTTTAGAGGAATGCTCAGATATAAATGAATGAAGCAGAAAACTGCTTAGGGGCTGCTTTTGGTCATTGTAATACACGTAAAAGCTCAAAAATTGTGATTTTTGCATAGTATAGGCCCTTTAAAGGGTTAAAAAAAATAGAATTGCATTACATTTTCAAAGCTTTGTGTAAAGAAGTCTGCTGCCAGTTTTAGAGGCTCCCTGCTAGATGGCGACCTGACGTATCATTCTGATGATCTCCAAATAGTTTCAAAGGAGCCCAAAATCACGGTGCTTGATTCCTGATCATACTACGGTAGATCAAATTTGTGCATCAAACAAGACGGATTTCAAAATGGGGATACAAAAATGTTCATGTTTTAAGAGTATTGCAGCTTGTTTTGAACATCCACGCATTAGAAACACTTCGTTCAACAGTTTCGTCCTCCCTTTGCTTATAGGAAATCCCTCAACAGATGAACGGCAGTGACTGTGGAATGTTCACATGTAAATATGCAGACTACATTACCAAAGACAAGCCAATCACATTCACACAGGTAACCTCGGCCACCAACAACACTCTTCGTCGAGTTCTGTCATCATGAGCTGCTCCCTCAGAATCTTTTCTTTTGACAGAAACACATGCCCTACTTCAGAAGACGGATGGTTTGGGAGATTTTAAACCACAAACTCTTGTGATGTCACTTGTACAGCTGGCTCACCTTTGCGTGAGATGTTGAAACCGTTTCTCAGGAGGATTCGCCAGAGATGGTTCTCTTTTATTCTGGGAAAGACTTGCACACCAGCTCCTCTTCAGGAACCAGTTTTGTTGTTTTTTTTTGTCACCCTGAAGTTTCACTCGGCAGACGGCTGATGTTGAGATGAGACGTTTCCAGTCACTGCCTCCCAGCCCTCCAATAATACATCGAAATACAAAGATCTACAATACTGTACAACCCAGACAGAACTGGTTCTGAATTCACACTCGTGCTGACCTACAGCTCTTTACAGAAGTGCATTTTCTAACAAGAATGAAACCCCTGATGTGTGCTGGTATTGTTATCTTCACAAAAAACTGTTCTTTTTTTAATACAAAAGGGCTGCCAATAATCAATTGGTCACTTTATTACTGACAGCATTTGCTTATTTTTGTTAGGAATCCAAAAAAGTAGCTGACTGACACAAAAAACAAGAAAGCGCTCCTAAGTTTAGTCAGATGATGCTGCATCCATTTGATATATAGTTCAAGCGTAATGCTGTCTGACCGTCACTCCCTCACACAGCAGGACAATAAAGTTTTTTTCTTGTTTATTATTATTGTTAAGATTGTAAAAATGGAGTTTGAAAGTATATTTTATGTATCAGTCTTTGTTCAGCAGTACCATTCAGGGGCATATTCATTATATTTTGTACATATGGTAGAACACACAGCCTTCTATGTAATAAACATTTTCTATTTTATCTTGGCCTAAGTATGTTTTACAAATAAAGTGGTCCAAGTTTAGTGATGCTTGTGTATTTGCAGCAATTCATACTGTGTGAAAAGGTCACATTTGATAAATCTGAAAAACAGCGTCTGGCTTCGTTTTTGTTCTGGTCAAAACAGATCCTGTTCTTTAGGAAATAAAAACAAAAACACTGGAAAAAAAACACATTTATTAAAAAAAAGTGAACAAAGTTGAAGTTGTAAAGATTGTTTTTCACCAGAAAGGATGGCACAAACATTAAAAGGCAATGCAACAAAAAAAAAGCTTGAGACGTTGAATGTGAATTAGAAGTTGACCACGTGAACTATTGACCTTCAGATAAGCGGATAGCGCTTCAAAGTTAGCAGCAGTTGGTGTTGAGATTCATGCCAGAACAGCTTTTTTTTTTCAGAGTTGTGAATGTTATCAACAAAGGTAAAACACACCTGCTTGTGTGTCTGTGTCCAGAGGAATTGTGAGTTCAAACGATTCCAGTTAGAGATTTAAGCCCACAAACACAAGGCTGCTCTTTACAGTTCCTCCCAGAGAAATCTAAGGCATTTCAGTGAAGTTGGACGGTGAGCCACAGCTCTCGCATAACAATTCCCTTTTAAATTTAGAATTTGAACCTTTAGTGGAACAAAAGATTTGTCAGAAAAGAAAAAAAAAGTTTTATGGAAGATAAAAGCCACATTATGGTGTGATTTAATGACATTTTTTGAGCTTTCTTCAAAATAATTCTATTGCATTGCATGAATTATAAATTAATTGCATAGATTACCAGAACTTGGGTGTTTTCTAAATGTTGGACGGAAGAGTTAAAGGATGTGGACACAGAACCAGCTGTGAGGAGCCTGGAGTTGGTCTTTACATATGAGAAATGTAGACAAACAATCTGCAATGTTCTGGCAGAATGAGGTAAGTCGAGGTTTTGAGCATGATTTCTTTTTCCTACTATAATCCCAACTTTATGGGGTTGACTGTAACATGGCATCTGAACCGAACATACAAGATCTGGAATCATAAAGTGCCAACGTTGTGACACAGGCCAAACAAAATTAAAAACAAAATTAAAGCCTTTTTCACATAAACACTGAAACCAGAACAAGATACAAACAATCACTATTTTAAAAAAAAAACCTATTATCTATTTCCTAATATCTGCAGGACACAACACACTATCAAAAATAAAATCAAAGCTTTTTTTGAAAAAATATGATCAATCTTAAAAGCTTTAAAACAAAAAATACAAACCTTTTAAATAACTTTAAAAAAGGGTGGGGAGGGCAAAACAATAAAAAAGGCAGACGCATCATTGACCGCACATTTCAACTACTTTACGAGGTCATTTTCCAGTTGATCGCCATGCTTGCTTAGTCAAATCTACACACTTTAGTAAAAATTGCTGCTTTGGAAAACCATTTTCTGAGGATTTAAGAAAAAAAAAGTATTTTCCTTGAAATAAATGTTTATGGGAAATGCAGAAATGCAAAGTTTCCCCATTTTGTTACTAAATGAATCGTCTAAAAACATGTATGTGATGTATTTACAGGCACCACTGAGTATTCTGTTGATCCCTGTTTTGCAACTTTGGATTCCATCAGGTGGAGCAGCTCAAAGTAAACCTAATATGTCGTTTCAGTGGCGCACAAAATAATCAGACAAGTGAGCAGAAGACGCACACATAACCAAAACACCAAACTTTAAAACACTGGTTGTAATGGATGAAAGGAGTTTGGTTTACGAGGAGCTCTGGAATATACCTACCACTAGGGGGCAGTACCACAACGTTTTTTTATATTTTATAAAACCAGTTTTAAAGAGGGAATTCAACAGATATTAAAAGCATGCATCAAAGCTGAATGACTCTAAGAAACTAATATTTAACTCCTTGATGTCTGAATTTATTACCAGATATGAACAAAACTTACTTTCAAAATTTAAAAAAAGCTAAATTAATGTCATTTTGGAGCTGAAGTGGTTTGATGCATATTTGCCTGAATTATTGTCAAGATTAAGCTTTGCATCAGGATGCTTGTTAATTATCCCCAAACCCATAAACTAAAGCATTTTGTCAAAAAACTCAGCAAAAAAAGGATTGGAAACTTTGCAAAAGTAACAAATAAAGGCAACAGAATAAGTTAAAAGATGCAAGAATTATTTTACAAGGGAAATAGATTAAAATCACTCATAATAGATAAAAAAAAAAATTTCATAAAGAAGGAAGTAAGTGTTAAAAAGTGTAGAAAATAGGGGGTTAAGAACGCAAATAGCCATTAAAAATGTGTGAATGGTAACGTGTCATTTTTATTTGATGTGTTGAAATGATGTTGTCTTCTGCTCACACTGAAAAATCTGAAACAGACTTTTGTGCGCCACATTATTTGGAATGGTTAAACTACTTTTTCTTTGAAGCGTTCTTCTTGAGACTCCTTTTTTCTTTGTAATCTTTTGATTGTCTGAAGCTTTCGTGAAACTTTCTTATAAGGAAGTGCCAAACAGTAGTGAGACCACCCAGACCAGCTTTCCTATCAAGATGCTTAATGAGAGCGCTATGACAAATTCAGTCTCTTCAAATATTTGAATCCAATCAAGACAAAAAAAAACAAAACAACAGAAACACACAAATAAGGAATTATGTACACAAGGCAGTTCCAAACCTGAAAATGTCAGACAGCAAAAAAGAGAAGCAAGATCAGCCTATTTTACAAAGAACTCCAAAAATAAGAAAAAGAAGCTGAAATGTTCTTTCCTTGGTTTCTCTCTTCCTTACTGGAGTATTGTGGGAGATGTAGTGAAGTCCAAAAGACCTTTACCATGAATGTACTGCATGTGACTCCTTCCTCTTGATTGTAATCAACAAAGTTGCTCCTTGTTCTGTTCTCGTTTGTCTCCAGCTTTGCTTTTTTTTTGGGAGTAAAAGACTTAAAACATCAGTTCATAGAAAATATATTTTCTGGTCCGTTATGGAGAAAAGTTAGCCGCCGCTGCCGCCGCCCCGTCTCTCAAGAGTCGGTCCGGCCTCCAGAGGAAGATCTGACACATAAACCTTCGATTAGGAACAAGAGAAGCTTCTACGTTAGACCTGGAGCACGAAGCAACGTATAAAAACTCACCTCTTCACTTGTTATGCTGGTAGGAATAGGTTGAGTGTTCGGTGGGCGTCTCTATGGCAACAGGCTGCTGGACAGCACTTTCCTAAGGGAGGCGAGAAACATTAAATCCACCATTTATCATAACATTCAGGAGGTGTTATAAAAAGGAAATCTAGATTACCTCAACTGAGATGTTGGTTGCAGGCACTTGGGTGTATGGAGGTATGTATGTTCCCTGCATGGATGTGTTAGGCATGTACTGGAGGCAAAAAATGTAGCAAAAATCTATTACTATTACATTAAAAATTACCAATTCATTAAAAAGAAATATGACTTATACAGAGACATTAAACCAAGACACTGTAGGAAAAGTCTTTGACAAAGTGGGAACGGTCACATTCTCATGAGGGCCTGGAACCGCACTTGCCAGATCTGATTCACAATTTCCATCCTGAAAACAAGATAAATTCCATCTAACTTTATATTTTTCATTTATTTAACCTTTATATAACCAGATCAAAACCCACTGAGATGGAGATCTCTTTTGAAGGAGCGACCCGGCCAAGAGGTCAGCAGCACACATCAATGACATTTACGAGAGTTTAACAATGAAGGAAACATAAATAGAAAAGTCAATAAAAAGTAAAAAAAAAACATTAAAGTTGAATATAAAACCAGCATTTGAAATTACAATAGATAAGAAGTAGAAGAGTAACACCTTAGAAAAACAAGAAGTATTCCTGTTGTTTTAAGAAAAAAGACAAAGAGGAATATAATGTGACAGATTTGACCTCAGTTTGAACTAAAAAGCTTATTTTCCCCAACTAACAAACAAATGTAACTAACATCCTAATGTCTTCTTGACCTTTTTAGAAAATAACTTAAACTAGTTTTTTTTAATCCTTCCCTTACCCAATGAACTAATTTGACAGTAGTGTGTGAGACAACGACTACAGTCTTACAAACTGCAGGGCACAATAATACACAGAGTTTAGAAACTGTAAGGCCTTTCTGGAGGCATTCACATGATCCAATAAAAGTGAAAAGGTTGCAGTTATCCTGGAGTTCAGGATTTATTTCTGTAATAGAATCTAAGCTTCACCCACACAGACCCGGAAAAGACAAGCAACAAAAATCCAAGGCACTTTGGCTCCAAACTGCTTCAATAGCATGGATCTACAGAATCATTTGGTTCACTTTCTGACTAACCAGACCCAAGAAAGAGCTGCAAAATCCCACTTCCAGTTTTTTTTTTTAAGTTGTGTCTTTTATTTCTGAATATTAATTGAATTATAACAGTGTTATTTTTTGCTATGAATAAAACTTCATTTACTTTTGACAGCAGCTCCTACAAATTCCCTTTAAAATAATATATAGCTGATGCAGTATATTTAATTACAATTATACTCTTTTAAGAAGTTCCTCTAAACAGCATCTGTTTTAGTGAATGGAATGTACTGGATTACTGCAAAGGTAGTAATCATTCATAGAATAGGAATAAGAACATGATTGTACCACTGGTATACATGTACATACCAGTGATACAAGATATTTGACAAAGCCAAAATAAAAAACATGCATCAATAAATTTTAAAGAAAAAGAACTAAGACAACAAAAGTCGTAGGTGGAAACCCACCCAATCTGATAACACCGTTTGAATCCTTCAGACAATGTAAATTCAAGATTTTGACCTTCAAATGTTCAAGTCTCCAGGCAGGACAAAGAGAATTATGGAAAGGTTGAGATCCTTTTTTTTCTCTGTAACTTCGCTAATATGTGTAAATCGCAAAGTGGTTTTGAGAACATAACAGTTTAACATCTCCTGCTATTACTTAGCGCCACAAATCTGTCAAGTTGTCCAATAAAATCTCCGTATTTAAAGATCATATCAGCTCAAGGACAAACTGTCTGCAGTCTTACTGTGCCACTGCTGCCCATGGAGAGGTGGCTGAGCTGCTGTGTCAGGGGTCCTATCATGGAGGTCGGCTGGATGGACATGGCGTGGTCCATTCCTGACGTCAGCACCGCTCCCTGTGGCAAAACAACGCTGTTAGCAACTACTGTCCAAGCAGCTGGTAAGACAGACTGTCCCATTTAAACAAAATGAAATATTCAAACACATTAGGATTAGGATTCCAAGGTCAGAGAGGTCGCAGCTCAAAGATACTCACTGTGGGTGGCATTATGTATGACTGGTGATGTATCCAGGATGGGTTGTGCACCTGCAAAAATAATTTAGGCCGTCAGGTATCCATGTTAAAGAAACGAGGATTTTCAGAGTCCGACACCACCCTCTACCTGATAAGTGGACACGGGGGAATGCATGTACGGGGAGAGGGAGGCTGGCCCAACCATCCGACTGGGGGTGATGCTATACGGGGAGGAGTAGAACCTAAACAGACATGGAACCGTTAGTGAGAGCAATGTGTTCCCCTTCATACAGAGGGCAAAATACTGACCCGTTCTGTAAGGCTGTGGTGGGGTCATAGGTGAGGGTCATTCCTCCCTAGAGGCAGTAGGCAAAGCAGAAGGTCATAGGTGAGGTGCTACCTGAGCGCGGCAAACTTATTCTCCTCTAAGGAGTCAGACAGAATCATCAGGAAGCATTTAAGTGACATTATTGATATAACAGGAATGAAAACTGAAACATACAGACTCTCCGTCTCTCGTCCAGGGCCGACCGCTCTGCAGATATTTTCCTTGGCTCTGACGCTTCTTTTGGCCCCCATCAGCAAATTTACACAGCAAGGGTTCTGATGGGCCTGAACCAGGATGTTCAAAAGCAGGAAAGCAAAGGAGTTCAGATTCAATAATAATTTTTAAAATGCAGATCTACGGTGGCCCTGAAGTACAATTCACATCAACAAATCACTTTGAAGGTCAGAGCAAATATAAAAAAAGCTAAACAAATATTGAAAAAAACATTACATTTTATTAAACAAAACTAAATTTCGGAAATCAAAACATAAAAAACAAAAACAAAGAACATTTCAGAAAATAAAATTAATTTCCATAAAACAAAATAAAATATTAAAAAACCATTTCAGGAAACTAAATACGTTTTCATGAAACAAGATAAAATACAAAAACAAACATTTCAGAAGATAAAATTAATTTCCAGAAAACAGGATAAAATATAAAAAAAAAACATTTTAGAAAATAAATTCACTTTCCATATAATAAAGTAAAATATTAAAAATATTTCTGAAAACAACATTTGTTCCCAGAAAACAAAATAAAAGTGAATAAAAATTCAGAACAAAAATTAAATATTAAAAACATTTCACAAAACAAAAACAAAAAAATCAGAAAAAAGTATTCCCAAAAAACAAAATGGAAAGTTAAGAAACCAAACAGAAAAAGGTAGATACCAGCTGACTGGATGATGATTTCCACCATTCCCACAAAAAGCCTAACATTCCTTTCAAATTATGGACAAACGTTGATAAACAGAAACCAGAAAAAGTAGATACCTTAATTTTGTTTTCTGAAATGTTTTTCATTTTTTTTTAATATTTCTTTTTGTCTTCAGGAAATTACTTTTTGCTTTCTGAAATGTTTTTTTTTTTTACGTTTGTCTTCCTGAAATATGATTTTGTTTTCTAAAATGTAATGCTGTTCCTTTTTTGCATTTGTTTTGCTTTTTACATTTATTATTGTGATCTTTTAAATGTTTTTGTCAAGTGATTTGTTGGTGTGATTTGCACTTCAGGGCCACCATACAGATCTCACATCACAAAAAGAAAAAAAAAACAATGTTCACCTTGAACACCAGGGGGAGTTTTGATAAATTTTCCATTAAAATGTTGGATGATTGCTTCACATTTCTCTGTTGACTCCATCCTGAATAATAAAGAGGAAGAGCAGAACTCATCAAAAGGAGCCACAAGGGGGCTCCCTTACAAAAGTGAAGCTGAAGACCAGCAAGAGACTCAGAACTTAAGAACTGATCCAAACATGAACATTCACCTGGCAAAGCCCACTCCCCTGCTGGTTCCGCTGGCGTCCCGGAGGATCCGGGTGGAAATGGCCTGGCTGAAGGGCTTCAGCATGTTCTCCAGCTCCTGCTCATCCATCGACAGTGGAAGGTTGGAGATGTAGAGGTTGGTGGGGTCCTGCTCCTGTTGCTGATCAGAGAAGGGGAAATGAATGAAAACTGTGCACGAGGAGCTCCCCACGAACTCATGAAGACCATGATTTGAAGTCTGAACAAGTAAAATAACCTCTATGGTCCCTATTCTCACAGAATTTGAAGGAATATTATCATAATTCCCTTGTTTTACTCAAGTTAATAGAAAAAGGAGACACTGTGTTAGGCCAACCCTTCAATAAACAGAAAGTCTAAGACTTCATGTAATGTGACACTGGAGAATAAATCCATTTAGATCTTCAAAATGACGAAATGCCTCTCTTGATGGTGGAAGTGGAGCTGTGACGTCTCTGAACAAAGACTTCAGAGAACATCCGAAGCTCAGTGTTTTTAGGCCCTCCATAATGCTAACGTAATCCCCACGTTTCCCGCATTACCGGGATAATATGCTGCTTGGATTCAGGCTCCTATATCCGTGTGCTAATCCTGTTCTTATATTCCTGCACAGGCTTTAGAAATCAGGGAAGTTATGCAGCTCTCCCACACTTTTTTTAATGGAAACACTAGAAAGCAAAGTGGAAGAAACCATAACAAGCATAGTCTTCTTCTTCAAACTACACTCTTCATTCTTTTATGCTCAAACGCAAATTTGACCTACAGTGTTTTGCATGATATCCAATCTGCATCACCCTGGAGCCACTATGCATATTCATCATGTGGGGTGTGATTAAAGAAAAAACCTGCTAAAGCGGTGTGACTTTATATCCATCCCATGAATAATGGATGTGTGATGGTGGTTTCTCCTTCACCTTTCTCCCTCTCATTCTCCTTCGCAGCAGCGCCGAAGCCCCGAGAGCCTGCAGAGGAGACTCGCTCCACATTTCAGCTGTGGGTGAGTCAGAGTGACTCAGAGAAATACTCTGACGCAAAGCCAGTTGGAGAGCTGAGTTATTTAGCGAGCAAAATAAAGAAGCAGGAATGTCATTGATCTGGCTTAATGTGAGGGTCATCCTTCCCGAGGTGTGTGTGACATTATCGGGTTAAAGCATGGCCTCTAAGTACATGTTGACTGTCATTTGCGCTGTGTGTGTTGACAGGGTGGGCAGCTGGGCGCTGTGCCCTGCTGACTGGGAAGCTGTTAAGAAAATAAGTCAGATGCCACCAGGGAGAACAGACAGCTTCATTGTACAGCAAGTGCAGAAAGCAGGCCCTGGGACCGGGACACGCTCCCCAAACACTCTCACTGATATAAACACACATGAACCTGTGTTCACCTGTGAGCTCCTGTTTATGAAGAGTCTTCAGCGCAAGGAAACCCAATGATCAGGTACGGGACATCATCGCAGACAGTTAATTCAATTGGCTTAAACACAGAAACTCTTAGCAAAATGTTTCTACGTTTAAAAAAAGTCGCCCATTTTAAGTCAAAATATTCAAATGTACATTTTCGATTAAAAGTTGGTTAAAAACAAAGACCTTTGTTTAACCACTCGTTTCCAGAGAGCTTGGGTTGCACAATTATCTCTTCTAAATGCCTCTAAGGTATTTGTGCGGCGCCTGTTCACCTTCAGCTCAGTGAATCTTCAACTGACAGGTTGTGAAGAGTGGAGCACTAAGTGGTATTTTGGCAGAGCCAAATCCATCTGGGGTCTATCTAAATGTGAAGTTGTTCACAAACACCTTTTACTTCTCGTGCAGGTTTATAGTTTTTATCATTTTTATTTCTGGGACTTTGCATGTGTTGTTCACACAACACTCAGATCAGAGTCAAATGACTCAGATGTCAACCTTTTGTGTTCTTGAAGTCCCACTTTGATCATCTTTTGATCAGTTTTAACTATGTTCCTGTGATCTTTTAATTATGATTACGCTGTTTTTAGTCAAAATTGAAAAGTCTGTTGTTTTCTATGACATCATTTCTGGGGACTGACAGTAGTTAATTAGAAATTTGACTTTGAGTAAGCCTACCCTTATTTCCCATCATTCCTTAGGTTACACTCTTTCCTGCTAGCTTACAGCCACTCACAACATCAAACCTAACTTTACTGGTGCAACAGAAATGGCGAGCAATATTGGAGCTATCCAGTCGTGCAGTTTTGAGCCAGATGTCTTTGAAGAGAAAATAGTATCACCCCGATTTGTGCATGTGCAATTCTTGATTTGTGAGTAACTTTGGATTTGTGCTTGTAGTTAGTTTTAAGCTGTTGAAATTTTAATTTGTGCATGTGTAAATTATATTCTGTTTTTTTATTTTTTTATTTTATAATTTCTGTTCTTATGCAGAAAATCTATTGAATGAGTTACAAATCAAGAATTATGCACACGCAAATACAAAAGTTATGCATAAATCAAGAATTGTGCACACACAAATCTAAAAGTTACGCAAAAATCAAAAATAACGCAAGCCACAAATCAGGGTGATTCTATTTTCTCTCCATAGTTGGCAGCTCAGATGAAGAAATTAGGGAATTTATGGATCCTTTCATTCATTCATTCATCTTCTTGTCCGCTTCTTCCCTTTCAGGGTCGCGGGGGTGCCGGACGAGCCTAACCCGGCTACTGATGGGCGAAGGCGGGGTACACCCTGGACAGGTCGCCAGTCTGTTGCAAGGCCTCAATCACACACACATTCACTCACATTCACACCTAGGGGCAATCTAGAGTCAACAATTAACCTATGGAGCATGTTTTTGGACATTAATGTATCGGAATGGCGTGAAGCAGGAAGCTTGAGGCTTGCTATTGTAGGTACTACGGCAAATCTACAAGTTTTTTCCAAGACATTTGTTCATCTGTTTCTGGTTCACAATGAGTTGAATAATGAAATACTCAGAAAGGCAATTTAAAGCTTAATTTTATGTCCTCCATAATCTGAAAAATGCCACAAGAATTATATTAAAACACACACAAAAAAAAAAATTATGGCAATGGGTTTTTAAAAAAAACTTTTACAAAGTCTTGCTTTGAATGCTGGCACCAAACTCACATAGAAATGTCGAATTCTCTTGATGACCCCTTTGCTGAGTCTGTATCACAATCTGAAATGGTGCCTCATTTATAAGGAACGTGCATCGGGGAGCTAAACAGCAGAACTGACATTAGTTCTGCCAAATCTTCCCCACTTACTCCCCCAAAGGGTTTACTCTGATATAAACTCTCGTTTGGTGGATTGAATGACTACTTTTGAGAAAAAAAAGACTTATTATCCAACAATGTATTCTTAAAACTAACAGGAGCCTCAGTAGCATGTGGAAAAACCACAGAGCCACAACAGGCTGCACCTCCTCCTTGTGCTGGTCACACAAACTGCAGTGGGATTCTATTCAACCAGCATTTGACGCAAGTCGGCGAGTATAGCTGTGTTGGTCACTCTGGCAATGATATGTCTAGCCTAAATTCCATCATATTGCCCTTCAAACCATGACTCCAAATCTGTAAAAAAAAAAAACCATGTACGCTACCCAAGTACTGACTTTTTTGGGGGTGTTGGCTCAGCTAGAACATGTTATATGGGAGAGAAGGAGGGGAGCATAGCAAGGAAACAGCATGGATTTTGGCTAAGGTCACAGCGCTGACCGTCCAGATTGAATAAGATTAGGAATTCACAGCACAAAGGTGTAGAAAATAGTTTGAGGGGTTCAAAATTACATTAAAAAGTGTTGCTGTTGTTATTTTTGGAATGCCTAAAGACCCACTCCAATAAAAAGTGTCTTTTTAGTTTTTTTTAAACATGTTCTGGTTGCATTTTTGTCATTATAGAAGACATATATAAAACAAGTTAAGATTAAAAGTTAAAACTAATTTTTCATGAAAACATGTTGAATATTTCTTTATTAAAACCTGTGTTTTAGCTACTGCCATGGGCAGGTCAAAGTGTCCCTTTGCCCCTAAAATTCAAAATCCCGCTCTTACAAAGTAGATTCACATACGTCTTCATTTTCGTTGTCTGAGCTGCTGTCTGGATCAGAACTGTGCAGCTGGATAGCTCTGATATTGCTTACTATTTTTATGCTATGCTAATGTTAGCTTGAGCTTGTGACGAGCAGTAAGCTAACAGGAGAGCGTGTAAACAAAGGCATGATGGGATTTTAATCAAGGATAACTTCCAGGCCATTTATTTGAAGACAGAAATACATTTCTAATGAGCTACTGCTGATGTGCAGAAAATATGTCTTAAAAAAACGACAGGCTTTTTGATTTTGGCTAAAATCTGCATAATCATAATCAAAGATTTGGATCAGAACTTTAAAGAAGCTTGTATTGATGTTTTCTTAATCTTTGTCAATAATGATACTAATATTAACCTAAAAATTGGGGGGCTATTTGCTGCCCCCCTGCTCCCCTGTAGCCCCTGCGTCTGAACTTTGGTCTTCAATCCTCCAACTTGGGTTTGAGGAGAATTTTTTCGTAGTCGTCCTATCGCAACAAATTTAATTAGATCAGTCACCTGTGGCATGTCGGTTCCCGGAGCAGACTGTAACAGAGCAGGCTCCGCGTGCAGGACGCTCCAAACAAGAGTCAGCAGTGTAAACTGTTTGGCAGTAGCTGATAAGATTTGCCAAATTTTTTATGGGTGCGACTCACAAGCTCAGCTGTGCAGCTCATTCCACAAATACGTGATCTTTAGAAACGTGGCACCATTTAACAAGGAAAGAAAAAGTCTTTCCAGGACTTTAATATTTACTGAGAAAATACATTTTTATAATAAGAAGTCCATCAAACACAAAAACCCCTACATTGTCCTTTAGGAAAAGAATGAAGTTTCCACTCCTTGTGATTTTACAGAGGGGTGTCATCTCTTGCTCTGCTCTTGAAAAGTCTGTCAACACAACTTGATGAGCTTGACCTTGGAGGAGATCTTACCTTGGCCATCTGAGCCTGCACGCCACCCGCCTTCAGTGCTGTCACTGCCTTCTGAGCTGAGGCTGGACTGTCAAAGTCTACAAAGCCATAGCCTGCAGGGTTTGAAGCACACAACAAAACTTAACAGTTATGACAATGAGATATGATGCACACTGTAGGACGAGCAGGTCATTGCAACTCATAAAGTGATGTTACAGCCATCTATTGTGGATTTATATGCACTTATACAACACGATTGGCATTAAACTGAGCAAACACAACTGACAGCCACATAGAATAGTCACCAAGTAATGTGATTTAGCCAATAACTGCAGTCTTTCCCACAGTCGAAGCACATAAATGCCAAAGTAGGTCACATTTGTTTAAATATGTGATGCTATTTGATCTCTTTCTTCCGGATATACAGTAAAACCTCGACTGATAGAAAAGACTTTTAGAGAAAGGGACTGTCTAACCAGCACAATAAGGAATTGAGCAATAGCTGTGGGAACTAAAAAGGCATAAAGCTAAACAGCATGCCTCAGTGAGCAACATAAATTGCAAAAGATGGAAGATACTTTAACCAGGCGGATGATTTAGATAAATCCCACGGCTTATCTTAGAATCCGACATTCCGTACTAAGCCATCTTTCAGTGTAAGGCTCACCTTTGCATTTGTTTGTGGTCTTATCCAAGATGGCCTTGGTCGACACAATTTTCCCGTACCTGCAAAAACAGTCAGATCATCCTTTACGAAATGCAAACAAATGTCTAACCTTGTCATTGAGGAAGTGTGCTTTCTGCTTAACTATTGACGTTGTTTATTTTTGAACTGTGAAAGATCGTCTTCCAGATATTATGCAACCGAACTCAACTTTCCGACTTGATGATAAATGATATCCACAGGCGAATGTTTAACTGGAAGAGGCATCGGAAATAAAATATGAGTGTTAAAAACACATCAGTAGATATCCTGCTGCAATTTTAGATAAACCCACATAAAGCCACATTTAAAAAAATGTAAATAAACCAGCAGTTGTATGTAAATAGTGCAGATGGACAGGAAGAGTGGTGCTTGACTTTGGCAAACGCTTTTCTGCAGCAGCGTCTATCAGTTCCCATCTCCCCAGGCATGTGCATGCAGTGTAATCTGATACGCCTCTCCTTGGCTGTCCTGTCCAATGATGGCTCACAGCCATGCTCTCACTTACACACACACACAGCACGCACACAAAGAGCCTCACTGCAATCCAGCTTTCAGGTACAGACGCTGCAGCGCTGCCTCATTCCATGTGTTCTAGTCACTTTTAGAATCAGTTTTTCTGTATGATGAGCCTAGAAATGTTTGATGGACTGTTGATTTTAACAGAATAAGCGTCCATGTTTTCTTTGACTTTCAGACAGGTCACCTTTTTAAGAGACATGATGGCAACCTACATGAAACAAAGGAAGTCGTTTTTGTCTGTTTCCTTTACATTGACATGACAAAGGGCGGAAAATGTTGTTTTTAAGCATAATCTCTTCTACATTTTTCCCATCACCTCGATCATCTTTTGATTTATTTTAAAAGTGTTCCTAGTGGTCTTTTAATAATGATCAGTCAGTTTCAAGGACATAGTTTCTGCAGAGCGGCAGTAGTTCATTAGAAATTCACCACTGAGTTGACTGTTGGGGCGGAGTAAGCCTGCCCTGATTTCCCATCAGCCCTTTATTTAAACTCTCTCTTGCTAACTTACAGCCCTTCACGCCCCCAAGCTAACATCACCGGTGAAACAAAAATGGTGAGCAATATCGGAGCTATCCAGCCGAACAGTTTTGAGCACAGACAAGGAAAATGTGGAATAAGAAACTTGTGGCCCACTGATTGAATCTTATCTCACAGCTACAGGCTTTTTCAAACAACAATTTGAATAAAAAATACACAGTCTTAATCTTAATTTTCTTCATATTTGTCCTCCATAATCAGAATAAACGTCACAAGAACATGTTAAAATCCTGAATTTTATTAGAGTGGGTCTTCAGAACTGAACAAAGGACCCTGCTTCTACAGGCAACCAGCAGATCTAGATCTTATTTTTTCCCTCTAGAGCTCCATGTTTGCCTTTTCCTGATTGACACCTATCCAGTCAGTCTATCACTTCACATTAGATCTGCAATGTAAGCTCTGCTTCTTGCTGCTAACATGGTGGAGTTGCTTGGTTTTTGCTCAGCATTCTCTTGTCGCTGTAAAGTTGAGGGAATCAACCATGTGTGAGAGAGCACAGCTGACGCGGTCCAGCTCATCCTCCTTAAAACGCCGGCCACCAGACACAAGACGGGCAGAAACCAGAAGAGCAGAAGCAGCAGCAAAGCACCCTGAGACACAACTGCAGGGGCTGGACATGCAGATCCAACCCCCTCTCCGCTTCTCATCCCTCGTTCTCCACATAGTAAATCTCAAGTCTTGCATGCAACAGCTCCAAGTGTGGGGGAAGGGGGTCTGCACGTGTTAACTGGAGAAACTTAAAATTTGACTCAAATACTTCTTGCTTTTTGACAATTTATCCACAACCTCATAAAATTCAGTCAAAATAACAACTATTGGCTTGAAAATAATCGTATGGACGGCTAATTTTAAGCAGCGATTTTCTTAAAAAGTACAAATTTAAAAAAAATCCAGCATTATCTGACATACGAAACTCCATTCACTCCTGCTTTGATTCTCGACAGCCCCCTCTGCCGCCATGTTTGTCTTTCCCTTTTCCCTGGGCTCGCCATTTCCTGTAGGGTTGGGCAGCCTCATGTGGGCCATATCTTCCAGACAGCTGTAAAATAAGGGGCCTCACCCTCCCTCTCTCCTTTATTCAGTCACTGTATCCTCCTTTGCCTCCTTTTCTCTCACTCCTCTCCTCTGCTCCTCTGGTTCTCATCACCAGGCTCCACAATTCAATTAGGTAAAAGCAGATCGTTCATCTCAGCCCGCAGTATTTTGATGTCTTTCACTGAGAGCCCAACAAACATATCAGATGGACTGGATGAAGACACTGCACGCACAACCATAATGAAGCTGCTCAACACTCGCAACCAGGCTTTAAAAAACATGATAATCATCGGAGACAAAACAGAAACTCAAACAGAAGGATTCACTTTGATTAAGAAGAAATGATGCATTTTGATTTCCTTTAGCATTCATGTCCACGTCAAATGTAAGGAAGGCATCCATCTGCTGCATTAGACATGCAAATATTCAGCCTGCTATAGCCGGCTAACAGCAATCACTCAGCATCTGCTCTGCTACTCCTACCAGGCTCCTGCCTGACAGAGATTTAGTGGGTGAGAGAAGAGAAAGTGATGCAATTCTTTTCTTTTTCTGTGAAACGTACGGTTGACAGAGCTTGACCAGATCTTGGTCTGTGGTTCCTGGGTGGAGGCCACGGATGTAGAGGTTGGTTTTGCTGAGCTGCTCTCCCCCACAGTTGGTGCTGCCATTACTAATGGTGGAGCTGTTGATATTGTTGTTGCTGTTGGGGCTTGGGGGAGCCATCTGATGGTTGGAGGGGGACACATATGTCTGCTGAAAAAAACAAATACAACACCTTTACTTTACAGCAATTTGAGTCTGTCCACCAACGGAAATATATGACTTAAAAATTAGAAATTTGACAAATTAACATACACTAACACTATTCTCAAAAGTCAGGCAGGAAGAAAATAGAGTAAATTTCTGACATCATTAACATTAACTTATTAAACAACAAAACTGAAATGCAAAGAAAATTCTGCAAAAAAAGGTCAGAACATTCTGTTGGTGTTTGATGTAGGGAAAAAAAGAAAAGCAAACATAGCATCGACCCACATACCATGCAGACCTGATGGGAGCACGTATTAGGTCATACTGTGACATAACTGACTGTCTTGTATGGAATATAATGTCAGTGGCCTGTAAACAGAACTGACAATATGGAAACTAATCCCAAACACTGCTTGGCTTCTGTTTTCACATTTCCGATGCATCACTGACTGACGCTGACATCTGTGTGAGTTTTGAAAGTACCAGCAGATTCTGTTTTGAGTGTAAATAACTTTCTTTGTTGTGTATCCATGTTTTCACTTTTAAATATCACTTTAAGGAAGTATAGTAATAGAAATGAAGCTTCTTAGTGCCAGTTTTTTCCTTTGTGTTGGTTGTGGTTTATTTCATGAACCCTAAAAAACAAATTATTGGAGAGAAGACGTGCTTAATCAGAGTATTCATTTCCATGATCTAATTTCATGATCAGATTGCTCTGTCTGTCTGTCTCTGTGCAGATGCTTTCTCCATGCAAAGAAAAGGCAATAAAAAGAGCAGAATGTGGACAGACTGAGAAACGCTCTTGTTCTTGATTTGACGTGTAAACATAAGAAGCACCTCCATGTGAAGCAGCTGAACGGGATTTTAAAGCTAAATGTATTTTTGCTTCACACTTTTAATATTGCTGACCAAAGTGTTGCAATGACAGTTGCACTTGGCCTTGGTGCCGCTCCCCCCTCCAGGGGGAGGAACTGTTTGATTGGTTCAGGTCAGTAGGTCAGACCAAAGGGAACAATAGGATTGCTTGCAGTAGTGAGTGATTCCACTAAATTAGCTGGTGATCCATTACGGGATTAAACCGTACTAGTATTGTTAGCGTTTTATATTTACATTTCATTTTTATTGCTGAAAACAGACACAGTAGTTACATTTAAAAGAGTGAGATGTGTGCTTTTAATTGGGACGACAGATAGTTTCAAGAAAAATTGTGTTTTTAACTTGTTTTGTGGTGTTTTTCTGATAATGGAGGACATGTATCAAGAAAAAAGGCTGAAAACTGCATTTTACAGTTATTGTGGATAGTTACAGCATTGCTCAGCCTTTTTGTTGCACCAGAAATGCTTGGTTGGGGTTGTGAAGGGCTGTAAGCTAGCATGTAAACAGATGGATGACGGGAAGTGGGGGTGTGCTTACTCCATACTAAAAGCTCCGACCACAACTCAGAGGTGTGTTTCGAACAAACCACTGCAACTCTGCTGTGTCCTTGAAAACAACATAGGCTTATTGATCTTGGCTAAAAAATAATAATACAAATTTCCTGGGAAATCTTAAATATATCAAAATATTGGCCTTTAAATTTGAAATTAAAAGTCAGTTGGGGCTGTAGTGGGTAATGCTGGGTTTCTTCTGTTGAGTTTGGTTCTCTCTGCGAATTCGAACCCTGTGGGGTTTCTCTGACCCCTCTGGGATCCTGTCACAGATCAAAAACATGCTTTGCAAGTTGTCCCTTTCAAATGAGTTTGTGTGTGGTTGTCGTCTGTGTGGTCGAGATGGACAGACAGGCTGTCCAGGGTGAGGCCTGCATTCTCCCTATCATAGCTGGGATTGGCTCCAGTGACCCCATTTGACCTTACGAGACAAAGTCAGTATTGAGAATAGATGGATGGAGATCACCTGTGCATTCTGATACATCTATGTTTATGGAAAAACGATGTACAGATTACAGAACTCTGCACTGTAAATAGAGACTGTTCACAATTTAAGCTTATATCAATTCATTTTTTATTTATTTAAAATTGTATTCTAAAACTCATTGTTATGATAAAGGTTTTTACCAAACTTGTGATTTAAACTAAAGAGAGTTGGTACTTTTGTTGAAAAACGTATCGACTCTTTCATTTAAATACTTAAATTGTGTTTTGCATCTGAGTAAAATGCATGAAAATCGCTTTACAAATAAAAAAAGAGCATTTTGCAAATGAGTGCCTGGCTTTAGCAGCTTTCCTCTGATGAGTTGGTTTACATTTTAGACAGCCTTCGCCTTGAAGTGGAGGAAATGTAGTATTTAAAGCATCTACTTTTAAATAAAAGTTGATTGGATTATACTTTTTTTATGCACAAGTAGCACCAAATAGGCTTAAAGTGCTGATCTATCTTTAATTCTAAAGGAATAATAAAAAAATCTGAAAAGATAAGTGATAACGTATTATTAGCGTAGATGTTTGATCCATATATACACAAGTGAAATGTGCATCAATGTCTATAATAATATCTTTTGTAACCAAAACAGATGCGATGTCAGCTTTCAAAACCTGAAGGTTTTTTTTTTTTAATAAAGCTGAGAAAATTGCCACAACACATTCATCTACATTTGCATCTCCAATCTCGTCCTCTTCATCCTCACCAGCGCTGTGCGTTTTCTCACAATCTCAGCCTATTCTTCAGCTTCACTGTAGCCGTGACCAGATGCACCTGCAGAGGTTTGGACACACGGGATCTGACCCCATCCGGGCTTGAGCCTCGCTAGTGGGGCCTGTCTAATTGGGATCTAAGTTTGTTAGTAGAGAGTGCTAATCCCTCTCATGTGCTTTCTAGTCAGAAGGTAGCATCTCATTAGGGTTGCTCTGTTAGGTTTCATCTAAAGAAAGGATGGCAGGGAGTCAGCCCTGCATCTACCCCCATCTATGCACCAGATCAAGGTGTTTTGCAGCCATGTAGAATATCTGACATAATGGCACAATAGCAGGCATGAAAAGAGCTTAAGTGCATCTATGAGAGGGAAAGTCCTACATGAGAACCACTAAGCACCACAGATGCATTTACACGTGTCCTTGCACCCATAGCTGGAACATCTTTGTGCATTCTTTACATTCCTCTAAAGAAATTCTCTATTAGGGCAGACAAAGACCTTTAGGGGACGTCGGTTCGATATTCAAGTTCAATAAATTGATCCACTTTCCCGGCAACATCACAAATCTACTGTAATTGGTTTCAGAGGCTCACGAGCAACGTTCAATCAAAAGGCAAAGCAAAACATTCAACATTATATAATAATCCCATCAGGGAAGGAAAAAATACAGTTTAAAAAAAATCACTGCTCTTATTCTATACTAAAAAGCTGAAGCAACCTTCCAATCCCTGTGTCTAACAGATTTAGCAGTTCCGGAAGCACGCGAATAATGAAACGTTTGTGTGATTCTGATTGTGCAAGAGGTCTGACCGTAGGTAAGTGGCCAACAAAGAAAGAACGGGAGTGTGGACCAGGCTGCAGCCCCAGTGAGGTGATTACAGCTGTGGGCAGAGGAGGTGACGTCCGTGGGGAGGCCAGGTGACTCAAGGACTATTCCAGCTAAGGGAGTTAGAATGCTGCCATTTAACATTAGAATTATTATTTTGGAACCTAAAAAAGTAGAATTTGATTCAAAAAAGGCAATTGTTGACATTATTCTACATTTCCAGCAGCTCATATTTCATCCTGTAACTCATAAGAGTCTCCATTCTAGACAGGAAGTCTTCAAGAGTCCCACCTGCTTAGTTAAAGGGACAGCAGGATATGTAGTAATATTAAAAGATGCTATCTCTTTATATTAAACCTTGGTTTTCAGGAAATCCAAAGAAAAGGCTTCAGCTGGTAGAAACTGTAACAAGTCTGAGTGTTTTCTGTCTTAAAGCTGACACCTCCGTGCTCCTGTCCTCCTTCCTCGGACCACTTTCATCTCCCACTCAAAGGAGCTGTTTTCAACTGAATCGAGGAATGTGAAAAACGCGGAAGAAGAAGAAGAGGGAAAAAAAGATGAGAAGTTAATGGAAAGCAGAAGAAAGAAGGGGTGCCTCTTAATCCTTTTTTCTCAGAGTAAATGACACAGAGCAGAGGTTACCGCTTGATGCTGGATTTAATAAATTCACCTCTTTGGCACTCTGACAAAAAAGTGAAAGAAAAAGTTACTTTTATTTTTATAAAAAATAATAATTTGAAATTTGGATAAAAAATTCTAGGAATTCCGTAATGAGCTAAAAAGTAGGAGGAATACATGTTAAATCCAGGTTTAGTTAGTGAAAACATCTGGATTTGAAGACTCTTCTGTATAGCTGCTCCTGTGAAAGCCCCCTCAGTAATGATTACTGGCGGGGTGGGGCATAGTGCTACGCGTAAAAGCTAGAAGAAAAACTTTCCAAACTTGACTTAAAACTGCTGAGAACATCCCTCAAGTGAAGCCACTCTGAATGTATCTGCTATTAAAGTTGGAGAACATAAAGCCTGCAGGGCTAATTTGGAACGTTGTGTACATCTCGGGCTCATTTGTAAGCTCTGGGCCACTCTCTCTGCGCAGGCTGGATAGAGGAAGAGCGCATCGACCGTGTCCGAGAGGACCAAAGCGCCTGGAATCGTTCACGGGTTCGGCCGGGGCGGTTCGGGTCCAGTTTTAGTTGCCAGCAGGAGTGGAAAGGGGGGCGAGAAAGCAGCTGGAGAGTTTGAACGTCGCCGGAGCGTCACTTTCAAGGACACTGCAGCTCCAACAGCCGCTCGTACGTGGAGAGCTCGAACAACAGCGCATCGACAGAAGGACTTAGTTTCAGAGAAAAGGCGACAGAAGTAGAATGAGGGCAGATGTGCGGTGCGGGGGTAGGAGGGGGAGTTGTTTACCTTCTTGCTGTTTTTGCCGGTGTATCCGTTGTACGCGTTGATCCCCGTCCTTGGCGGCGCAGAGAGCAGCATTTTTTACGCGCTGTTGTGTCCACGGGCGCGGAGAGTCAGCTGACGTCAGGCAGGGGAGACCGAGCCAGGAACAGCGGCGGGGATTGGAGTCGCTCTGCCCAGCGCTCTGGTGGACTCCGCTCAACACACACACTAGATCTGCTTATGCTTTATAATTGATCTCATCCAAGCGTGCCGAGCCGTGCCAAGAACGACACCAACGAAGAGAGTTTAGATCACACTGCGTCACGAGGACATTTATTACACCTCAAAATATTCGGACTTATGATTTTAAAGTTTAGATCACAAGTTTGTATCTGAGGCACATTAATAAATAAATGTTTTCTATAGAAGATGTATCCAAAGAGGGCCAACTTCTTATAATAACATCAAATGAAACGAATTATATAAAGAGTCCCTCCATGTAGGCAGATTAACATTATTGAAGCATTTTTTATCATGATGGAGGGCATATATATAAAAAAATATGCTAAACATTGTTTTTTTATATATACATATTTCTTTATTCAAATCGTAGTGAATCAGGAGCAGAAGAAAAAATCCCCTTGGAAAAGCTTGTAGTTGTGACGTAGGAGCTACAGTCCTGCTCTGCTCCGTTCACATCCACTTGTAGAAAAATACTGTGGAGAGAAAATAGTATCACCCCGATTTGTGAATGCGTAATTCTTGATTTGTGAGTAACTTTGGATTCGTGCGTGTAGTTAGTTTCAAGCTGTTGAAATTTTAATTTGTGCATGTGTAAATTATATTCTGTGGTTTGTTTTTTTTTTCTTTGAATTTCAAAATTTCTGTTCATATGCAGAAAATCTATTGAATGAGTTACAAATCAAGAATTATGCACACGCAAATCCAAAAGTTACTCACAAATCAAGAACTATGCACACACAAATCCAAAAGTTACGCACAAATTAAGAATTACGCACGCCACGTTATACTATTTTATCTCCATAAATACATCCATCTACGTCACATTTGTCAAAGTCAAGGCTCAGGCCAGAGTAATTGTATCTGGTCCCCCAGATCATTTTATATTATTATTATTATTATTAACCGCCTGATGTTATCCTGTGTAAATGTGACAGGATATATTTTATAGAAAGCACAATCTTTTGGAATATTTATACTATACATTTTTTAACATAAAATGATGTACAAGTAAAGAAATTACACATTTTTTTACTTTTAACATTTACTTTATTTCTAAGTTGCTCAACCCTTGTGCTCTCTTATGGGGTCCAGATGACCCCCTTATAATGATTTGTGTTCCCTCCCATGATAAAGTTGGATGGGGTTGTATGTCTTTCCAGTGAAGATAAAAATCCTTGAAAAAATTGTTCAGCATACTGTCTTGAAGGGTCCATATGACCCCACTTTTAATGTAAACATGCCCAGGAGAGCACAAAGGATCATTTTGACAGAATATATTACTAAGGAGAGCAAATATTGAAAGTAATTTAAGGTTTAAGTTGATTTATTCGGGAACAATACTCCTGTCTGTTTTTAATCATATTTATGTTAGAATGTTAGGTTTTTAAAGCTTAAAGTTTTTAACAAGTGTTTTTTTAATTTTTATTATGTGTTCAATAAATGTTGATCCTGTTCGGCCCGCGACCTACTATGTGTTTTTGGATTTTGGCCCCCTGTGTGATTGAGTTTTCCTTATCTGAGCTGGAATCTGGTTCAAAACTGTACAGCTGGATAGCTCCAATATTGGTCGCTATTTTTTTAATTTTGCAACAGTAATCATAACTTGGGGTTGTGAGGGACTAGTGAGAGACACTGTAAACAAAGGGATGATGGGAAATATGTGAAAGCTTACTCCCCACCTACAGCCACGCCCACAGTTTAGAAGTACATTTCTGATGAATTACTGCAGCTCTGCACAAACTATGTCCTAGAACAGGACACAGGTTGTTTGATTTTTCTGAAAAAGGTCAGAACTCTAAAAGATAATTAGAGTGGAACTTTAAAGAACATTTTATTGTAATTGAATACTTCTCATTTCTTCACATAGAGCAGAAATATACATCTTTATCATTTTTACCTAAATTAATGTGAATTTCATATTTGAAGACCAGAAATAAACTGAACAAAAATGTCTGTCTGGGGGAAAAAAAAGATGAGGACATCAAACCTGGCTTCATGCGATAGTTTAGATATTCAAATATTAAAAGCTCACTGTGAACTTCTAAATATAAATCATGCAAACAGGAAAATAACCCAAACAGTTTTCTTATAGTAAAAACTACTGTTGTTTTAATCAAAGAAACAAATCTGTTTCAGTCAAGATTTTAGAAATGAGCTAGAAGTGTCACCTGGTCCATCGAGTGTTGATTTTATGACGGTAATGTATTTGAACGCAGGCTTCATTTGACTCACAGGCCAGACTTTGGACATGCCTGCTCCATTTTGATACAGCAAAATAGCTCAGGGTCTGAGATGTGTGTCTTAGTATCTTCCTTCTGTTTTCGTAGATTTCCATGCCGAACCAATGATGGTTGGTTTAGAAAAAGAAATTCCTCATATCTAACAGCATGACCTGAACAACGGATGAGCCTTCATAACTCTAACAAAATGTTAACATGTTTAAGCCCATCACTGTTTTGGTTAAATCATTTTTCTGGGATCTCTAGTAAATCCAGTTTTGATGTCCTCTAATCTCATAAAACCCAACATTTGTTTTTCAAAGCCAGCTCCCAGACCACTGTTGTCATTTTTGTAGAGATTTGGGGTTTTGGTCTTAACTTCTCCCCCAGGACGAACATTTTAATGGAGCCTAAATATTAAAGTAACCAGTATTTTCTGTCAGGAACCAGTGGTGTTGGACCCAAAACGCACTAGAACAGACTTGTGGTTAAAACTTGAACATTTCCTAAATAAACATGACAAAACTATGAAGAAAGAGTGCATAAAAAAGGATGACAAAAGCAGAAGAGCTGACAAAAGATGAAGTAGAACCAGTCTCTTACATACATACATGCAAGGTAGTTCATTCAATTAATAACAAATGAATCCAGGTGAGTCATAGGTAAAAACAAATCTGAAAAAACAAGAAAGCATAACTGAGCACAAACCTAAACAGAGGGAACAATCCTCACAGTTTTCTGCTTCCATCAGTGGACTTAAATAACGGTATAGCTCAGTTTAGGCAGCCGTTCATTCACTTTTTAAAATGTTTTGTCTGCCGTCAATTAAAGGATGAGGATGTTTTTCAGTGTTTAAAATTCTATCATTTTCTCCTCTTTTAAAGAAAAAAAATAAAACTCAAAATAAATAATACATTTTTGCTGTTATTTTGGCTAAACTAAAATTTGAGATATTTGATCAGAGTCAAACAAGAACTATCATTTAAGTTTGACTGAATTTCCCAGGAAAGATGGTTAAACCGGTACTGGCAGGTGAGGAATATTGCACTTTCAGTTACAATAACTTATTTTTGGCAAACTTAGTAGAAAGCTTAGTGTCAAACTCAAAGTGAAAATGAAACAAGAATATTAATCTGATTTGCCTCCCTGTGATCTGATAATCCTTTTTACTCACTGCTCAAGTTCTTTTCCTGAAAGTCTTTGGTTTCATAAAAGTAAAGCTGTATTATAACAGTTTTTCAATCTAATAGCTAAAAAACAGAAATATTTCACCTTGATTTGAACCCCTTGATGCCTAAATTCATTTCCAACTATGGAAAGTTTTTAAGTTGGTGCTAAATTAAGGTAAGTTTTGAGCATAAGTACTATCAATGGGTTAAGCTTGTTTTTATTTAAACTTTTAACCTTATTTTTAAAATCAAACAAATTTAACCACATTTTCAGCCGTTTTAGCTTTTTCCATTTTTTGCTCAACGAAAAAAATGATGGTATAATTTATCAACTGTTCTATATAAATCTAATCAACTTTTGTCTAGTGACACAAAATAAATGTACTTTTAAAAAGAATTGAACCTAGTTTGAACTTTTACCAAACACAAAATGCTGATTATTACATCCATCTGTTAAAAGGTTGATTTTTAATCAATTTTGCCACATAAGTCAAAAAAAATTCCAATAAGAATAAAACTAAATTAAATTCACAAAGAAAAAAAGAACTGAATTCACAAAAAACAGATACAACATTATAGGGTTCGTGTGTTGGGATTCAGTATAAAGATATACAGGCTCATATGGGATGTTATAGTTTTGTAGAAAGTTTTATTGATATTATTTTTGTGTTTTACTCACATTTCTATTAAGCTACCCAATAATTAAAAACACATTTTAACAGCTATATACCCACCAAAAAATCTCACACTCTTTTATTTTTTCATCATTTGTCACACCTTCTGACAGCTCTTATCTTATGGATAAAAATGTTTTTTCCACAGGAGTTGCTTGGCAACCAAATCCCCTTACTCTCTGAAGTTGCTCAATGATCCTGACTGATTAGTCCCACATGTTACTGAAATATATGCAATTATTTATTCTTACAATTTACCCCAAAATTTACATTCCACTGCAAAACTCTGAACCAGAACCCCCACATAGACTTTTTCATGTGACTGAGCGATCTACAGATCATAATTTGATCCCCTTGAGTTGTTCACTTCCAATGCAGAGTTTTCATGTGTGTGCGAGTGTTCAGGCAGATGGGTTGTGAGTTCCAGAGAGCTCAAGGCCAGTTTAGGGAGTGACTCAGTCGGCAGAGGGCCTTCGCCAGCCAACACACAGCATATATTCACCAGTGACGGGAATAATGAGGTCTGCTGGGAGCTGGAATTTGATTTTGTTCATAAAAAAAAGCTAAATAAAAAACACACTGTTGGGGAGAAATCAGTTTGATCTGAAACTACAGTGAAAGAAAGCAGTAAAATGACTTCAAATACTGTGAAAATGTTAAAGCAAAGTTTAGGTTGGAGGGGTGTTTTGTTGGGGGGAGGGCTTTAAATGAAAAAAAGCAGAGGTGGGTTAATGGTTGGGGGTGGTTGTGTGCTGTTGCATGCTCCGCATTCCTCAGGTGTTGTCAGCATGGCATGCTCAGTAATTACCTCTCAGAGAAAATATGCACAAGCCACATGTTACAAGGAAGGAGCAGCAAGGAAAAATGGAATTGTTTTAGTTGAATGTAGGAGTGATAGTAATATTTTATTTTTAGCTTTAGCAAACTAAAACTTGTTAAAGTAATCACTTTTAGTCAAAATTTCATTCTTGGAAAAATGTATGGAGAAGAAGATTTGGGCATTAAAGCATTGTGATGTGCAGAAAAATGTAAAATGTATCACCTTTTTCCCATCTTCCTATTTTAATCTAACATTTCACATATATCACCAATGCAATAAGATGAAAGGAAAAGCAGGTTCTTCCTGTCTGGGAACATTTTCCTCCCTTTCTCCTCTCCCTTCTTTTTCTGTTCTCCGTCTCCTTGACTGGGTTGCCAAAAGCTCCAAGAGCTGAGGGATTGTGTGCAGATGTGCTTGGAGAGAGGCCAGCCCCTCTGCCCTGGGAGAACATGTGGTCTGAGAGTGTTTACGCTGGCTCTCTTTCAAGCTGTCTCCCACACAGCATGCTGGCGTCTGTCTCTTTTCAGATGATAATGCTCGAGCCTTCGCCCATATAGGGGGGCATTTTCAGGTTGAGGTGACACCAGTTGTTTGAGCTTACTTTGTTGACAAACAGAATGACAAAACAGGAAATGTCAAGTAAATAACTTACACAAGAAGGGAAAGAGTTAGAATAGAAAAGAAGAGAGTGAAACTTTTAGGGAAAACAACATTTAAAGCATTCAGATTGGACATAGCTCCAGTCTGATCAAATGTACTTTTAACATACTTTATCTTCAAGCAGCATTTAAAAGGAAAGCTAAAACAGAATACTAGATCTAAACCTATAAAGAGACATTTGAATGGTGCATAATAAAGTGGTAAAAGACTGCATTTACGCCATCATACGTGCAAAAAGTAATTCTATCAGCATTTCTAATTCCAGCTGAAAAGATATGAATCTTCTATAACCAAACTTCCTTCAGGGAAAAAGCAACATTTCTTTTTCATCCTAACTGTTTGGATTACATTTGTTGCCTTCCAAAATAAAAGTTAGATTACATTCATCTCAGCTATGTAAATAACTGGCGCCCCCTGCGGGCAAATGTGTGGTGGTACCTTCAGGAAACAATTTAGGACATTCTGTATATAAATATTTTAAAAAGACAGTCATTAACACCAATAAATAAATGAAAATGTGTGCAAATAAAAAAAGCCTAAGAGCATTTGTTTTAGATTTACATTTTGTACAGTTGAATATGCCTACCGGATGTGTTTTTATTGTCAACTGACAATAAAACACAACATTTTAGAGGGTAAAACTAAGAAAAATAACAATTTATATCTTCTGACAAACAAAAAGAATTTAGAGGGAAAAAGTCTTTGTGAAGGTTATCATAAACATAGAAAAAAATGAATTTATTATAACATACTCAAAACATTTTAAAAATATTTTTGTTAGCAGCTAAACTTCCTTTTAACTGTTTTACATTTTTCTCAGTCTAGACACAAAACAAAAATCAGCTAAATTAATATATGACCCACCAAAAATAAATAAATAAAAATAAATGTAAAACTGAAATCAAAATAAGATATGCAAAAATGACTTTAAACTATACCTGGAATCACTAAAACTCATTAAGGAACAATAAATAAATAATAAGAACATATAGGTACAAATGTTCCTGTTATTTCTATAGATGAGTGAAAATATAATGTTATTTTTTTTGCCTTTCTGCTGAATTTTATATTTAATATCTTTTGTTTTTGTTGTTTCACTCTGGTTGTTCCCTCTGTTTTTAATCACTTAAAGATTGTATCCAATTTATGATAGCAATCCTTATTTTATAATGTTCTAATTGTTCTATGTTTTGTAATATAGTCAATTTAAATTTTTAAATGTTTTTTGTTAAACAGTGATGTCTCTGCTTAACACTAGAGGGCGCACTTTGTTGAAGAATGCAAACGTTGAAAGTCAATGACAAATATTTTATAGTAATTAAAATAATTTAAACTTTAAAAAGTATTTCAAGTTTTTACTAAGTAACATATAATTATAATGTTTGCATATTTATAATTTAACAAAAAACATGACGGGAAAAATATATATTAAATTATTAATAGCTTCGATAAAACTGTCAAATCTCTCTAGATTTTTGTGAAATCACAGCATCCTTCAGAAATATTGACCCATAATGGCTGCTCCTGTAGAGTCAGTTGCACCTCCAGCGCTGAAGGGGGAAAAAGGCGAATGAAATAGGAGAAAAGGTGTTCTGGAGCATGCGCAGATGGTCCGGTGGTCCATCGTGGAGAGCGTTACGTCACGGGTTCGTCCACAGTGCTGGGATTTCAGACTGACCGTAGACTCGTGCAGCCACAAGAGCGAGGAGACCGCTGTGCTACGACGACAGAGACGCCGTTTCACCTTTCTTTGATTTTTGTGTTTTCTTCTCAAGTTGATAAGAAGAAAGGAAGGAAGAAAAGAAGGAGCGCCTCTTTTGTACAAACCAACAGCGTTCTGGTGGCATGGTGATTTAAAGGCGGAGGGATAATAGAGCTTCATTATGTTTGAATATTCATTCAGCGGCGTTTGAGGTCGAGCTGCTACATTGCATGTAGCCTCAGCGGGCGGCTCTGGTGGTGATTGCGGGAGCCTGCGTGAGGAGGCAGCCCCCCGTGCGGGACTGACTCAAGGGTGCACGGATAACTGCACCCGGACCGCTGGATGAGGCGGCTGAACGGGCAAGTCCGGCCAACTTTTCATTCCCCCCCGTCCTAATAGCAGCAGCAGCAGCAGTGCCGGAGATGGCGATGAGGTGGCTCTGCTTGGGATTTATGCTCTGCCTGGAGATAACATCTAACGGTGCAGACGGAGGTGAGTGAGTGAGAAGCCTGTTGGGTTGCTTTTGTCATTTTCAAAGCACTTTGCCTTTGCGAAACATCTGCGCACAGGCCTGTGGGTTCAAACCCCTCCGACTCCACAAACCCCATCCAGAAGCGTCTCTTTGCACGCAAGGGAAAGGGAGTCTGAAAGCCGAACCTTGCATAAAAGTATCCAACCAAAAAACGGCGTTTTCGGCCTCCTTAAAGCTGCTGCTGGAGCGCACAGAAAGGGCCTCCCTGTTGGGAGCGCAGACAGTGAGGGTATTCAATCTTTCAACATTTCACCATGAATGAACCCGTTTACACAAATCTGGTGCAAAACATGCTTTTTACCCCCCAAAATGTCCCTCTACGTTCCCCTGAATGGCTACAGCTGATAGCCACTCAAAGCAAACCTGCTGCTTTTCAGGTAATCAACCAAACGCCGTGACTTCCTCGTCCAAACCTGCGAGCTCCAATCATTTATTTCCCCTCCTTTTGCGGGTTTGTTTGCAGGTTTTTATATATTTTTGGCGCAGACAAACACAGCGGTGGTGCGCTTGCTTCCCAATGGCGCGCCTTGTCTCGACGTGTCAGGCTGGTGGCTGCCTGGAAATTACAGTTTATGTGACAGCCAGGTTCCGTCTGAGAGTGAAATCAATGGTGTGCGTTTATCCTCTTACCTCCCGGGAGCTCCTTAATGCTCCCGAATCCCTGCCGGTAATTATGAGGTATCAAATGCACCATTGCTCTTGTGGTGATACTGTGCCTGTAGACCTGTTGAGCGCACAGCTTTGCTTTGTCTTTTTTGGAGAGTCAAAATCTCAATCGATTTGAAATTCTAATGATGTTGACCATTACACACGACTATTCATTTCTCTTGTTTTTAGTGGGAATCAACCCAAATTGGAACTCCGTCAGTGAGATTAGTCACCCACCTTATATGAATGTATAAAGCCACATGGGCCTGCTGGTTTGAAAGTATCTTACATAAGTTGGTGTTTAAGAGGGAGAGCTGAGGTTGCATGACTCTGCAAGCTCCTCCCTCCTCCTCCTCCATCAGTATGTAACATCTGGAAACAGGGAGACCATTAATCCAACTGAGATGTGACTGAAAGGGCTGAAAACCTGGAGTTAGAGACGAATGAAACAAGAAAAAAGTTGACTTGAACTATTGAGATCAAGCCCAATCAAAGAGGGTTGTATAACACTTGTATATTTGCCCATCTACTTATTTGTGTTTGTTTTCTTTGGTTCTTTGTGGTTTTCCTTTTGACGTCAGAATTGAGTCTCTAGCGGTTTGTTAAGTGCGGGACTGGCTCGTGGGAAATCAGGGTGCGCAATACGCTTCATCCAGTGTAGGTTCTTGAGCAAGACCCTTTACGCTACTGCCTAGCTATGTAGCCACAAGAGGGCCCAAGTCTGGGCCTCCCTGTGCTGGTCCCCAGCCCGGATAAAATTACAGGGTTGTGTCATGAAGGGTGGGCATCAGGTGAAAAATCTTTGCCAGACCGCCTGTGCGAATCAGTGAAAAGTTGATTCACTCTGGCGACCCCTAAAGGGATAAGGCGAGAGGTAAACAACAATCGAGAAAGTCTAAGGGCTGAAACATCTTTTGTAATTGCAGAAAAACCTTAAGCCCTGTTGACTTCTTTTTTTTAATCTACATTGACTTCTCTTTGGTTTTGGTTCAAGTTCATAATTTGGCCCCTATTCTCTGTCTATCCATACATCCATCTTTTACTAATCTAGAGTGAAGTCAGAAAGGTAGCAGTCTAAGTTTAGATGCTTAGACCTCACACGTCACAGAAATTGACTCCAGTTCTGCTCGGGGATCTCCTCGTTTTGTTCTGTGGCTAGCCAACAAACCATCGTCCCTTCAGCACATTTTCCCAGAGCATTCATCCATGAAGACTCGCCCAGGAATACCTCTCCTAAGTGGGCTTAGACCTGAGCCATCTCAATTAGCTTCTCTTGAGGTGGAGGAGCAAGTGACCGTGCCCCTCATCAGCGTCAGCAATGCACGTTTGAGCAGCCACTTTCAGTGAAAATATATTTTCACAATGCATTTTGGGCTTCCACGTTCAAAACTCTCAAGTTCACGCATAGCTACGCACATTTTTAAGAATATTTTTGGGGTAAAACACACTGCAATTTGAGCATGCATTAAAACTTAGACCAGTTGACATTTGACCAATCAGAGACTCGGACATATGGTTATGGTTTTTTTCGGTCATGAGATTTAGGTAATCTTGACCATAGGGGAGAGTAGGAACATAGCCTGACCAATAAATTGAGAGCTATGACTTTCAGTTCACCTCATTCTTCACTGTAATGTATTAAGTTTTGCATCGTATTACTGCAACCGCCTGTCAATCTCATACTCCATCCTTTACTTGCTTGTGAATATGACTGAACAATATTGAAAGTCCCACACTTGAGACATAAATTCTCTGCCTACTTGGAGAGGGCAAGCCACCCTTTTCCAGTTGGGAACCATTGCTTTTGGCTTGGAAAGTAATTTTCATTCCAGTCACTTTACATTTGACTGTGAACCCCCCAGTGGACATTGAAGATGCTGGTTTGATGAAGCCAACAGGAGTACATCACCTGGAAAAAGATTAGAGGAAATTCTGTTATCTCTAAACCAAACTCCAAATGGTTTCTGGCTGTGGTGACAAAGAGACTAGAGGCAGGTTAGACTTTATTACTGTTATACTAAGATCGAACAGCTGAGTAGTGTGATTTCACTTCTAGTTGGAGCACTCTCTCTGGTCTTCCTCCCATCTTGAATTGAGGAACTAGTCTTGCCAGACCAGATGCACGGTCCCTGACTGCTATGGAATGTCACTAAAGCATGTCACCTAGGTCATCAGGGCGGACCTCATCCATAGAGGATTTTTTTTATCAAAATGTTGACTTCAGCTTGGTTGATGGAGTCTACCAGCGTCCTCCACCCCTGCTGCCTCAAGTGATGGTGTTTCTGTGGGATTCAGGAGCTCCTCAAAGTATTCCTTTCACCCCTCAACAGTGTCCTCACTTGAAGTCAACAGCTTTCTGCATCAAGAAAGAACTGTTTCCCCTCCTGAGGTGCCAAAGGATTTTCGAGAAGTGCTTTGAGACCATCCTTCGTCTTTACCTCCTTAAACTTCTCCCAGAACTAAGTTTCTGTGTCTGCAACTTCCTGTGCTTCATACTGCTTGGACTCCCGATGTCAGCCAGCTATCTCTGGGTCCCACAAGCCAGCCAGGCTAGATAGGATTCCTTTCATTTGGTGGCATCCTTCATCAACCGCCACCACCAAATTAGTGGACTGCCATTTTGACAGGCATCAGAGACCTTACATCCACAGCCACAATGACGATGGAGGTGGAAAAAAAAATTTACACAGACTTGATGACTCCCACCTCCCTCAGTACCTATTAAAGCTCTACTGGATGTGGGAGTTAAAAACTCTTCTGGTAGTGGCCTTCACTAGACGTTCCCAGCAGACTCTCACGGCACGTTTGGGCCTGCCGCTCTGTCTACCCTTTGTTTCTCCACCAACAGATCCCTCTCACCTTGTGGTTGATCACCACAAGATCAAATTAGCCAAATGTTTGGAGGGATGTTGCATGGTTTTTGCATTTATTACAGTCTTTAAATAAAAAGCTGCTAAATGTAAATAAATGAAAACGAAACAGTTAGTATTTAAATGAGATATATATAACCTAACAATTTGTTCTTTGTGTTACTTTTTTGTTTTCACTTTTTTGCTGCTACTTTTGTCTTAATGTTCTAGTTTTTTGTATTATCTCTTTCACTCGCTTTGGAAGAAAACAAACAAAAGTGCAGTCCAGTTTCCCAAATGTTCTGGGGTGATGAAGAGGTTGAATCCCAGAGGCCTTCAGTTTGCCTGACCCTAGTGAGGCTTTCTCCTCTGATCTGTCACCAGGACATCTGGTGGAACATCTGTATGTGTTCTCCTTGTTTAGAAATTACTGGTAATTGCTCCTTTTAGCTGGAAACCTTGCAGGTAAACAGAGACTTTCTCACCCAGTGTGTTAGTGAGGCCAGAAGACATTAGTGCTTGGAAGGTGGTTCTACTTGTCTTTATTTCTGCTTTGGAGTCCATGGCTTTTAGAAAATTGAGTGTTTTGACACTGAATTAATCAATACAGTGAGTTTGAGTTCCCTTTAAAGACCTGATCTGATAATAAAGGTTCTTGTTTTAAGAATAAAACAGGCTTGCCATAAATGTTTAATTTTTATTCTTCTGTATTGTTTGGAGGGTTTTTAGGAAGATATTGTGTCTTTAGCCTTATAATTGAGATAAATGTTTTTCCCGTTTTTACGCAACACTGAACTCCTCTTTTTTTGCCAGGCTTTGTCAGCACATGCACATGTACCCTTGTAGGTAGTTGGAGCTGCTGGCTTCCCACTTGACCAGAGAGTCAACTGATCTTTGGACTTGTGGCAGCTTTCACACTAGGCCAGTGCAGAACCTTTGCTGTTTTGAGATATAATCGAATTTCCTAAGTTCCTGCAGTGCATCAGATATTTTTGCTTTCACTTCATCTGTACACAACACACAATTTTAGTGACAGAGAAGAATATTGCTGCTGAAGCTAATCTCTCCATCCAATTGAGAAGAACCCAACCAGAAAGTTGGGTATACTGCTGAAATCAACATTGATCCACTTGTTATCAGAACTGATAAAACCTTCTAGTTTGTTTTAATATAGTCAATGGTTTAAAATAAGTTTTATTGAAAACCAAAGCTAAAAAAATGACTAACCAAATAATCAGTTCACGAAGAAAACATTTTGAAAGAGCTAGGAGACTTTAAAAAAAACTACAATTGCTTCTAACAAGAGAGGTACTTTGATAAGGATAAAGCTTGATCACTGATTTCAGTTTATTTAGTCTGGTTTCACCTTTTAGATGCGTGTTTTACCAACAAATAAAAAAAAAATACATTTTTAAGATTCCTTTTCAACAAGTTAAGTACAATCTCTGACATAGTCTGGAAAAAAACAAAATAATAAAACATGTCGGAATTTACTTCCATACTTGTGTGCAGTTAACTTTTCTTTAATAAAAGCTGGTTTTCAGAGTCTCAAGAACTTCAAAAATGTGATTTTGACTGTCAAATCTACTTGAACAAAATTGTGTATTATTTGGTCAAAAATATGATTTCACAGTGATGGAGTGAATCTAATGAGTGTTGATGGATTCATTTTAGTCCATGCTAATTTAATCAGCAACAGACATCCTTCATATCAAGTCTTCTTTGTCTTTCGGCTGTCCCCTTTAGAGGTCGCTACAGTGAAACATCCCCCTCCATCTAACTCTGCGTCCTCTTTATTTACACCAACCACCCTCATGTCCTCCTTGGATATATCCGTGAACCTCCTCTTTGGTTTTCCTCTTTCATCGAAGCTCAAGTCATTTATTCTGCATAGGACCAGAATGAATTTGTTCCTCATTCCTGCTTTTCTCTGCTGGTTTTAGTAGACCGCATTTCCAAATGTCTGGTTTCCACTCGTTGCTTCAATTTATATCTCCAGATTTTTGTATTGCGGCTCCTATATTCTGTTTTCATACCGGCTCAGATCTGGGTTGACTGTTCCTTTGTGGTTGCATATTGCTGTGCGAAGCAGACGTACAAGATGAATGTGAAGCTGCTCTCTTTTGCCGCATTGTGAGCCTATTTTGATTTATGCTTATGCTCATTTGTCATACTCTTACTTTGTGAATCATATTTTTTTCATGACATTCTGCTGTTCTGGTCCGAACCTCACCAGTTTATCTCTAAGGTCACAGGTGTGACCTCTTTTTGTGAGATTTGACAGACAAGTCTTTAAAACATGAGTAAGTTTGAACTCTCCAGACTTGGGCCTCATTTGTCATGTCCTTTTGAACAGGAATAGATTCAGAAATTACAAACCGCTGAGTGGTTTAATCGCCTGAGCGCCTGGCTGTGAATTGGCTTTTACAGTGAAGTTTCCACCACTGTTAAGCTGTACACAGGGGTGCTTCAAAAGTTCCAGTAATGGTCAACAGAAGACTTAAAATTGGTCTTTGACAGACTTTTATTACTTTTTTCCACAAAATGGGGATCCAAAGGAAATTAAAAAACAAAATCTCTGCAGAGCTTTTTTCTTTTTACGATCCTTCCTTTAATTCATGCATGTTTTGTTTTTCAGGCATTGGTCTTTTTGTTGTAAAAATGATTATTACTTTACAGGGGGGAAAATTCATTTACATTTGGACTTTGAAATGCCTGATTTTCTGATTTCTGGATATAAACTTACAATGCTAGCTATAGCTTTTCATTCTTTCTTTACCTATTTAGATGGAAGCCCTTTTGTTATTTATTCTTATGTAAGAGTATTAGTAACTGAACAGTTTACCGCTGCTTTTCAAATCAATGCATTTATTTAATGAACAAATCAGAAGTTCTTAGATTCAGGAAAATATTACAGTGACTTGGATGGTGGCCCTGAAGGGCAAAACACACCCTAAAAACCACAATATTAAAGATCACAAAAACAACAAAAAAAAGCACATTTTAGAAAACAAAATTCCAAAAACTAAAACACAATTCCCAGAAAATTAAATACCAAATAGACCAAAGTAAAATGTTAATAAATGAAACAAAAAAAAACTTAGTTACTATGGGACATTCTTGATAAGATTTAAGCATTTGATTTTTGTCTTCAACCTCCACATACTGATAAGTCTTATTATTAATACGGAACATATCTATCAATTCATGTTAAACTACTTTTGCTTGCACTTTTCGTTTCCCCCTGTGCACATATAATCTTGTTTTGGTGTAAAAACTTTGCTTGGAGATGGAAACTGAATTCCTTGAGTTTCGTTCTTGGTGTTGACAGCTTGCTGCTCTCCATGCTGTGTATGCTTTTTGTTATTAACTCACTCTTACTCCTCTTGTGTTGGTGTACTCCAAACATGTGAACTGCTGCTGCCTCCTCCGCTTACACACACGCTCGGTGCAAAATTACCCTTTTTTTTTCACTGCCTTGTTAACTATAAAAAACAATGTTTTATCGTCATGGTACTGGCCCAGATTCTAAACACCATGTTTAACGTTTCTAGTGAGAGAAAAGCTTATTTTCCTTTAGTTATTGACACCGTTTTCTCCTGCAGGCAAACTTTGACAACAAGTCCAAACTCTAGACATTCTGGGTCCTGTTTCTCTCTAATTTCCCGCTTTCATTTGTAGAATTGTATCCAGTTTCAGTTTCTAGAACCCACAAAGGTCACGATGACTTTGGGTGTGTGTTTGCTTAGCAGCTGGATTTGCTTTTCCTAAAACCTAAAGACTATGGTGAACATTCTTAATCACAGTGTAGTTACATTTTTAACACAATCCTGTTCAAAATGCTTTAAAAAAAAACATTTTTTTCCCACTCTCACAGTTTGTGTTAAGTTTCCCAGCATTCTTGGGGCAAACAAGGATAATTTAACCTCAAACTCCAAGCTGTTTGGTTTGTTTAACATCCAGCTGTCTGTCTGTCTGTAATGGATTGTGCTTTGGAGGCAAAACTGCACACATGAAACCAATTAGATACTACTGGAATGTGCTGCGTGGATCTGGAGTTAATCTAGAGAGTCAGATGGCCATTTTCAGGAAGGCAGATGGAAGTGGAATGTGGTCAGTGTTAGGTCCCATGTCGCTGATGTCTAAATGCCTCCATCACTTGGCCGGTGAAATGGTGCGACAACCCCATTTACTCACAGCTTCACCCCAGTTCATCCCAAAGTAGTTCCTCTGTCGCTTTTTTTTCTCAGTAGATCCAATCAGACTGACTCTAAAACGGTCTCCTGTGAACGAGCAAATGGGCTTGAAGCAGCTCTGTCGGGCTCTTAGGAGGTTTCTATAAGAGCCAAGCTCCCTGTACAGTCATACCTCCCTTATTCTCGCATGTTTTCATACTCTTTGCTATTCATAGAGCTGCGGGGCATTGCTTTGTGCACTGTTTAAAAGATATGGGGTCTGAAGAACCATGCACAAGTAAAAAATCCACTTTGTGCTTCATGCAGCATGCAATATACTCCAAGTCAGTCAAGTAGAGCCTGGAGATCCACATGCCAGGAAATAACTCAGGCTTTTACTGCATTATGTGTATGACGGCTCCAAAATGAAGCACTTAGTTGGCAAATTTTCATGAAAAACTTTGCACAGTCTTTAGAGTCAATTTACATCTTCTACATTATTTTATACTTTTTAATTAATTAATTTAATAATAAAACACTCTTCTTTTGACTATAAATGTCACTCCAGTTTTTTTTTTTTTTTTTTTTAACAAAATGTTGGGTCACACTAGAGCGCATATGAATAAAACAGTTGAATTGAAATTAAAGATCATATTGAGGATGTGGACACATTTGGTTTGCTTAAAGTGAACTAGAATTAGTTTCTCTTGATAATCCAGAACACATTTTCAGTCTGAATACACCCAAGTGTCCCTGGTTCAGGACTCAACTGGACCAAAACGGCCACCGTAGTCGGGCCTTACGGGATGTAAACAGAGTAAAACAGAAGCAACCGAAGAGACACAGCAACTCATTGAAATGTGGTCTGATTAGTGCAGTTTCATTAAAACAACTTTTAACACAATACCCATTGCTTCTCACACTTTTGTCCCAACAGTGTCATAAACACTTACCAGCGTACTTTCATAGCTGTCGTCTCCTTAGCAACCATCTTGTATCATGCCTCCACCGTACCAAAGCAGCTAAAGTAAGTGTTGTTCCTGACATTGAAACAGACGTTCAAAATTGGTCAATGAAGTTAGAACTATCTTGACAAAGGTCGTGAAGCGTAGGACTCTGATTAGTTTTTCTCTCGTTGCTTTGCCCCGCCCTCTTAATTCCTGGCCAATGACTGAAGAGATCTTTAGTCACATGGTTTTGTTTACAAGCTTTGGTTTGGAGCAGAAATGTCTGATTAATGGCAAGACCAAACACAAGATTTAGGACTCGATCAGAACCAACGGACGTTTCCAGTCTGAATACTCCCTTAAAGTAGAATTTGTTTTACATTGTGTGTCTGAAAGCATCTGGAATCTTAAAGGTGATTATTAGAAAAATAAAAGGTTCAAAACTAATCAGGTTTAGGTAAACACTGAACCTCAATTTAGGTATTCTCTTAACCTGTAGTGTAAAAGCTGTTGATTCAACTTTCAAACTTTTAATTTGCTCCAGTCAGCTGAGAAGACTGGCGTGCTCAGAGCTGCAATGGCTGAGCGAGTTCCTGATTAAATGATGAGGCAAGCCCGACTGTGCCAAGAAAGCATTGCACTCTGGAGCACAGATTAATATGCCAACAGCTCCTAGAATGGAACATGAGCAAATTGGCAAACTGCACATGCTTTTGAATTCCTTATAAGGAATGGAAAGTCGTTTGCTTTTTTTTTTTTTCTTAAGTTTTAAAATTATAGCAAGTCAATGGGAAACGAACTGAGTGTTTTTGTCTTTCTCTTACTAATCAGATGCTTTTATATATGTACATTTATATAATTGGTTATAGCCTTTTTCTTTATTATAAATCATAGATTTTCACTCATTTATTTAAATGCTAAACCAAAATTAGACACTGTAAATTTAATATTGGAAGGAATGGTATGCACTGAAGTTCTTCAAACTGCGATTTTAAAGAGTTTTATGGAAAAAACTTCCCTTTTTTATTACTACTATGAATGAACATCTTCCAAAAGCCTTTGGTTTAAAGTTTTGGTTCTAAATGACAAACTTATCATTCGTATCCATTTTTTTTTTTGGCCGTAAGTAGCTAAAACTGAACATCCAAACGAACTTCTCAACATTTTGGGAGTAACTTTGAAAAAGACTGTGCCTTTGCAAGCTGAATTAACAAAACACATCTGAGTTTGAGCTGTTAAAGGAAAGTTTTTCTCCAACTTCTTTGCAGCCACAACCTCAGATTTAGGCTCCGAGGACAAACTGTCTTCAGCCATTTCATTCTGTCGTGTGAAGCGATGACCCAGAATGTTATATTTGCCGATTCATGTCTGATCACAAGAAGAAAAAAAAGTGGTTCAACTTCACAAATCTACACAGGGAGCAGAGTGTCCAAAGCAGCAAAAGCTGCAACGCCCTTATTTCACCTCAGAGCCCAGAAGACGGGTTTAATGGTGACAGATTACATGCCAGCGCATAAACTCAAATGAGCCAAGTGAACCTTGCACCGTTCAAAACATTTTAAGATTTTGGTAATGTGCAATGGAGCTATTGGAGTGAATTGGCCATAAGCTAAGACTATTCTGCCATTCTTTTGTTTACTACAGCACTGCTGTGTGTTCCTTCCTCTTAGATTTCACTCTTATCTTGAATTACAGTGTTATAGCTTTATGAGCCTCATCAACATTTGACATACTTAAAGAGAACAATAACAACCATGATAAAAATAAAAAAGCAAACACTAATTTTTCAGTTATTTTGTATCTCTAACATTCAATCCAGTTTGTTCTGTAAACCTTTGTCTTTTGTGCTTTCTGGTGCTCCGTTTCCTAAATATCAGAATGTGCCTGATGATGTGTGTTTCTTTTTGGCCGTGTTTCCACGGTTGATGTAAACACTTTAAAAACCAGCGTGGAACCACAGTAGCTTGACGGTCAAGAAGAACGTGATTGCAATGATAGTCCGGCTTGATGCCCTCTTGTGATTTCAGTCACATCCCGGCCCTCTTGCGGTACACCCTTCTACCCCCCAGCACGCATCACCCCCTCCTGCCTGCCAAGTACAGAGGCAGGCAAGTCAACCAGTGCAAGTGAGGGCTCAGTCTCTGCAGAGAATTAGAATGAGACCTTTGGGACGGTCCTTTCCAGAGTTATGCTTCACAACTGTTCAGTGTATCAATCTTTTCTTTTTTTTATTTTTTTGCGATTCTTCTATAAAGTGTAAACCAGTCTCTTGAATATTTTTGTTTACTTGGGGGCATTTTTACCCAATAATTTCTCAATACTTTTATTTTGAAGGATTATATGTTTGTATTTAGTAGTTGATAAATGTGAAAGTTACAAATTTAACCAAAACGTGAATCCACAAGCAGGAAAATAAACTCACAGACTATTTTTAAAAATAATAATCGGATTAATAATGTTTGTCATTAAACTGACTTTACTCTAAATTATTGAAAAAAATTGTGTTATTGTGACATCATTTATAGAAACAAACAAGAAAATGTGACTAATATGAATGACTCTACTGGAAATTTTTGTACAAAACCAATCATACTTATTGATGAAAATATTAATATGTTTTTTAAAGAGTGCTGTTATTTAATACAAATAATTAAAGAAAAACTTTGAATTCTTTTGTTGTGTTTTGTTAAAACTGCTTGTCCAGTCGAGTATTTTTCCTCTTTTTGTAAGAAGTTAGACACCCCAAAACAATGGATGTGTATCTTCTTTTTTTATGATCAACAATTTTATTGACTCCACCTTAAATACAACTAATGTACATGAAGAAATACTCAGTTGTTGGTTAACATACTCACTACTTCTGTACAACTTTACACCGTTATAAGAAACCCATTTTTTTGATGAATTAATAAAAAAAGACAGAAAAAATAAATTAAAATAAAATAAATAATAACTATTAAGTAAAGAAATTAAAAACAAATATCAGAATAAACCAACCCTACAAACCCTTGATCTAAAGTCCAAAATAAACTATTATTTTTTTATAATATTGTTGGAGACGTTCAATAAGACTCCCATAACTCAATTGCAATACTCTGTAATGGATGTGCATCTTTGTGTCACATAATTTAAAACACATTTCAATACATGGTCCACGAATTGAGTGGTAATAAAACACTGTCTAATTATTTTACCTAAATGGATACTATCTTGACATTTATTACTCAATTTGCATTTAAAACTATAAATGAAAATGTCCTTTTAAAAGAGATTTTTCTTTCTTTTTTTTTTTTACTGGTACTTTTTGTTTTAAACAGAAAAAATAAAAAGTCTGACATAACAGCTTCAAACCTTAAAACCTGCATTAAGTCTTTTAGACTTTTGTTCTTTGTAGTTAATGTGTCCTTAATTTTTCCAGGTATTCTTTGCAGTGCTCTGAAAAAAATGTTTAATGCACACAACACACAGTGGGGTTTACCTTCAACCAATTGTGACTTTTTACCTGACGTTTTTTTGTTTGCATCATGTGTACACAAAAAGAAAAGACAGTAGAGAGAATAGCAGGAGGAGAAACTGACGGATTTCCAGAAACAGACGATTTACTTCCAGCATGATTTTATACTTTTTTAATAACATATCTGTTGTTTTCAACCATTATTGCGTTTTTTCCCATTTAATTTTTTGAGACACATCAATATCTTTTACATCCCTAATATAAGCATTAAAACTCTAAAAACATTCCTAAATGTATATGAATTTTATGTACTTTTACTTCAGCTAAAGGTTGAAAAGTAGAACGGACACATGGACTCGGGTCGTGGATGAGTTCATATCTTTGTGAGAGAGGAATATGAGAAAGCAGAGGTTGGATTACTGAACTACTTCAGCAGACAGGAGGACTAACGGAGGGACAGACGGACTCTGCTCTGTGACGGTCCAGCTCCACTCTGACCGGCCTTTCCTGAGTTAGAGCGTGTCAGCAGTGTTTGGGTTCTGGTGGGTCACCAGTGTTGCTGTGGTGCACCTCAACAATCTGTGCTGACTTGCTGCCCAGAACGCTGCAGTTTCCCATGGGCCAGACGGTGATTGAATGCTCAGTTATGTCCTAGCTGTGGCACATGAAGGGGCCTCTGTGGTTTGGGTTTGAGAAACGCCTCGAGACTTTTAAAAGAGCAGAAAAAAGTCCAAGACGACAAACAAACCCAGAACTACAAGGCACGACTGTTGGCTATGAACCTGTTGGGTTTCTTTTTGAATGTGCCTGTGTCTTCTCACACAAAACACATCATTGTTAACACAAGTTGACCCTCACATGTTACTTTATCTGCTGGGTTCAAATCTACCGGAAACTTCCAGCCTAGTTGTTGCTCCGACATAAACACAAACAAGCATGAACTTTGTGCATAATATGACAAAAGTTCCTTTTTTTTTTTTACTTATATGTGTTGTATTTTGACAAGAATTGAGAGTAACACATTTTTTTTTTTTATCAGCTTCCAAACCGGAGGACCAACCCAGAACCTGCAGCCCAAAGCAGTTTGTGTGTAAGGACCAAGTGACCTGTATCTCTAAAGGTTGGCGCTGTGATGGAGAGAAGGACTGTCCAGATGGCTCGGATGAATCGCCTGATATCTGTGAGTACACCCGCAGAAATAGCTGCAAAAACGCTCTGGTCTGTGTCCTGTTCTGTTTCCTTGAAGCCATCGAGAGTAAAAAAACACAAACTGATCTGATGCATTGACGTAACTACTCCTTTCCTCAAAAAAAATCTTAAAATTCAGGCTTGAAAATGGATTCAGGCCGTTCCCTTTGCACCAAAGAAGCTGCTGCACTCAATCAATCCTCCTGTTATGTGGCTGCGTTTAATCTAAACGCTGAGATGTGTTTGGTCTTGTCTGGAAGCTTTCGGGATTTGTTCAGTCCCCGAGAGACATCGTCCCAAACCCCAGACAGCCTCACCCTTCGTCAGCCTGTCCACCTCTTGCTGTTAAAAGAGGCCACATCCTCCATCTGTCATGTCACAAGTGTTCTCACCATAGTTCGGCACGCAGAGACGAGCAGCTGTCGGCTAACATTAAGAGTCTCGTGCGGTTTGTTGAATTAACACATGGGAGGCCGGATGGGACATATGTGAAATGATTATGGGTAAGAGGAGGTATCGCGTTGCTGTGTTGACATGGAGAAAGTTGAAAATGATCCTTCTGCAATCTGATACTCAATAGTATTTGATTTTCTGTTTCTCACTTTCTTCCTCCGAGTAAATCCAGCTCATTTAGTGGATTTTTTTTTTTTTTTTAAAGAGGGAAAGACATCCGTTTACTTGTGTAAACAGCAATCTTTGGCAGTTTTCTATTAAACTAAAGTGTGCCACACTTAATTCATTCAAACAGCAGTGGTTACCCAATTTGGGCTTTCTTCTGCTCAGCAATTGAAGCCAGTGAGTATTCCGTAGCACTTATGTAATTTATTGATACAGACAATGGTGTGATTCATCCTCTGCAGGGAGGAATGAGGAGCAGTGTTTCACCAGAACATCAAGATATGTTCTGCTCAATTACCCACTTCCCATGGGTTCTGCTCTGCCTGTCATTTTACCTTTATTTAAGGCTTTCGCTCTCCTTGAAGATTGGATATTTCTCCTTCCTAGTTGGATTTTGAGGCAGAGATAATAAATATCTGTCAGTGTTATTAATTTTGGATCTCTCCTCATCCAGCAGTCTAACAATCACAGTCGAAAGCATGGCGCCTTTTAAATATCACAGTGAAATGCAGCCAGGTTGTAATTTTTATCCACAGTCATTAAGTCGATCCATCCATTAAATGTGAGCGGTGTTTAGAAGGAAGGCTGCGGATAAAACTGCAGAGCAAAGGGGTCTAAACCAGCGTGAAAAGAGGCAGGAGAGTTCAGAGTACAGCTGGACTGAAAGTTACTAAAAATCCATCTGTAAATCAGAAATGGAAAATTCTTTCTCCAGTTTTTTTCCGTTCATTGTATGAAAGCATCTGCAGGTCCCAGTTTTTTTTCTCGTCTGGAAATATCACATGGTGCAAACTAACCCAAAGCAGTCTTAAACAGAAGCCTGCCCACAGATGTGCATGAACTGTAGACATATGGTGTTAATGTCGTTTTTTTTTTCATTTTGAAAAAAATGTCATTTTAATTATAACTTTACTTTAAGAAAAAGGGGAATTCAGAACTAAAACTTTTTGTTTTTTTCCTCTTTTGTTTCCCCCACAGCTACTTTAATCTACTGTGAAAACATTTTTAGGAAATAATGCATTATAATTATATTATTTAAAGTGAAGTGCTGTCTCCAGACATGCTCTTAAGAGAATTGAGCACAGATTTTCCAAGTATAAAGATGAAAGTCCCAAACTCCCCCCCTGTCTTTGTTGTTTTTGGGATTTCTCTAACCGTCTTCTTGTCCCGGGGTGGTGTGGCCTCACAGTCTGTTCATCATGATACTCATTGAGTGGGACGCATGTTGTCATTATGTGTTTCTGTTACACGAAATGTACATCATTTGAAAGGGTTGTTTGCTCAGAAGTGTAAACAAAATTCATCCCTCTCTCCCTGAAGCTCAAGTTTTGCAACGGAAAAATGTCCAATTTCAGCTAATTGAACTTAAGCACCAGTTCTTCTTTCGTAAATGCCACCTGTTTTGCTCATAACGATTCGCAATGGACATACTGTCGGTGTGGCGGCCATTGTAAACGGATGCTTTCGTCTCTTTGATCTCCAGCCCTCGTGGCTATCTGTGCTGGAAGTAACTGTTCTTCCTAGTATCGTCCTGTTTGAAGGCCTAATGGCCTCCTGTTTCCAACCTTTCACTCAGACTGTCATTTTGTTGAGGAGCTGAAGACGGACTTCTGACTTAGTCTCAGGTTGTGACATTCTACTGCGGGCATGTCCAAAGTCCGGCCCGTGGGCCAAAATTCGGCCCACATTCTAGGCTCTTGTCATAAAGTCAATGATTAGAGGCCGCCAGCACTTTCTAAAATCTGTGTACAATTTCACGATTGCGATTGGCTGTTATTGTTCACCTTTTGGGAAATCTCATTAGGGATCGGCGATCTGATTGGTTCAGCAGAGTTTTGACACTGGATTCCCTTTCTGTATTTTATAGGAGCTGGGGACCATCTCAGGGAGATCCAGACTCGGGTCTTGGTTTTGTTTTTAAAATGTTTTAGTATTATTTTTTTCCGTGAAGATTACTAAAAGGAGTTATGCGTGGCTTTCTGGAAAACCATAAGTGTTTACGTTTAGGCTGGGACTGTTCCACTTTTTCTGTTTGCCTACAAACCGCACACATCAGGGAAGAAAACGGTTATGTGACCCTCACAAGAAAAAGTTTGGGGACCCCTGTTGGAAATGTATTAAAACAATGTTGCAGGACCCTTTTGCGACATTTTCCAGCTCAATTTTAAAACGAAGGGTATAAAAAATAAACCGGAAAGTTTACAGGAAGAGTAACATTGTAGCATTTCATTTGATTTAGACAGACACGGGGAAAAAGGGGAGCGATTATTTTTTTTTATTTTTAAAGTTGCTCAGTTGCTAATATAGGAGTGGAATAGACAATGACATGATATTTCTCTGTTAAAGCACAGTGGTTTGTACTTCCTAATAAGATAACTACTTTCTTGTTCACGAGTTAATAGTGAATAATATGTAACATTTCATGTGAACTCAGATTTAATGTTGACAGTTTTAGGGTTTTTTATAGACGGACATTTTCAATCTTTTATTACCGTTTTTTAAATCTGAAATTAACAGTTATTTTGGTATAAATGGAAATTTCAGTTCTATGTAAAGAAAAGTATCCCATTATTAAAAAATCATTAATTTAATTTTTTAGTTGAGGAATGCAAGCCGATTGGCTGGCCCTCACACATTTTCACCACACCTGGCCCTCTTTGTGTTCTACTGGATCTCACGAGTGTCAGAATTGTTTTTACAGAGACCACCTAAAGCTGTTATAAAGAGGATGAAGCGTTCTTGTAATTATAACTAACACTTTAAGTTGCTAATTAGTTCTCCTTGTTTTAGAATGTTGTGCAGCAGAAACGTGCTTGAATGTGCTGACTCTGACCACGCCTCTTGCTGACATCACCAGGGTCTGAAGGGTTTTAGGTGCCAGGAAGAATCCTTATTAGATGCAACCGCACCCAGTTTGTTCTAGGACACAATTTAAATTTCATGCGCTCCTTTGTGTATTTTGCTAACTCTATATCCCAACGGTTAGAGGCACTGGACTTGTGGAAGTGGTGTTGAGTTTTTTCTTCATAGGTTTGAAAGTTCTTCATCCTAAATCCAGTTTGTCAAATCTGCTCAACTAAGATTTTTTTTGTATCATTTCAAGTTATGGATCAATGTGCATAACAGTACATAACGGAACCAAACAGGTGCAGGTCATTGAGGTAAAGCACATTAATGCTCAAAGGATTTTCAGAATTTATGCTATATACATCTGGAATAGATTAGTGTCAATAGAAAAATGGTACATTCTAAATATGTTGCTGTGGAATTCCATTTGTTTGTCATTATTACTTCTGTAATAATACAATTTTTGACATGTTTTATTAACTTTAAAGTAAAAAAGTGGTGGTTACTGGGCTTAAATGAGGCAGAAATCACAAGATAATAACATTTTAGATTTTTAGATATGGTTTTCCTGCCAGATGTTGTTAGAATCCAAACTTCCGTCAGTCACAGCATTTCAGGATGTTGTTGTGGCATTTTTGCAGTTGCACTTCAAATGTCTCGTGGAACAGTTTCTTTGAAAGATACAGACGTCTTCTGTTTGAAAGTCAAGTCTGTGTGCAATTAGAATTCTTGCATGAACCACATTCATTGTGGTTTTTCCAGCGACAGAGAGCAGATGTGGCTCGCATGTAAGCACTTTCTCTATCTTGAGAGGCGTTTGCCGTGATGGAAATCCTTTCAACCTAAAAAAAACACTCCTCGTAACAATGTGTGGAGCTTTACTTTTGTTGTAGTACAAAGAGAGGCTCAAAATAGAAGTTTATAGCCAATGTCAAGCATTGAGATACTCATTTTAGTGTCTTTTCAAGAGGAAAAAGTAATGATGTAAATAATCCCTGGCATTCTTGGTGTGGCGTCATACAGGTTTTCTCCTCTTTACAAACCACACACACATAAATGTGTCTGTCTAGAAATTCATTTTGAGGGGATGTTCCTTGGAATGTACTTTCATAATGAAACCTGATGACTAGGGCCTGGAGAGGATAAAGCTGTTTAATACAACCCAAACCCCGAGCCCCGAGCAGATGCAATCATAAAGAAAATGTTCACCACGGCTGTTTTAAAATGGGCCTCTTGCACGTTGGAAAGTCGGTCGAAGAGTTTCTCTGCAACAACAGTGTCATGGTATGATGAAATGAACCTCCCTGTAGGCGGCTATACCATTTCCTTTGGCCCACACACGGATTTGTCCATGTCCACGCATGCTGTGGCCTGGGGTTGAAGCAGTGGGGAGGTCAGATGAGAAGATTGAATTATCATGTCTGTGCAACAGCAGACAACTGGGGTCCTCACAATACAGTTATCTGTCCATCGCTCGTCCTTGAGCCCCTTCTGGACGCTCGCCAGTCTGGTCCCTTTTTCCCCATCTTGCCGTCATGCCTCAATAGCCTCTCCAGGACAACAGAGTCGAATGCAGAGATTGTGGAGTGGAAGAAGGCACAGAATGATGGCTGGGAGGAGAGAATCTACAGTAAAAGTCTTTGTATGGCAGAAAATGAGTGGATTAGCATTTAGGCTGAGGAAGAAATGGAAATGACTCTGTTAGGCTTTGATCTTATCGCCGTGCAGACAGCCTTTTTTACAGTAGAGCTGTTGGCTGTGCTGAGGTTCTTTCATACGTAAGAGCAGGGGGCACAGAGCAGGGGTAAGAACATCGGTGGAGACGGGGCTGACGCACTTCTACGGAGGAAGCAGAGAAGCCGTCTAAATCCCTCCGGCCTGTGGCTTTTTAGGCCTTCCTGCAGACAGTTTCTCTTGCTTCCTCTTTTCTTCTGCCTCCTCTTCACCCCGTCTCCTTCCTTTTTTTTTTCTTTTTTCCTGTGACCTTTTATCTTCATCTCAGAAACGGAGAAACTAGACTTAAGCGACCCCATGTCCTTCTCTTTTTGACTTTTCCAGTGATGGTTGATGCTTGAGGCGGAATGCCATCTGTTGTTATTCATACAAATGCTTTGAAAACCTCAAATGTTTCGACATGCTGGTACACAGCTTGGAGTGAAGAGTTTGCTGGGAGAATTTAGATTTAAATTACACTGCAGCCAAACTCCAGAAAGGTCTGGACTTTTTAAAAAGTTATATAAAATGTAAAAAAAAAAACATGTGAACAAATATTTTATTCAGGACTAAACATACATTTTTAAAGGGAGATGTTTTATACATAGTGTGTAAAATTAGCTGGTTAATGTCGGCTGCTGTTTTTTTTAATAGTTGGGCCGAGAGCAACACCTCTTCTCTTTAGAAGTTCTTGGAAATATCTGGGTTTATGTTTGTAGAGCTTAAGAGTTTGTTGCTTTTCTTGGTTGGTTTCTGTCTGATAAAAAGTTTGCACCAATCTTTATTAATGCACTAAATCTGGACATCAGATTAATCTTAATCTAAAAATGTAAATATTTTGAATAATATTGAAATGGAAATATAATTTCAATAAAAAGATGTAGTTGAAACCTTTTTTTCCCCACAGCTCTTTATTATACATCCATGATTCTGAAAAGCTTTTAATGTTTTGTTTGAACATATTTCAGCTTAAGTTACCTATTAGAAATGCAGTTGTTTAAATACAGCGAGTAACCCTAAAAAAACTGTATTTCCTGAGCTTATATCCATTTTAGCTCACTGCACATTTAGGACAGAATCACCTACAGGCTGCAATAAAAATCGAGAACAGCTTTTTATGCTAAGGATAAAAATAGACACATTAATCTTGAGTTTTTAAATAAATTTTAAAAGTGTGGGGGGGACCAAAGACAATATCACTGGATGAAGCCACCATAAAAAACCTCTAGTTCCAACGAAATGAAGTCAATTCAGTTGCCATTTTTCCACGGTACGAAGTTCACCATTTTGTAACCAGACAATGTCAGGTGATTGGTCCAGGAGTGAGCTTGTTGGAAAGCCACACCCCTTCCACTAAAAGCTGACTTGAGAGAATCTGTCAAACGTTTCAAACATTGGAGGTGGGGGCCAGCGGGTACCACATGCTTTTACTGTGACATCTTTCTCAATAGAAGTCTATAGGAGTTCGGCTTTCTGGGATGCTTCCTATTTGGAACACGAGGGGAAGGGGATAACCTGTCGAGAAGTGTTTGGTGAAAAGTAGTAATCGCTGTGATGGCGTCCATCAGACAAGCAGACACACTTGCTAGATCTCAGGACTAGAAATTATCATCAAAAGCACTTCTATGCATCAGTTGAATGTACAGTCTTGGCTCGCCGTTTTAAAGCAAACGATTGTGCCTTTAGACAGTTTTGGCATCTGTGTTAATACAGGAGCTTAAAATCCATAGAAAGTGACTGATTGTAATAATCAGTAGTAGAAGAGTTTTAATTGGTCTTCGTTCTACTTGTATAATCCAGTGTGTGGCATTCCTATGCGTTGTCTGATGCCTTTGAGACTATTAGCAATGTCATAATGAGGGCGTGTAATGAAGCTCCTAATGAAGGCGGTGTGGGTGAAAGCAGGATTTGTTCAAGCAGAGCACTCATAACTTTATTTTTTGAGAATTTATCCTGAAAATGTTTTTAAATTCCAGTGTGCCATCAAGTAAAGAAGGAGATTGTAACCAAAAACTAGATCTGGACAGAAGGGTAGTAATTGGGGGGGTAATGATTAATCGATTTCTACTCCTACGATCCAACTGGATCAATCTGTCTGAGGCAGAAATAAATGGAATTGACCTATACCATAATAGAATCATTTCAAAAGGAGATAAATTGACAATTCAATTGATATTGTCCTTAAAAAAAAGAAGCATTTCTAAAACCACGAGTTGTTTATGCAGTGAAAGCCATCATACAGAGTTAAGTCTAGGTTGAATAATTTGAGGAAAACTTGCAATATTCAATGTTAATGATCAATATTGCAATGACAATATCATTTGCGATACTGGAACACAATAATAATGCAAAAAACAACTAATACATAATTTTAATTTAACTGCAACAGTATACTTTAACTAAAAGTCAAAATTACTTAAATTATACTCCAAATGACCCTCATCTACATAGGAGGCGGGCATCTGACATAAATGGGCTCCATCCGATTGTTCAAATGCTTAAAGGACTTTATTTGATTTGAACTGCCATAAGTTTGTTTTGGCATGTGTACAAGTATTTAAGTGTACAATTTATTGCAATTTACGCATTTTTTTTTGCAATATAATAGCAGGCTAATATCAGGATAACCATACATTTTTGATTTATTGTACAGGGCTAGTTAAGTCTAAGTCTAAATTATGTTTGGGGAACTTATTTAAATGTTTATATCCATACATGGGCCATCATATTGCTTCTGTCACTCAGCAGATTTGCATGACCCACCATAAGGATTATCCGGCCTTACCTAACGCAGTTCCACTCAGCTGCGGTTCAGAACATGGACGTCTACCGCCCTGACTTTTGCAATCCACACTTGGCATCAGCATCTGCTGTGAAGCTTTTGCAGATGGCTCAGAGTGCAGCAGCACATCTGGATTTTAATGAACCCAAAAGAGCTTACTCACATTACAGCAGAAGTCTTCACTGGCTAGCTTCTGTCGCTTGAAGCCTATTTAGATCACTTGAGTTAAAGCTTTAATGCTCATGTCTGAGCTCAGTCAGTTTGGTGGAAATGGAGTTGTTTTCGCTCATCGTGTCATCTTCCAGCTTCATATTCCTGGATGGATGAAACCCCAGAGCTGGCCATCCCTCAGGGTTTACAAGAACCTCCAGAAATTCCATCCGTTTCCACCCCAATTCCTGCCATTCCTTTTGCTCCCCCTTTTTTTTGGGGGGATTTTCTTTCCAACCAGCTAAGTTTCTTGTTCTAAACTTTCTTTAGCTTAATCATCTATTTCATATAGCCCTTTTCTGTTTAATACTTGGGTAACTGATTCTCCTAAATCTGAAGGGATTACTCAAAAATCCTTGTTAAATCCAAAGTTTTTAAGCAAATGCGAACTTTTTTCCTCCATTTTCTCACGAAACAGATTGTTTTTCCTGCTTTACGAGTATAGCTTAACTGTAATGATGCCTACAGTTAAATACTGAGAACAATTTATGTGCCACATGTTTCTCATTAGTGGCATTTTGGTTACATGTGTTGCTCAAAGAACAATATTGTTATATGTATGTTTTCATCTGCTTCCTTTGCTTACTATGAAACAAAAATGTCCATTTCAAGTGATCTGGAATGCAGGAAAATCAGTGTATGAAGATGGTCATCATTTTTCCCAGTGTTTTTAAAGTTTTTTATTCCAAAGTTGCTTCTTTTGAGCGTCCAAAGATTGGTTTCAAGTTCTAAATAAATGTAAAAATGTATATTTAATAGATATAAAAAATCTAAAGTCAAATGTACTGATTTCAATCGAATATTTTTCTGAAATGTGACACGTTTTATGGCTTTCATGCAAAAAATGCAAATTCAACAATGCATAAATGCAAATAAAGGGTCTAGTGATTTTAACTACTTATATTTTTTCTTAAATTTTATTTAAAATTAAATTTTATCCACAAACTTTAAGCAAAATAAATCAGTTCTTAATCTTTTCATCATCATTGTGTCATTTTTGTTTTTTTAAGAAAACTACATTTAATGCTAACTGTTTTGGCTTCCTGCATTGCTGATTTAAGTTCAATATTCCCATAATTAAAGAAAATACATAAACACATTAAAGAGACCCTTTAACAGACTCATCTTATGTTTATAAAAACAATGCATTTTCCATGCTGCAGCACCGTCTCTTGTTCCTTCTGCATTTGTTTGCTTTGGTCATCAAAGAGTTTATTTTTTCTCTCAAAGCCTTATGGAAGCCTCCCTGTGTGCTGGAGTTCATTGTAGATGTAAAACCACAATCCTCTGAGAGATCTAGTTGCAGAGGGAGCTGCTTAATCGGTCTAAAGACCGCTAACCATTAGTCTGACCAGGAAATGGGATCTAAGATTAACATTTTCAAACATTACAAGGCAAGAATTACAGCCTGAGAGCTGCTGGCTATTGTCACTACAACTCCACAGCAGAATGGAGTCCTTTTTTAAGATCAGATAATTGAATTTATGTCGAGAGACTGAATGATTATGAGGAGCTTGTGCTTTTAGGAAAAATTCAGCTGTAAAAAGAAGGCCTTAAAACCAAGACTCTGACTTGTGATACCCGAGAATGAAAGTTAGTTATAATCTTTAAATAGTAAAAGCTTTCTCCGTAAACACCGACTAAAATGTGGCCCGATCACTTCGTGCACATAAACCAGTGTACTGTCTGAGACGACTTGGAGAGCAGCTGTAAGACGCTGCTCTACTGTCAGTAACTTCCCACCCTGAAGCAGGAAGTGTTGTGTTCCTCTCTATTATCCCACTGTAATTCGACTTAATCCCTAATATTGTTCTGTCTATTTAGCTGCCAAACTATTAATCTGGAGCCCAAACGGCTCTGACTGATGGGCTCCGCTGCTATTTTTCACCCAGAAGTTGTTGAGCTTGTTGCCTGGAAATGAGGGATCATGTGTGGGAGGAGAGCTTGTTGTTGGAGTGTCAAACTAATGTTGACTCGTCCGTGTCTATGGTTGCATGGATTAGCGTGTCACAGTTTGTGCCAAAGGTTTATGGAGATCATAGTTGGACAGACCCACATTTCCACATTGAGTAAGATTGATGTCTTTTAGCCTGTAACTTGGTTTTCCCCGGAAATCGGATGCAAAGCCCCTGGCAGGAGTTCTATTTCCATTGTGCGTGGCGGTTTATTCTTGGTACTGCCACTGGTGTAAGGAAATTGCCATGCTGGCAGTTTATTGAATGTAAATCGGGCCAGCTTAAAGGCTAAATCTACAGGAGGGCTGCTAATATGCTAGCATCACCCAGATGGGAGAGTTCCTCTCTCTGTATGTCTGAGTTAAAATGTATTAAAAACTAATTCTGTGTTCCAGTGAGGCGCGTTTCCCACCCGGGCCACCGTGGTGGGATCATTACAGAGGCTCGTATCACTTTAAAGGACTTGTTTTTAACAGAATCAGCTTCTCTATTCTCTGTGGTTACTAATACATAGGCAGTTTTTCATGTACCTTATGTAAGTTTGTCCCTAATATCCACACAGTTATTTATAGAGAAAAGGTTCCATCATTTTTTTTGTCTGAGGTACTCGCTCTGTGAGATAATATTGCTTTATTATGAACTCCCACATCAACTGATGGTGGTTTTTTGTAGTACTTTCATTCCTCTTGAACTACATTTAGCAGCTACACATTCATAGACGGGAGGCTTGGATGAGTGTGAGGAAACTGAGCTTCACAAACCAGCACATGAACCGCAGATCTTTTCATGTGAAGGAGGTGAACAAGTGTGTTTTTTAATGAAAATGGGTCAGCAGATGTTAGAAAATAAAACGAAGAAAAGGCGGGGGGAGTAAGAGGAAGAAAAAGAAGGCAAAGCTCTGCAGTGTGGGTTGACAGAAGAGAGAAAGAGAAGAGTGGGAGGGAGCGACTGAAAGAAACGGCGTCTTCTGTGTTTTCGGACTGAAAAACAATCTCTTTTTAGGGATTTTATTTGAAAACTTTTCCTCTTGATGTGGTATAAATGCAAGCAGGTTCACAATTCAGTACACAGCAGCTGCATAGGTGCAAACGAGTTAGTTGTGCTGAACATTTGACTCTGACACATGTTGGAAACATTTGGCTTTTAATGTGCCAAGAGATCTTTCACCCACTAAAACCTTTCTGAGAGCAAATGTTTTTTTTAGTCACCCCTTTAAAATACCACTCTGATCATCTTTTGATGTTTTTGCAGTGAAGGAAGTTTTCAAATAGTTGAAGACCAAAAAGGGGTGTTCAAATGTACTTATTGAAACTCCTTATTGGCTAACCGCACCTGATCCAGGGAATCGGCACCAGATGAGACAGGATTTCTGGAAAAGCAGCAGGAGGCCAACCTTGAGGACTGGATTTGGACACCCCTGCCATAAATCTCAGTGAAAAAGTGACAGATCAAAAAACTTGAATAAAATAATTGTTTTTTCACCATTTCTAGCAACATTTTTTAAACTATGCTTTTTTTTCCTCAAAAAAATGACAGGATTCAAAGAAATCTTTCCATGTTCATTGAGATTTACATAAAAAAATATAACTTCAATATGCATCATGGCCTGAACATATAAACTAAAATAAAACAAATGAGGAGCTCCACCGTTTACATTAGTATATGTCTGCATTTAACTCTGTTTTCACTGCTGTTTTCCTTCTTTTCCAGGCACACACAACAGACCAAACCAGTGTCCTGTCAATGAGGACGGCTGCCTAGACCTGGATGTGTGCATCCATATGAGCAAACTGTGTGATGGAGTCCCCGATTGCTCTGATGGCTGGGATGAGGGTCCTCACTGCAGAGGTAAAGTCTAAAACCATCTTCTCCTTTTGTTTTTTTTTTTGTAAAAATAAATCCCTTTGCATTTGCAAGAATGCAACTGGTGAATGTAATTACAAAAAGTCTCCCAACTCTCTATTTTATTAACTTTTCATGCCCTGGCTCAGACAGAAAGTCATATTTCAAGTCTAAATAAAAACATTTAGTCAAATAAATCATCTAATCCCATAAGACTGGCTCCCCCTCTGCAGGAATTATGAGGAGTCAGATAAGATGCACGATGGAATGAATCCTATGTGAACCTTTCTTTAACACAGGTCAGAGACCTCTTAAAAGCAAGATAGAGGAAATTTGAGATTCCCGTCAACTTTTTTTGCACTGATGCCTTTCTCCGATTCAAGAAAAACCTTCGCAAATACTGAGGTCTTGATGGTACAAAGTCCAAAAGGAAAGGCGCGTCTGCCAAGTTCTCTAATAATGCCTCTTATCTTCTCTTATCTGCAATATAAATTTGTAATTCTAACCAAAGCTTCTCTAACCAAAACTTCAAAATCAGTGCTGAAAAGTCACATGGTTCACTCTCTATAACATCTTCCTTCTGTGTTTCTTCATATGAACCACTCTTCCAAATACAGAGTGAAGTCATCTGCGTAGTAGTTTAGTTTTCACACCGTTTGTCTTGAACATGTTTCTGCTTATTTAATAGAGCTGTGTCATTAGTTTGGAACAGAAGGCTTTAGTTTGCTGGTTCATGAGTTGTCATCAGTGCCAAACACGGCTTTTTGCCGCTCAGCGGTGAAGTCATGAGACATTCAGCTGTTTTCCATAAGTGGTCAACACGCTCCAAGCACGCTTGCATGTGTGCGTTTCTGTCGAGGCCTGCATGCGCCGTCATGTGCAAATACAGATACACAGTCGCACGTTTGACCATGTGTCCAAACACGCCCATTACGCAAACTACAAACACACTCGCCGACTGTCCCCTAACTTCTGGCTCTGCTCTTTGTGAGTTCACCCTATTTCAGGGAAATCGTTTCACAAGCTCCCTAGTGTTTGCTTGAACAAACTGTGGCTGCTGATACCTGAAAGATGCACTTTGTGAGTTCGTAGGAAGCACGTATGCCAAAGTTGTTGACGAGTGGTTTGAAAGGGAATGTAGAAACGCTGTTTGATCATGAGAAAAACATTTACTTCTTTTTTTTCTAGTGAGTTCTAATGGCTAAACTGCAGAGCCTTGAGCAGTCTGGCAAATTTTCAGGTTTCAATGCTAGAAGTTTTAAAGGTCTAAAGAGAGCTATAGAATTTTAGATTGCTATGAAGTTAAAATAGCACTACCATTTGGATTTGTTTACTATTAAATTTGTAAATTTTGGGGGGGAAAAGTAAATGTGCCATGAACTGATTTGGCGCCAATTTGTCGTCTACCAGAAATGACCTACTGCTGATAACACAAAAAGACTTCTATCGCCACCTGTCGCAGTAAACTCAAACATACATTCGGATGCATGCAAGCAGATGTTTGTGGACTGGGATAAGGGGCAGCAGGGAGGTAAATGACCAAAGCTTAATCAAACAGTGTGTGGAAATGTACTGACTGACTTAAAGAATTGCTCATCAGCTGTCCGAAGCCGCCTACGGGACGACTACATGATCAAAGTCATTCAACCGTGGGTCTTGACCTAAATAAGTCGACTGCCTGCAGTTACAACAGGTGTCTCGCATGATAAGACCTGTTTTATTGCCAGTCTTTACACACAATTGCAGGAAAGACAACATTTTTTTTTTAACTCTTCATACGGAAGGCGGTCTAAGAAGTAGATTTTTGGTCTGCCATTTGCATCGCCCTAGCACCACACTGTTTGTGACTTATATATTTGTGTTTGAGTTTGGTTGCAGGCATCTGGACAGCATGTCGCCACTGTTTGGATATAAACTCGATACTGTTTGCTCATTACTCATACTGCTCCCCCCTCTGCATGCTTCCAAATGGTTACTTTGCCCTCTTTGATAGTGAGGCCTGCAAAACGTTTCCTGTAAATACACTTTGTGCTCAAAATGCCGTCTTTTGCGGCTTTCCCTCCACTTTGCACATTCACACTCAGTGTCCCTGAGGAATTAAGATTGGGTTAGTTAATGAGCTCAAGCTGTAAATGGTTATTTTAGTTAATTGCAGGAGAAGTTTGTGTTAAAGGAACAAAATTATTTTAAAAACCTATAGTTATTTTATAGACGTACACAGAATGAAGCAGTTTGATGTCTCTAAATAAAATAGAAGAGAAGGCTGCATGTTCAGGATCAACACGTGTAAACTTGTTTCTACTCGGCGTGAGCACAAAGGCTGGAATTTTCTTCACTTTTAGAGTTTTCCAGTGTGAGAATAACCTCTTTATAAAACGTGATGCATAAATTGCAAGATAATTTTCCGTCTATTATTTGGAGGAAGAAAACTGAAGCCAGGTGATGTGCGAGCGGCACAATCCAAACCTCCCAGCTTTTTGAAAATGAATCGACCTTAGCCGGCCTGAGTCACCCTGTTACACCCCTTATTGTAGTGGCCGCCTTTCATCAAAGCATAGCTACCTGCATAGGTTTTTGGAGCCTTAAAAGGCCCCAAAAGTAGGCTGTTGGCATCAGTTCAGTAACTGAAGGTCTGTAGTGTGTCTGTTTTGTTTGCTCCATTCATTAACTTCTGCTCAAACATCTGTGACAGGCGGCTGCTGTGTTTGTTTGCACGGTCTTCTTTATTTACTCCAGTTGTCTGTTTTGCGGCAGATATTTTTTTGTGCTTTGGCAGGCTTTCTTACTGTTTTAGAGGGGCCATACCATGAATAAACAACTTTTTGAGCTTCCAAGTGAATTATACTCATCATTCCTCACTATAAAGAACCCCAAAGTGGTATTTTGATCCCTTCACGCATTTTTGAGTAAGCTTCTTAAAACCGGGGCTCTAGACAGCAGCCCCTCCCACACCCACGAAAACGAGCGGGTCCTCACGTGCTGATGTCACCAAGTGAGATCAGAAGCATATTTATAAGAGCACTGCTTTTACAATAGATCAAAAGATAATCGTAATGAGACATTAAAGAAAGTAGCACGGTTTTATTAATTGCCAATGAAGAAGCTTTTTGTCTTTGAAAAGCTTTAACTTAAGATCATAAAGGATTTTTGTTTCAGAAAATAAGCAAATGTACTGCATTGTCTTTTTTGGTAGTTCTCAGATTTTTTTCTTGTTAATTTTTCTTTTTACCCTAGTTTGGAATTTGGGTCAAATGGCCTGAACATCCAGTGTAGAAAATAATTGCATGAAGGAGTAATTTGACAAGTGCAATCTGTTTTTTTTTCTTTCTTTTTTTTCTTTTTAGAAAAGGTTAACACTGAGGTAATAGTTTTCAATCAACAATTGAAAGTTCCTCTTATACAATATTTCTCCTCTAATGTAAAATCCATTTGACCATAAGACAATCTGTTAAGTTCACAAACAGCACTTTCCACACCATATATATTTCCTTAAACTAGAAAACGTTTACCTTTTTTTTGTGTTGTCTCACTTTTTTATGAAGGTGAACCATTAGAATTCATTTCAACTTAGCAGTATTAAGTTGACATAGAAGATTTGCTTGGATAATTGTACATATCTTTCACTTGCAGCGAGGCACTAAAATGAAAACTCTGGACAAAATGGGTAAAATTAGCTCTCCAGCTGCCTGTGGTCATTCGCAGTGTGAGGCTTGGTGAATAGATTTGACATGGGCCACAGTGTAAACCGGGGGACTCTTCCTTTCAGTGAGGCAACAACAAAAGAGTCATTATGTCCCAGAGTGCCACAGGCTTTATATAATAAGAGCCCTTCATGCTTCTGTCTCTGCTCTTTACACCATAATGCTACGAGCTGCTGTTCACACTCTGAGCCTGTGACAAGTTTTTATTCAAATTGACTCGCTTTTATTTTGATGGGAAATTAAAAATGTGCAAATTATCTTTGTTTCTTTACATTCTCAGTGAAAAAAGTATTCGAATAAACTCTTTTGGACAGTTGCTGTAAAAATATTTGCAGAGGAAGTAAGAAAAGATGCAAATCATCTTTTGTATTTGGAACATTTTGCAACATTGATTTAAAGTTGTTGTCCTACGTAATCTCCTAGCTAAGATGCACTCCCATGCATGCAAAATGCACACTCTGCAGAGGCTAGGAGCGTAGACGTGTGCACTCTTCACATTCATTTCTTTCATTTCCTTCGATTCCCTCTGGTGATGGGAAAGCAAAGGTCCTCCATTGTGCATTTAAATCCACTTTTCTGTTGTGTCCACAGATAAAAAACACACAACTTCCTGTGTGTGACACCACTCTCCTGCTTTAAGCTCAAATCCTAATCGAGGCAGCAGCACGTAGGATTATTATAATTCGTATTCTGTAACGGTTGCACTGGATCATGCCCTCCTTCAAAGTTGTTTTCATGTATCTGCAGGACCTAAATCTTTGCTTTCATTGTTTTTCTTTGCTTCAGAAAAAGCACCAGACTGTGACTCCCATGGGTGCCAGTTTAAATGCGCAGTGACTCACGATGGGCCTCGCTGCTACTGTAGACATGGTTACGAGGTTGCTGCAGATGGAAAGGCGTGTAAAGGTAGGCGGCGCTCCCGCCAACTTATTCTGGCTTGGTCAACCCAAACCGAAATATAATGCAACTGCTTTGATTTTTCCGAGAAGGAAAGTTTTCTACATTTTTTTTTTTTGTCTTTTGCCTGGCAGACTTCAATGAGTGCGGCGTGTACGGAACGTGCAGTCAGACGTGCTCCAACACTGATGGAAGCTACACCTGCAGCTGTGTGGAGGGATACCTGCTGCAGCCAGACAATCGCTCCTGCAAAGCCAAAAATGGTGAGCAAACACATTCCCCTCCCAAAGATAGGAGGCAAATGATTACAGTAAAGCCACAAAAGATTAAAGTTGATTTAGAGTGGGGCAAAAAGACGTTGGCTGTAAGTTGTCCCACTAAAAAAAATGAGAGAAGTCTGCAATGTTCATCATCACCTGTGAGACACAAAGGAAATCACATTGTTTGACTTTTAACCCCGATTGATGCAAATATGCATCAAACCACCTCTTTTTGAAAGATAAAGCATAAGATATTTTTTTTTAGCTCAAAAAAGGTTAAAGAATGTATTTGTATAATAAGCGGGGTGTATGAAAACGGCTGGATACGTCCGTTTCTGACACACAGGAGAAGAGAGTTGCATCCCAAGCACATCATACCTACTGTGAAGCACGGGGGTGGAAACGTCATGCTTAGGGCCTGCTTTTCTGTGCAAATGGGACAGGAAGATTAATCTGTCTTGAGGAAATGAGGGGTCATTTATGATGGGATTCTGGGTAAAATCCTCTCCCCATCAGAGCATTGTGGACGAAACATGGCTAGATCTTCCAGTATCACAATGATCACAAACACATTGGCCACCGAACAAACGGAGCGAAGGAGTGCCTACACCAGCACAGTGACCTTGTGGTAGAGTGTCCGCCCTGAGACTGGAAGATCGTCAGTTCAAATCCAGGCCGAGTCATACCAAAGACTCTAAAAGTGGTACCCAGTGCCTCCCTGTTTGACACTCAGCAGTAAGGGGTTGGATTGGGGGTGTGGAACCACGAAATGGTTTCCGGGTGCGACTGGGTCTGCAGCTCACCACTCCCACAGGTGGATGGGTTATAGTTTCCACACTGAGGTGCGTGACGATTAATAGGACTTCAATGATGTATAAAGCATTCCAAGGTTCTGGAGTGACCTAGCCAGTCTCTGGACTTCAATCCTGTTGAGAATCTGTGGAGGATGTTGAAAGTTCATCAACAGGCCCAAATACATCACAGCTCTTGAGAAGATCCGCATGGGAGAATGGACCAAAATGGCCGCTTCTGTGTGTGAAAAGTGGTAAAAGTCTCCTGGAAATGTTTCTGTCATTGCATCTAGAGTTACATTTCAATGTATTGAGGTTAACTTTTGTTATTAACCAAATACTTACTTTCTACACCATTATACAATTATATTATTTAAAATCCTACAATGTGATTTCTTTTTAATTATGTCTCTCACAGTTGAAAGGTTCCTGTAATTAACTTTACAGAGATCTATTTTTTTTTAGTGGAACAACTCTGTGACAAACACTCCCCCCCCACTACATATGCTCTTTTTTCTAAAAGCTTATGTATATCTTTTTTTCATGTTAATTGTGAACGTGTTTATTCTTGCTGCCCAAATTTTCTCCCATTTCTTTCTCCCATCTTCTGTTCTGGTAACCCTCAGAGCCAGTGGACCGTCTGCCTGTTCTGTTGATCGCTAACCTCCATGACATCCGATGCACCTCCCTGAGTGGATCCACGTCCCGGTTCCCCTCCATCCCCACCAAGCAGACGATGGCTATGGACTTCATCTATGCTGAGGAGACTGTGTGCTGGATAGATGTGGGCGACGCTCCTTCTTCTACGCAGCTGAAATGCGCCAGCCTCCAAGACCTGAAGGGCTTCAGTAACATCCGCACGATCAACATCACCCTCAACTTGCACCGTGAGTAGTGGATTTATTCTTTAAAAATGTAGAAAATTATTTAAACTTTAGAAAGCATTCTGACAAATACAGGAGTTAAAATTGTCAGTGATGTGTTTTTAAATGTTCATATATCAAAAAGTACTAAATATTTTCTGACTCATGATTTATTCAGTCAAGACTTCCTCCAAAACTTTGAAGGGGTGTTTGTAGACAGGCTGACTCATCTCACATCTCCAGCCTCAGCGTCCTTGTTTTCAATTAAGATGACTACGATGGCGGCTTTCCCCAGAACGATCCCCTCTGCCGTTACATTTCTCCTCGAGGGCTTCATGTTTTGCACAAGAAGTTCATAAATAACACATTTTTGTGTGTTGAGTAATGACAGCAAGTGAGACATCTGGTCTGTACAAGTGTGGCATTAACGCACAATTCAGACAAACACACAAGCCAACATGCAGTGCTGGTGTTTTGTTACTTTTCGATGTCTTGTTCACGCATTGCTGACATTCATCTTTGATTACACACCAGACAAGTTAAGTTCTTATCTGTCTGGATTAAAGGGCTGCTGCTCTGAGAATGACTTCAGAAACATAGTCAAAACAAAGCCAAAAAAAAAAGTCATAAGGGTGTGGGTGGGTGTGCGTGGACATGGGAAGCTTTCCCTTGAGAATCGGCCTCAGGCGTGGAATAGCAGACGTGTGAACCAACAGCAGAGACGCTGGCTGTGTAATGTCGACTCTGAGACGCGATTTGAACCCACATCAGTGGAAGGTTGTGTAGCTGCTGTCACTACTAGAAAACCAAGAGACTCCTGCTGTCCTCAAGAAACTAGTTTGGAGTCAAACGTACATTTTAGGAACCATTTATCCAACCAGAAAGCAGCAAAAAGTTCCAGAATTTAGTCATTTTTTGAATAAAAATAAAGATAATTTGTTATCTAGACATAAATGGGAAGTATCCTAAAACGTATCCAGAGAGAAGGTGGTCTGATGAACAGATGAGGGTGTAGGCTAAAAGAGAAGGACACCCTGAGAGGGAAAAGCAGCCGACCACCAGGAATGATGACATGAGAAGGAGAAAGATGATAGTGATTTGCTCTACCTTTGGGGTGTGTATGTGTGGTCACGCTGATGGTATTTACATTCCTTTGTTGGGTTTTGTTGGTCTGAATAGATTCGACATTCCTTTGGTTTGTTTTTTATACAACCCCGAGCATGTGTGTGTTCAACTGAACGACATGTTGCTTTTACAAATCAAGATGTTAAAGTTTAAGATCAACTTTCTACTAATGTAACAGATAAAGCCTAAAGTCTAACCTCAAGTGAACAATTTTTTTTCTCTGCTTGATCAAACGCTCCAAAAATGTGGCTATATAAATTGCGCCGTCTGTTCGGGGTTTTAAATCAAGAAGGGCTCAGGTGTGCTTGTAAAAGTTAGCTTTCCCGGCGTGGGTTTTTAGGCAGGGCTCACACAAACATTGTGATTTATAACTTCTGAGAGGCTGAGACAGCAGGGGAGATAAGCAGATGAGGGTTCCAGATGCGGCTCTTTCTGTCGGCATGCGCGATTGTCTGACAGGGAAGATGAAAGAGAAGCTGGGCCGGCCTGTTCCGTCTTTTCCACCCCGTGCACGGAAGCTCTCAGCAGGCACCAGCACCTCTTCCCAAATCTGACTGTCTGCCGTCAAATCTTCTTTTCATTGTTTGGAAAGAGCAGAGATAAATCACTGCTTGCAAAAATGTAATTGGATCTTATCACAGGTTTTCTGTTTCTGTGCTGAATAAAAAAGTAAATATCAGCATAGCTTTAACATGAAACATAAACACAGTTTTTACCAAAGCAACCCAACTTTTTTGTTCAGACTAAATTTTGTTTTTACATAGTTTGCATTTATTAGCAATAAAAAAAACAATGGCAATTTGGCTTCCATATTAATGAAATGTCCTTAGGTTCTAAAAAATATAGAAACATCTGAACTAAAGCCTCGTTTCTACTGAGCGGTCTGGTGCAGCGTGGTACGGTCCAATATTTTGAGTGTTTCCACTGTAAAATGGACCCATTGAACAGTTCTAACCCGTATCTTTTCTTTCCAAAGAACTTTATTTACAATTCAGTCACATTAAGTTGAAATGCATCAGCAACAACATTATATAGAACAGAGGTCGGCAACCTTAAACAGTAAAAGAGCCATTTGGGTTTGTTTTCTACTGATCAAAAACTAGAAGGAGCCGCTGAACTTATTTTTAGCCTTTAGGAAATTTGGATTTG
>NC_050518.1:8683656-8691567 GCF_002922805.2 Oryzias melastigma | reverse complement strand
TTTTTTTTTTTTTAATAAATGTGAATTATGCTAAGTATTTTTGGCATGAACAAAAGCAAAAATATAAAAAGAAACTAGCATCTGTCAAAATGTGACATTTTTTTACTTTTAGTAGAGGCCAAATTAGCGAAAATGCTAGTTTGTTAGTTATTACCAGCTGAACTCCAAATTAGCATAAAATTCCTCAGTAAATTAAATCAGCCAAAAATGTTAGCATGTTGCTAAATTAAACGCTAAACTCTAAATTAGCATAACAAACTCACAGGAGGCCAAATTAGCCTAAAAAGCTAGTTTATTGCTTAATTACTAGCTGAACTCAAAAATAGCTAAACTCTAAATTAGCCTGAAAACCCCAGTAGACAAGAAACTAGCAAAACTGTTAGCATACTGCTAAAATAGAGGCTAAACTCTAATTTTTTTGTTCTGGTGTAGAACAACAACCACAAATACCCAACATATTAAATTAAACATGTATAAAACAACATATAAAAGACTAAGCCTACTAATACACATAAATATTTAAAAAAAAGTTAAAAACAGCTTTTGTTTGAGGTTCTCATTAAGTTTATATTGCTGAAGAACACTAATATCAAGCCACTTTTCTTTTTCATACAACTGAGTGACTGAAAATAATAACAGCTCTTTATGAAAAGTATTAAAAAGTGGTTTCAAAAAAAGATTTTTGTCAATAAAAACTTTCCTTGCAATAGCAGGACGTTAAGAACTACATTTACTGGTCTATTAGATATCACCACTCTGAATAAAACTTTTTTTGCATCCAAATGAACTGGAGCTGCAATTTTAGAAGAATATCAGAAGCAAAACTTTTACCAAAATGTATTTACAATTCCACAATTAAAGAATAAATGTCATTTAAACAAAACGTTCTCTTCATACCCGAACAGTTGGGGGCGGAGCCGCTGTAGCCACCCGCCGATTGACAGATAGTGCTGACGACCGTAGAAAGCACTAATATAGCGCTAAGCTAGCTCTTCTGCTTTCATCTTTACGCCGGTGTTTTTGTTTTTCTATTATCATGTATACTATTAATCTACATCTCATCATAAATGCTATTCCTTCTTAGTTTTGGTTCGTAGTTTTGTATTACTGGCCAGGGGGCGCAGCAGTAACATCTCCCCAGTTTGTGAAACTTTCCTCCACAGCAGTGTTACCAGCAGGGAGAAAGAAAGTTCATTTTCCCAGCAAAGTTTCCATTTCCCAGAAGCTGCATGAGTGAAGATGGCAACAGACTGGCTGGCTCACTGGATAATAGGGTCCACTAGGTTGTTGCATAACGCAGTAGTCACTGGGTTGCACAACTTTTATTTCCACCAAAATAAAAGTCATCTGCTTTATTCATATACTGTAAAGATGCATGGATGAAATGTGTTTTTGATCCAGTTGACATCCCGTGAGTTCTTCAGATGAAGGGGAAGTTAGATCTGATGCCAGAAGGATTATCTCCTCCCAACTTTCCTTTAGTCAGAGAATTTGTTCAAAGGTTTTCAGTTTTCTTCAACAAATTATATTTTAAGTTAGGGTTCTATATTGATATTGTTTCACATTTTTTTTTCTTTTACCAGAATCATGCTTTTAGTCCCACTTGTGTGTTTAGGCTTTGGTTATTCTTGGCGAGGACCGTGAGGGTTTCTGAATTGAGCCCAGATGCGTCTGTGTTTTGTTGCATAACTTCAATCTGCTCTGTAGGATGTTCCATTACAGGCAGTTCTTTGTGACAAGTTCAAGCTCATGAAAAGACTGCCAGCTCAACGTCTTTGGTTTTATACCTCTTTCATCCGTCCGAACATCAGAGAGACACAAATGAGTTACTTTGATAGAGTGAAGTTTGTGTAGTTATCCTTTGAGACTGCAGCTGTTAAAACATGTCTTCTGCTTTTGTAAAGGTCTTCATCTGAAGGGTTTCGTCTTTCTGGTTTGCTGACCGGGATTACAAGCTGCTTAGTCAGAGGTTTTGCAACCTTTCCAGGTCAGGGTTTAAGGGTTTATGTGGACACTTAAAAGTCCAACACAACTTAGCAGGGGTTAAATGCATTCACATTTAAATGACTAATTTAACTACTGTGGGGAAATGTTAACACCGAGGAAATTCCGTTCAGCAGTTTGTTCAGATTTTTGGTGTAAATATGTAGCAATTTCTTGAAAATTATGCTTGAGTGTTGGTCCATCCATGAATTAATGGTCAATGAGTCGTTAAGTTTCACTCTAACTGTATTTTTATCTATTGTAAAATCGTTTCCGGTGGTCTTTTAATTATGACTATGCTGTTTTAAACCAAAATCAAAAAGCCGGTGTCATTTTTAAAGACGTACTTTGCAGAGCTGCTGGTGCTCCTTAGAAATTAGCTTTTGGGTTGTAGGCAGAACTGTAAGTTAGCTACGCTAATTTCCCAGCATGCCTTTGTTTACACTCTCTCCCAGTAGCTCATAGCACCTCACAAGCTAATGTTGGCGTAGTAAAAAAATAATAATAATACTATATCAGACCTATCCAGCCGTACAGCTTTGATCCAGATTGCAGCTCAGACGAGTAAAATTAAGAGGTTATTGGATCTATTTGTCTGCAAGTGTATGCTTAAGAATTGTAGCAGAGAAAGCAGACTTTAACCCACCCATCCCAGCTGCTGTGTCACAAACCAGAGCTTTTTCAAACCATGGGTTTTCATCTGATCCAATGCGATTTGAATTTAAAAAAATACTTAGAAATGTGGTTTTACTTTATACACGTCCTCCATCATGAGAAAAATGCCACAAAAACATGTTAAAATTCCCCAAAACCCAATTTTCATTGGAGCCGGTCTTTAAGGCTACTCAAAACCTGCCAACATCAACTTTAGTCAAAGTAAGGAGGATGTTAGGGGTTGCCACTGATGAGAACAATCCTGAAACCGTATTTCTTTCTGATGAAATGAAAGCTAAAACATGATTATTTTGTTGTCCATAGATTACTTGCTTCAGCATATATGGTCGCCACAGCGAATCAGCTTTCACTGATTGACAGAGATTTTAACGCCTGACGCCCTTCCTGACACAACCCTATATTTTAACCGGGCTGGGGACCGGGACATGGAAACCCAGACTCAGGCTCCCTTGTGGCTACATAGTTGGGCAGTAGCGTGAAGGTTCTTGCTTTATTGAGGATATTAGGTGTTTGTCAACATTATTTTAGGCACCACATGCACTTTAACTGTGCTTTCTTATGCTTTCCTTGTCTTTATTAAGTCTGAAAAGGCACAACCTTGTAATCCATTGCTTTAACTTTTTCCAAAGCATTTAAGTGAGAAAATGAAGGCATTATCAGGAAGAAGTTTGTCACAGTGCTGAAATAATACCCAGTGTTTACTGGCTGTGCACGACTTTGTTATTCCATTTTCTTAATGTTTTCTGCTCTCCCTTTTATACCTCCTCTCCCTCTCTCAGACGTGGAACAGATGGCTATAGACTGGCTAACCGGAAACTTCTACTTTGTGGACGACGTGGACGACCGAGTGTTTGTCTGCAACAAAAACGGTCAGATTTGCGTGACTCTGCTGGACCAAGATCTGTACAACCCCAAAGGCATCGCCTTGGACCCGGCCATGGGGTTTGTGCCTCTTTTTGACCCAACATAACCCGGAGTGTTTAAGCAATCCTCTCGGGAGGAAGACGTTGTCTTGTGATCAGACGAGTTGCTGACTAAGCAGGATTGTCAAAAATCAAATCACTTCCTCCACAGACTTGAACATTAAGAAGAGCTTGCAGATTTAGGTTCCTGAAGATGAACTTTCATGTTGTTCCGTTTTTCAGTTCTGTCTGTACGTTTTTAAACAACACAAAAGTGTTATGACTAATAGTTTCTGCTGAGTTGAGGTTAAAGTAAAAATGAATCAGTTATCATTGGTTATGAAGTGATATTATTTTCTATTCTTTGAAGTTCCTTGTTTTTAAATCCTTCATTCTGCTTTTCTCCTGCAGTAAGGTGTTCTTCACCGACTATGGCTCCACTCCGAGGGTGGAGCGCTGTGACATGGACGGCCAAAACCGCACAAAGCTGGTGGACACAAAGATCGTCTTCCCCCACGGTATCACACTGGACCTGGTGAACCGGCTGGTGTACTGGGCCGACGCCTATCTGGACTACATTGAGGTGGTGGACTATGAGGGGAAGAACCGGCACACCATCATCCAAGGGCTGCTGGTGAGCTTTTAAAAATGGCTGCAAAACAAACCAACAATTTTAGTTCCCAAAATGACATTTGGAGTTTCTCCATCGGTGGAGCACCTAATGTACAAATGCATCCCCATCACTCACACTTCATCTTTTACCATTCAATGACAGAACATACATTTATTTATGTCCCGTTTCATCTTTATTTATGAGAAATTCCCCAGCTGTCACAGTCCAGGAAGATACCAATTTTAAAATGGTATTCTCACTAAGTTTGTGGTAGAGTTTTAAATTTCTCCAAAAATTGAGTTGTTACAAAAAAAAAATCCCCATCCTAGGAATGTGTGGTAAATTCTGAATTTTTCTTTTTTAGCTGACCACATGTGGGACTTTGACGTTTCCTGTCTGTACTTGAAACCCCCAAAACCAACCTCCTGAGGTTAAAACAGAATTTTCCACTTAAATGCAATGAAAAACAGCAAAATATTTCAACAGAGTAGTTAATCAATAAGAGAAACACATTTGGGTGGACATGTTTGTCTTAGAGTTGTATATTTGCTAATTATTTTTAATGCATGTCATAATTTCACAAAAATCCACTACAGATCTATACAAAGCATTGCTGCTGTTTAAACAAACAAACAAAAATGCTGGGTCATTCGTCCACTTTAGTAAATCTTCTCCATCTTTGGACTCGGTCCAGCTTTTTTTAAACATTCGTTTCCTTTGTATTACAGCAAAGAAAGAATGCCTCCCCAGGGATAAGGCCCTTTTTATTGCCTTGATTCATAATACTTCCAGAATGTGTGGGTTTTTTTCCCCGGCCGGTGCCTCCATGAACTTTTCAGTTTGGTTCAATAAAGGACTCTGAGTTTAGAGTGGAGTTATGTTCCTAATGAAATCACGACTGTGGTGGGACGGTAATGTTTGTGTGTGGGAGACGGAGGGAGCTAATCTAATCCAAACTCGTACATCTTTCTGACAGAAAAGGAGGTCCGCACCAAATGTGCTCTTTAAAAGTAAATTGTCTTTCATTGTTTGACAGCAGATTCTCTGAACCAAACATTTTCCTGCTCTTTGCCAAGTTTACACAACCGTCCTCTTCTTCTGTTTGATCACATTTTTAGAAAAAAAATCTGTTTTTTACTGGAAAATATTAACAAAATAAAGTTCAAGATTTGTCATTAAGGATTTAAGATCTAGTATCAATACTTAGAAATACTGTTTTAATCTTAATTTTATTGATATATGTCGCCCATCGTGAGAAAAATGCCACAAGAACATGTTAAAAACAACAAAAACACAATTTTCCTTCCTTTAATGAGTTGTTTGCTTGATGTTTTCTCTCTTGTCAGATAAATAAAAAATATTCCTCATTGATGTCATTTTCCAGATCGAACACCTGAATGGCCTGACTGTGTTTGAGAACTATCTCTATGCCACAAACTCAGATGAAGGCAACCTAAACCCAAAGACCAGCGTGATTCGAGTGAACCGCTTCAACAGCTCAGACTTTCAGGTGGTGACCCGGTTGGACCGGGGCTCCGCCCTTCACGTCTACCATCAGAGACGCCAACCTCAAGGTGCAAAAACATATCTCGCAGCTTTTTCGAATAACTCGTGGCAGCTTTCTAGGTTATTTTACATTCTGACGTCTTTTCATAACCGCTTCTTTCATGTGCCCTCCTGTTTGCCTTCAGTGCGCAGCCATGCTTGTGCTTTGGATCAGTTTGGAAAGCCTGGAGGCTGCTCTGACATTTGTCTGCTGAGCAACAGCCACAAGACGCGCACCTGTCGCTGTAACTCTGGGTTCAGCCTCGGTAGTGATGGTAAATCCTGCAAGAGTGAGTATCTAACCAAAAAAAGCAGATTTGGACAGTAATGAAGAACATCAACGTTGCTGTAAGAAGAGCTCAAGCATGGTTTGCTTTGTTTCGTCTTCTTGCAGAACCAGACCACGAGTTGTTTTTGGTTTATGGGAAGGGCCGTCCTGGAGTCATCAGAGGCATGGACATGAACGCTAAGGTTCCTGATGAGTACATGATTCCCATTGAGAACCTGATGAACCCTCGAGCTCTGGATTTCCATGCTGCCAGTGAATTCATTTATTTCGCTGACGCCACCAGCTACATTATTGGTCGGCAGAAGATCCACGACCGAGAACGAGAGATTATCCTGAAGGAGGGTAAGCTGGAAAATCTCCTTTTGTAAGGAATTCTTTTTATGTCTAATAATGTAGATCTGCATTATAATCATCCTTTCACTCCGACTTCTCCCACTTATCACAGGTATTCACACAGTAGAGGGCTTAGCTGTCGACTGGATGGGAGGTAATCTCTACTGGACAGATGACGGTCCTAAGAAGACCATCTGTGTCGCCAGGCTGGAGAAAGCTTCCCAGACCCGGAAGACCCTCATTGAAGGAAAGATGAGCCACCCTCGTGCCATCGTTGTGGACCCAGGCCATGGGTAAGACTGGAGAGAGAGAACGACTGCTACCGCTTTCTGCAGTGGACCGATTCCTTTCCTAAAAGTTGAAACCTGGCTGATATTTTTGTTTCAGATGTTGTACTTCACACGCCTTTAAATACACATCGTCTCTTGTTTTTCTTCTCCTCAGGTGGATGTACTGGACCGACTGGGAGGAGGATCCCACAGAGAGCAACAGAGGGAAGATCAAAAAAGCCTGGATGGATGGGTCACATCATCAGGTGTTCCTGACCAGTAAAACAGTGCTGTGGCCCAACGGCTTGAGTCTGGACATTCCTCAGGGCATTCTGTACTGGGTCGATGCATACTATGACCGCATCGAGATGGTTTACCTCAACACCACTGAGAGAAAGGTTAGTCATTTTCTGACAGTTTAATAAGACTCGAATAATCGTGATCTGTTTACTGAAAGTACTTGAACGATTATTTGCAACGTCCCAAATCGCTGATTCGTGATCTTTATAAATCTAGTGGTGTGTAGTTATAGAGAAGTCCCTGTTAAAGACCCCTTTCATGTGACGTCATGTGCAGAGTGGCTTCCGGTTTATAGGGTTTAGAGCAGCAAAGCTGAGAGCTGAACGTTGTTTAAAGCAAGATATATAAATAATAAAAGGTAACCTAATTAATTGTAACCGAAATTTGTACAATATTTATTTTAGAAATGTCCTACCTGGTTGTATTTGTTTTCCCCCTCTAAGATCGTTCACAAATTATAAAATAAATATTGTACGTTTTTCTTATGAGATTGGTAAGGTTACTTTTTATTATTTACGTAAAATTGGAAGTAACTATTCACATTTTCGGCCCTGTCGCCATTTTGTCTGACGTAACCGTGAAAAGGGTCTATTCTAAATTAATACTTGGGGAAATGTAATTATCACTCTAATATGGAGAATAATGTTGAATTTTGAGTACATTAACAAACAAACAAACAAAATAAAATTGTAAGCGCTTCTGTCACTGGAATTAGAGAAATCTTCAAAGCAGGTTTTACCATTAGTTTAGAATAAAAAAGTAATATTGTGAAAATCTTGCGATCAATTTTCCTCTAAAGTTAACCAGGAAGTGACAGATATAATTTCTTTATTTTAAAATCTTTGTGATTTTAGCTGTTTTTGATCTCCTAAAAAAAACATTCTAAATAAATGTATAAATAATGATAATTAAACACATATTGTTGTAATTTCCATTCATCCAGTAAAAAACCCTACATAGAGCAACCATTCAGAAAAATAAACAGTCGCATTTGTGGTTTGA
>NC_050518.1:8677668-8683375 GCF_002922805.2 Oryzias melastigma | reverse complement strand
TCCATTCATCCAGTAAAAAACCCTACATAGAGCAACCATTCAGACAAATAAACTGTCGGATTTGTGGTTTGATCTGTGAATTGTTCTTTATTCTTGTATTAAACGTGATCTCTACCTAAGTAATAATCCACAGCCTCTACAGTTTAATGTGTTTCTCACATTATTTTTTAAATTACAGTGGTTCGAAATAAAATCGACTTTACCAAAGAACATTTTTAGAAATAGATTTATGTGAAAAATGTACTCTAGGAGTTACTGTAGGTTTTGTACTTTTAGTCCTAAGAAAACACTTATTTAGTTCTAGTTGTAACCCTTTGTGTGTTTTTCCATTTTACCAGATGGTTTACGAGGGTCAGGAGCTTAACCACGCCTTCGGCTTATGCCATTACAAACAATTTCTCTTCTGGAACGAATACCGTGGAGGTAGCATCTTCAAACTGGACCAGACCACAAAAAATGTGACTTTACTACGTAGCGAAAGACCCCCTATTTTTGAGATCAGAGTGTATGATGCACACCAGCAGCAAGGTTTGTCCATTTTTCTACTACTGTGTTGATTACATTGTATGTATAGTTAGTAGTCTTGCATTTATTTTTTCATTTCAGGAACTAACGCTTGCAGGGCAAACAACGGTGGTTGTGGCAGCCTGTGCCTGGCTATTCCCAACGGCCGGTCCTGTGCTTGTGCCGATGATCAAATCTTGGATGTGGATAACGTCACCTGCAGAGGTGATTCAAACATTTGATTTTAAATCTTGTAGAAGCTTTAAAATTGCTTTGTCCTTTTTAAAAGGAAAAACACTTTTTTCCCCTTCTTTTACTCTTTGAATGACCGATATGTTTCCATTCTCACGCCTGATGGCGTCTCTAGCCAACCCCTCCTACGTGCCCCCACCACAGTGCCAGCCGGGTGAATTCGCCTGCAAGAACAACCGCTGCATCCAAGAGCGCTGGAAGTGCGATGGAGACAATGATTGTTTGGACAACAGCGATGAAGCCCCTGACCTCTGCCGTGAGTGTGCCGCAACATCGCCATGGATACTCAAGAAACACACAGACAAACACAATTCTGCTTAAAGGCTTTGCTTCAAACAGAGTGACACAGCATGAACTGAAGTTTCCAAGATTCCTTTCTGAGCAGCATGATGCTGCATTTCGGCGGCCAACTTTCTCCTCATTAGGCGATTCCCAGAAGGAGTACTCCTGTTGTTCTTGGAACATTTTCCCTTTTTATTCCTCATTTAAATTGAAGAAGACTGCGCAAACCGTCATCAGCTGTGATTATAAATAAGAACTTCAACCTTTGCATTATTATTACACAATGATCCTCCTGCTTCTTTACGTATGTTTTTCAGTACGTAAAAACTCAATCACACTTTCAGCGATTTCAGCAGTTTTAGTATCAAAACATCAAACTCGTTCAGGACATTACTGCTTGTACTTTTTCATAGTTTGTAGTTGTTGAAATATTGAGCAAAATAGGAAGTGATGAGACATTTTTCAAATTCTTTAAAAATGGTGCGCACTTTAAAACAATTAACAGTTATTTTTAAATAATTTGACAATTAGCTGTTATATTAACATTATTATAGCTCATTTTGGTAATTTGGCATCCACTTAGGTTGTTTATACTAATGTTATCTAATCAAACATGCTGACATTTTTTGGATAATTTGTAATCTACTAAGACTATTAGACTACTTTTGAGTTTAGCTTGGAGCATGCTAACGCTTTTGGCTAATTTGCTATCCACTAACGCTTGTTAGGCTACTTTTGAGTTTAACCATTAATTTAGCAACAGGCAAATATTTTTGACTAATTTTCCTGATAATATTTTGGCTATTTTGGAGTTGAGCTGGTATTTTAGCAATGCGCTAGTTTTTAGGCTGTTTTGGCATCAAATAAGGTTTTTTTTTTGGGCTAATTTAGAGCTTAGCTCATATTTAAGCAATACACTACAAGTTTTTGCAAAAATTGGCATCTATGGAGGATTTTTAAGAAAACTTACTAAAAGGTTTTCAGAAATTTAGGCCAACTTCAGCAGTCTTTCATAATTCTTTAGCGAAATTTTAAGTCTAAGCAAATTTTTCATTTTGCAAATAGCTTTTGCATTTTCAGCAAATCCCTTCAGCAATTAGTTTAAATTACATGAGACTTTTCAGCTACCAGATTTAGCAAAAAACATTCACTCTAGAATTATCACAGGTAATGCAACTTTTCTAGTTTTTTTAAAGCAATTCATTTTTTTTTTAAATAAATGGTTTTATGTTATGTCTCCAGATGAACACACCTGCCCGGCTGAACGATTTAAATGCCAGAATAACCGCTGCATCCCTCTGCGGTGGCTGTGTGATGGCGACAATGACTGTGGCAACGATGAAGACGAATCCAACACCACCTGCTCTGGTATGTGCGGGACGGACTCATGTAACCCTTAATGTGTTTGGCAGATTTGGTCCTGGCAGCTCGGTTTGAGGCCTTTTAGAGTTGTTTACAGGTGATATAAAACTCAGTTTCCTAGGACTGTTTGTCTCTGCCTAATTCTTAAATCAATTTAGAGTTGCAATTTAAATTTTTTTAGGTTAGTTGGTAAAAGGGAAAAGATACAATTTATAGCCGATTCTGGCAGTCAGATCTCTTTTTTTTGTTCATTTTTCTGTGGAAAGTTCAACAATAAACCAAAGAAACTTCAAAATAAGAGAAAATATTTAACTTGTGTGACTTGGCTCCAGCTCGGACATGCCCACCGAACCAGTACCCCTGTGCCAGCGGTCGCTGCATCCCCCTCTCCTGGACATGCGACCTGGACGACGACTGCGGCGATCGCTCCGATGAACCGGACTCGTGCGGTGAGTCCTCAATCTTTTTGTTCCTCTTGCCTTACCTTTGTGCGTGTAAATAAAAAGCTGACATTTCTTTACCTCTCGTTTCTCACAGCCTATCCGACCTGTTTCCCTCTGACCCAGTTCACGTGTGGAAACGGTCGCTGCATCAATATAAACTGGCGCTGCGATAACGGTGACCATCATCCCCTATCAGCTTCCACCATATAAGAAAAATATCCAGTTAGCTTCAGTGAGGTTTTATTGTGTGCAGACAACGACTGTGGAGACAACAGCGATGAAGCCGGCTGCAGCCATTCCTGCTCCAGCGTGCAGTTCAAATGCAACAGCGGTCGCTGCATCCCGGAGTATTGGACCTGCGACGGCGACAACGACTGTGGGGACTACAGTGATGAGACCCATGCAAACTGCACCAACCAGGGTGAGGGACGACACTTTGTCTGTGAATGTTGCTCTTTGGAGGATGAGGTCATGGCGTGGTTTATCTCCTTCAGGTGTTCGCATCTGTTTATCGCTCACTTCTGTTTCCTGTTCAGGAATCCCTTTCATGGTCTTGTTGGAGTTGTTTTGACTCTGCTGTTGCTGTGTAGATCTATGTTTGACCTTTTCAATAGCAGGTTGCTACAATGAGGTTTTTATTTTCAGATTAAACTGATTTAGATGGCATCATGATGGTATTACACTCTTTCTTTTGATTTCCTTTGATTTGCCCAGAAACTTTTAGCTTTTGTGCACAGTGTGCTTCAGTGCTGGCCCCGCGCATAAAATGTAGGCCACTGCTTTCAGCCCCGGCCCTGCAGAAATGGGGCCCATCATGACCTGCTGGTCTAATGTGGAATCTGTGCTCTTTTGTGTGTGAGGGGGGTAAAAAAACGGCGGCTGTGGGGTTTTTGTGGGCTCGCTTAGCCTGCTAGTCGGGAAGCTATTAGAGAAAATAAGCAACACAGTCCCTCTTCTCTTCCTGTGTGTTATAGCCTTATGTTTAAAGGCCCCAGTTTCTGTTCAGGTCAGACTTTTGTCGTGAGGGGATGCCATAATGTTCGTGCTTCAGTGGTGCTTCAAATCTACCTTTGACATCAGAGTAATGATGGCTCAGGGTCACATCGTAGACATCAGTTTCTTCCTGCAGTGTCTAATGAATCTATCCGCTGTTTCCAGCTACCCGTCCTCCAGGCGGCTGCCATGTGGACGAGTTTCAGTGTCGAGTAGACGGCCTGTGCATTCCCATGCGCTGGCGCTGTGACGGCGACACAGACTGCATGGACCTCAGCGACGAGAACAACTGCGAGGGAGTCACCCACATGTGTGACCCCACAGTCAAGTTCAGCTGCAGAGACTCTGGTAAGGGTTGTTTCAAATGCTCAAAAAAGCCTCTGAGTAAATTTTTAGTACCTATAAAACATTTTTACTTCTAAAACATGACGTAAATTATTGTGCATGGTTTTTTATGAGGCTATGATTAGTTTTTAAGCTCATTCTGAGGTTGCAAATAATGCCTGCTGGTGCTGAGATGAAAAGTCACCCTAAGAATAGAATTGAAAAGCTGTGTTGTGGTTTTTAAAGTCTGTATTTATACAGTGAAGTCGAAAGTGTCTCTCACCAAAATGGGTTAAATAGAAGCGGATCTTTTCTTTTTGCGGTTTTCTTCAGCGCGCTGCATCAGCAAAGCCTGGGTGTGCGACGGCGACAGTGACTGCGAGGACAATTCCGACGAGGAGAACTGCGAAGCGTTGGTGTGCAAGTTGTCCCACCACATGTGCGCCTCCAACGATTCCATCTGCCTGCCTGCGGAAAAGGTGTGCGACGGCAACGTGGATTGTCCGGATGGCTCTGACGAGAAGCATTGTGGTAGGAGCAGGAGAACTGCAGCGGATTTCTTTAGTCTCAAGCTCTGTAGTTCAACTTTTTCTTTTCGGCAGATCTGTGCACGATGGACAACGGAGGCTGCAGTCACAACTGCAGCATCATTCCTGGGGAGGGCTACATGTGCTCCTGTCCCTTGGGCATGGAACTGGGAGCGGACAACAAGACCTGCCAGATCCAAAGCTTTTGTGCCAAACACCTGAAATGTAGCCAGAAGTGTGAACAGGATAAATTCAACGTCAAGTGCTCGTGCTATGAGGGCTGGGAGCTGGAACCCGATATGGAGAGCTGCAAAAGCACCGGTAGGAAAGCAGTAGTGACTGGATTTAACACCACAGAAATTTTTTTGTTTTTGTTTGTGTTGTTTTTTCTGATTTAATCCAGTGTTTTTTTTTACCAATGTGCTGCAAGAAATTACATATTTTTGTTGATCTAAAAACATTTATTTGAGTCTATTAAAAACACTTTGACAAGAAGATTTTGGCATCGGCGTCTTTAGCCGATAGCTGTTTTTTGAAAGGTCCCGCCCCTTCAACCGTCTCTACCAATCATTCTTTTGGAGTCCTAATCAAACATAATCAGTCTGACCAATCAGAGGTGGTTATCGTCCTCACTTCCCTGTTCTGACTTGGCTTATAAAGTTTCTCAGTTCTAACAAAATACTAGCTGAAGCTCTTGTTTAGTGGTGTAGCTTCCCGCGGGATCCGGTGTCACAGTTTAAAAAGTGAATAAAATAATAACGCTCAGAGACGGGATTCTGTCCAGCATCAGCGTCAGATTATGCACTATATCTCCCATGATGCATTAGGTTAAGGTATCTCTGCGCTACAATGACACTCCTCTGTTAACTCATATCAGTCTGTTTTATTTATTTATTTTTTAATAAACTAAGAGGTAAACAGTTTAGTTCTCCTTTAAGGTTTGTGTTTTTTTAAATAACAAATCGCAGGATTTTTTTTTGTTTTTACTGAAACAGTAATAATGTCTGAATTGAAAGGCAA
>NC_050518.1:8658571-8677539 GCF_002922805.2 Oryzias melastigma | reverse complement strand
CATGTTCACTTTTTGTGTAGCTACAGTTGAACATAAACATAAATATAATGTTAGTCTGTGAAATTTATCACACGTTGTTATCACGTAATTGTTTAAAATTTATAGTAATTCTGGCACATTTAAAAAATATTAAAAAAAAATAACTGTATAGAAAGAATATATTATTGTTATTTATGAGGTTACATAACATTGCATATAAATTAACTGGAGGGAAAATCAACTACTTGAGCAAACTTTCAAGTGATTTAGTTAAAAACTGTTATTGAAAACGATTACAACATTTAGGAAAGATTTTTTCTGTCTCAATTATTACAAAAAATGCATGCAAGATTGTGGAGGGACTGTGCATCAATTCAGATTATAGATTTTCTCCTTTACATTTTTCGGTTCTGGTGTGCCACAGAATTTTTGCCGAGGAATAAGTGTTCCTTGGCTTAAAAAATGTTGAAAAACACTGTTTTAATCAGCTATGGAGACTTGAGAATCTGTGTTAGGATGTGTTTGGACACTTCGTTTCCTTCAGATCCCTTCAAGCCTTTCATCATCTTTTCCAACCGCCACGAGATCAGAAGGATTGACCTTCACAAGGGCGAGTTTACGGTACTGGTGCCAGGTTTAAGGAACACCATCGCCTTGGACTTCCACCTCAACCAGAGCACCCTGTACTGGACTGACGTTGTAGAGGACAAGATCTACCGAGGGAAACTGTCTGATAATGGAGGTGAGAAGACTATTTTCACTCTAACTTTTTAATGAAGCCATAAATATCACACACGTCTTACTTTAATTGGGGCTCAGCAGCATAAAGTGTAAGTTATTTGGGTTGCTGTAATTTCTCAAAAAAAACAAAAAAAAATGCGTCCACCGAACAGTCTTTGGCATTCTGTGACCCTGAATGAATCTCACAGGTCACAGTCGGCCTTTCGTACTCAGAAACCTCAAGTTTGCGTTCCCAGCGCAACACTCCGGGGCAAACGGAAGGCTTTGTCTCTTCCAGTTTGTCTCAGTAACTCTCAGAGCGTGACCGTTGCCAGAACACCGATGTTGCTCTGCAATTCCACTCCTCCGCCCTTACAGTCCTCCATAAATATAGACGTGCTGAGCGGGGAGCATAGCAGCTCATAGATCAGCTCCTGCTGCTCATTATGGAGTCCAATTTGTCCGAGTGGTTTGTGCCAACAGCTTCAAGTCCAACATTCCTTAATGCAAGCTGCATCAGTGTTCAGCTGCCTGTCTCCTACATTCTGTCAGGAGGCCTTAGAATCTTGATTAGCCAAAGGCGACACTTTGGTTTGCACTTGGTTTGGATCCGCCTCTGGGAAGTATTTAGAGAAGGAGAGATACTGTGCTTCCTCTCATTTACTTTTGAAAGAGAAAATAATTTAGCTTTGGATTTGTCTGTGTAAATAATAGCAGTTCCAACCTTTTTTTTTTGTTGGTAAATGTTTCCTAAAAGATGATATCCCACCTCTCTTTGTGTCCGTCAGCCCTGACCAGTTTTGAGGTGGTCATTCAGTACGGACTGGCCACCCCGGAGGGCCTGGCTGTGGACTGGATAGCAGGAAACATTTACTGGGTGGAGAGCAATCTGGACCAGATTGAGGTTGCAAAACTGGACGGGACCATGAGAACCACTCTGCTGGCAGGAGAAGTAGAACATCCTCGAGCCATCGCTCTAGATCCTCGTGATGGGTAGGAAGCATCAACATATCTATATTTTTTAGATTATTCCAGAAACTCCAGTGGATCATGGTAAACATTTCCCGGATAACTTTCTGTTGTCAGTATTCTGTTTTGGACCGACTGGGATGCCAGTCTGCCCAGGATAGAAGCAGCATCCATGAGCGGTGAAGGCAGGCGCACCATCCACAGGGAGACCGGCAGTGGCGGCTGGCCCAACGGGCTCACTGTGGACTACATGGAAAGACGGATTGTCTGGATTGATGCCAGGTAGCATTTTCCCTGATATTCCCAGTCTGTTCTCCTGTCCCAATTTTATGTCTATCATCATAGTTTGAAACAAAGCGGTCCCTCACTTTATCACCTTTTACGGTTTTAGTTTTTTTTCCAATGCAATTTGGCATGCTTTTTTTTATTTAATAACAGCACACTGCGTTCTGGATCCTGATTGGTTGTAGATCATTGTCAATCAATTTCCATCTTGCCTCGTCTCTGTTCAGAATGTGTTCCGGTTGCCAGAGTTGCATACATTTTCTATTGCTTGCAGATCTTTGTTTTCTTTCTAAAATACTGAGCATATTTTTCTATGAAGATTTGAACTTTAAGAGTTTAAACAAAATGTATAAGGGTCGGTTTATACTATTATGTAGTGGTTGCACAGCCATCGGAGCGGACCGCCCCAGTGACTGAAGAATGTGACACTTGCTGGTTACGTTGAGTCCAATCACGTGCAAATGAAGGAAACTGTTTTTTAACACTGAAAATTATGAAAAATTCACTGAACAAGTTAATATATTAAGTTTACAATAATAGTAAAATATAAAAATGATGTCTTTGAGGATTTCACCCACCCTTGGTAATTTAAACTGTTGCGATAAACAAGAGATCTCTGTAGCAAGAAACACCACCTGGTTTTAACCGTCTGTTGCTTCTTAAGGTCGGATGCGATCTACTCCGCCATGTATGACGGATCTGGACTGATCGAAGTGCTGCGGGGTCACGAGTATTTGGCTCACCCCTTTGCTGTCACCATGTATGGAGGAGAGGTGTACTGGACCGACTGGAGGACCAACACTCTGACCAAAGCCAACAAATGGACCGGACACAATGTCACTGTAGTGCAGCGCACCAACACCCAGCCCTTCGATTTGCAGGTGTATCACCCATCCAGACAACCCGAGGGTAAGATCCAAAACCCGAGTATTCAACCGTTACGATGCTCACATTTAACCTGCTGGCTTTTCTGCAGAGCTGGGATTCATTTCAGAGTATGAGCTCCCAGATTATTGCTGACAGTGTTATTCACAGCTCCTCTTTCCCAAAGACAGTTGACCTTTTAGAGCTGTGAAATGTGTTGTCCTCACAAAGGCAGCAATGTGTACACCTCCCGCTGCTTTGTTGAGGTCGTAGTCATTACTCGGGGGTATGGAGGGAAATAAAATCCTTTGGCACAACACTAATGTTACATGGAAACACATTATTGTCAAGATGACAATGGGATTACAGCGTAATGTAGGACTGCTGTGTTCTTTAGAATCGAGTGTGTGAGTGACAGGAAGAGAAATGTCGTCTGACAGCTGATTGACAGCCTGCAGCAGCCCTGATGACAGGGATCAGATACAAGTGTTGATCCTTTTGTTCTTAAGGAGAGAAAAAAACAAATTTGCCACTAATCACTCTGGTCTAAACTTAATTTGACATTTTAAAACGTCCTCAAGATGTTTTCTTTCTTTTTAGCTCCAAACCCCTGTGCCACCAGTGACGGTAAAGGACCCTGCTCCCACTTGTGTCTCATCAACTTTAACCAGACCTTCTCCTGTGCTTGCCCCCACCTCATGAAGCTGCAGCCAGACAAACGCACCTGCAAAGGTAAGGATGGATGCGTTTTACCTCCAAGTCTCTGTGATGTAACCCGTGCAGACAGTCTGTCATGATCAGTATGTCACTAAGAACAAGTTCACTGTAGGATAAAACATTAAAAAAATAAAGAAATTTCAGACTTCCGCCTTTAGTTTTTTGATTTTATCTCCCTTAAATTTGCCTAATTTTCACCGGTTTATGAGTGCACGCTTTCTTTGTAAATCTTAGTTTTCAGCAAGCAATCCTCATTTTAGCTGGTTGATGCAGGAATGAACAGGATTGATCCTTTCCACTGCAACACAAGAATTTCAGAATAAAAGCTTTTTAAGAAACTTTGTCGTAGATCAGGGGTCTACAACCTGAGGCTCTGGAACCACATGCGGCTCTTTCCCCTCCATTAAGGTTCTTTGGCTTTTAAGAAAAATGCAAACAATTTGAATAAATAATGTTTTTTATGAAGCAACACCAAAGTCAGAATGATAAAAGAAAAATGTTTTTGCATTTTTAGTTCAAGTAAATCTAAGTATGAGCTGCTTTCAAAAGTGAAAGAAGTTAATTTGGTAAAGAAAACTCAATTGTAGAGAACATTTTAGCTATATTTTATAAATGAATGGCTTAATGCCACAAAAGCACAAAGTGTATTTTTTAACTTTGAGGTGGTGACTTTGCGGTTCTTGTTGTATTTTCATCCATAAGAAACTGGATCATACGGCTCCTTTAGCATTAAAAGTTGCAGACCCCTCCCGGTCTTAGATGCTAATCGTCAAAGTTTTAGCATGACATGCATGTATTCATATGGCATTTCTGCCACATAAAATACAAAAAGAACGAGTATTTATAACCTACAAGGTCATGAGACTTTCTCATTGGCAAAATTTACAACAAAACTTAAAGAAGGATGTATTTCAATTTAATGTGGAAAGATCTAAAACAATCAGTAAAAGAAATTAAATCATCCGATTCAAAAAACCTCTCAAAGAACTTCTACAAAAGTACAACTAATGACTTTATTATTTTTACTGTTGTAAAAAAGAAAGTAAAAAAATAAAATATACTTATAAATTCTCTAATTGTATACATTATTCTCAACTGTTTTTGATGTTTAAATACTGCAAGTTAGAGTAACAATGTGTACACAGTTATAGCTTTTGCTCTTTGTTGAATGTATGCATGTAACGGGGGCAGAAAATATGTTTTTCTTTATTCTGTTCCCTTTGAAAAAACTATATATTGCCACTGACCAAGTACTACTATGAAATTGATTTTCATTACGCAAAAGATGGGCTTTTGAAAATTTTATACTGAAAATCTAAAAAAAAAAACGACCTCTTTATTTTTTTTTCTCCAAATCCCCTAGAATCCAGGAAGTTCCTCCTTTATGCCCGTCAGATTGAGATCAGAGGTGTAGACATCGACAACCCCTACTACAACTACATCATCTCATTCACCGTGCCGGACATCGACAACGTGACGGCGGTGGATTACGATGCGGTGGAGCATCGCATTTATTGGTCGGACGTGCGAACGCAGACCATCAAAAGAGCTTTCATTAACGGCACTGGGGTGGAGACTGTTGTGTCTGCAGGTAGAAAAAAGAATCTCAGAAGGATCGCATGTGATTGTTGTACAGCTTGAATGGCGGGAAAAACCGGGCCTTTTGTGTTCCGTCACAGATCTCCCAAACGCTCACGGGTTAGCAGTAGATTGGGTGTCGAGGAACCTCTTCTGGACCAGCTATGATGCCAATAAGAAGCAGATAAATGTGGCTAGATTGGACGGATCTTTCAAGAATGCAGTAGTTCAGGGATTGGACAAGCCCCACTGTCTGGTGGTGCACCCCTTACTAGGGTAAGTAATCTCTTTAGTGAATCGAGATTGAACTTTATCCAACACCTTTTTAAGATTCAATAAAAAGTTGATCACAAAGGTTAGTCTTTTTTTGTTTTTAAGTCTCTGATCTTTTTTCCACATGCATTGTTTACTCTCTTCCCCAGGAAGCTTTATTGGACAGATGGTGACAACATCAGCATGGCTAACATGGATGGTAATAACCGCACCCTGCTTTTCACCAACCAGAAAGGACCAGTGGGTGAGATGATGTAACCCTTTTCCTGCTAAATGATTCACACTCTTTTTTTAAACTTCATGCACAGATGGAGAACAGAGGAGTGCTGAATTCAAACATATGATAACATTATGTCCTCCCAGGTTTGTCCATTGACTATGAAGAGGCGCAGCTGTACTGGATCAGCTCAGGAAACCGCACCATCAACCGCTGTCGCCTGGATGGATCTAATCTGGAGATCTTGGAAGGTGCCACAGACAAACTTACCAAAGCGACCACTCTGGCTATTATGGGTGAGATGAAAGCAGAACGCTTTAGTCGACTTGTTTTCTTCCAGATTAAAGTGATGAAATCAAAAGACTCATTTCCAATCTAACAGGAGACAAGCTTTGGTGGGCCGACCAGGGAACGGACCAAATAGGAACGTGTGACAAGAAGGACGGGGGGCAGTGGAAGGTTATGCGAAACCACACCTCCCCAATGATGCACATGAAGATCTATGATGAAGACGTGCAAAAAAGTATGGGAAAATGGTGCTGTTAGGATCCAGCTTTATTCTGACCGATGCCCTTCATCTTCATTCTTTTTTTATTTTTTTTAGATGGTGTCAACCTGTGCAGCAACAACAATGGCGACTGCTCACAGCTGTGTCTGCCCACGTCTCCAACAACCAGGGCCTGCATGTGCACCGCTGGATATAGTCTCAAATCAGGGGAGCAGTCCTGTGAGGGTGAGACAGTGCTTTGTATTGTTAATTGTGCGTGCATTCATTTTTTCCTTGAAAGCACAAACTTACTGTACGATCTCCAAGCAGGGATGGGCTCTTTCCTGCTCTACTCCGTTCACGAGGGAATTCGGGGAATTCCTCTCGACCCGGCAGACAAATCTGACGCTCTGGTGCCGGTGTCAGGAACCTCTCTCGCTGTCGGCATAGACTTCCACGCTGGTAGGTAACTCTTAAGTTGATCAGATGGAAAGCTAATTGACATTTTTAAATTGTGCATGTCTTATTTTCAGAAAATGACACCATCTACTGGGTGGACATGGGGCTGAGCACCATCAGCAGAGCAAAGAGGGATCAGACCTGGAGAGAGGATGTGGTGACCAACGGCATCGGTCGGGTGGAGGGCATCACTGTTGACTGGATAGCAGGTTTAGTTACTTTGTTGCTCAAATCGCACCTTCATGCAATGCTACTCCAAAGCACAACTGCTGATTTGGGTCATTTTTTTTGTCCTAGGAAATATTTACTGGACTGACCAGGGCTTTGATGTGATTGAAGTGGCCAGACTGAATGGCTCATTCCGCTATGTAGTCATTTCCCAGGGTTTGGACAAACCCAGAGCTATAACTGTCCACCCAGTTAAAGGGTAGGGCTCCTTTCCAACTTGCTTTTTGTAATAGTGTTCCTCCAGTGCCATTGTCGCCAAGCTTTTACGTTTCTTAAGTTTCCTGACCTGCACTTACACATCTTTGTGTTCAGGTATCTGTTCTGGACCGAGTGGGGTCAGTATCCTCGCATTGAACGTTCACGCTTGGATGGCTCCCAAAGGTTGGTCTTGGTCAACGTGAGCATCAGCTGGCCAAATGGAATCTCCATCGATTATGAGGTGTGGATCCACAATGAGTCACTGCACTCTCAATCCTTTTTAAAAGACCCACTCTGATCACCTTTTGAGGCATTTTAAACGCGTTTCCAGTGTTTTTTTATTATGATTATGCTGTTTTTATAGGGTTCCCACAAGGTCTTAAAAAGTCTGAAAAGCCTTAAATTAGGAAAGCATTGTGAAATCTTGGTGGGGTAAAAAGTAATGACGATTAATATAATCTTCCAAAATATTTAATGGGAAAATAAATAAGAAAAAGGTTCAATTAGAGTGAGAGCTACCAAAAAGGGATCATTTTTAACTCTTATTTTTATTATTTTTACACAAGATCTGTGTTTTAAGGCACTGAAAGGTCTCTATAGAACACAAACTTGAGCAACGAATTCATAGAATACCAGCAAATGAATCCCCTTTGTGCCATTCCACCGTTCTTTTGACTGAGCGTGCTCTTTGGCCTGCTTTTGGACCTCAGGAGGGTTTGCTGTATTGGTGTGACGCCAGAACCGACAAGATCGAGCGGATCAACCTGGAGACGGGAGAGAACAGGGAGCTGGTGCTGGCCAGCAACAACATGGACATGTTTGCCGTGTCTGTGTTTGAGGGATACATTTACTGGAGTGACAGGTTAGCTTTTTTCATTACCCAAAATGAATTGCAGAAAAGTTTTAGGATTGTAAATATGGCGGTTACTCACTTTTATTGCTCTCTGTCAGGACTCATGCCAACGGCTCCATTAAAAGAGGAAACAAAGACAACGCGACGGATGCCGTGCAGCTCAGGACGGGCATCGGCGTGCAGCTGAAGGACATCAAGGTTTTCAACAGGGAGAGACAGCAGGGTATGAATATCCATAAAGCTGACACAATCGACCTCAGAATATTAAGCTATCAGTCTGTTTGTTTTAGAGCTGCCACAAACGATTATTTTAATAATCGACTAATCACCGATTATTTTTTCTGATTAGTCGACTAATCGGGTCATGCGCAAAGTAGATGTAAAACACACATCTTTACCATCATTAGCTTTAAACTAACAAAAAACTAGAAATATTCACACTAGTATTATCTGCAAAAATGCTAGTTTGAATGCTGTAAGCTAAATATTAGTGCTTATAGCTGAAGAGGCTGAAAGTGATAGCTAAAATGCTGAAGTTGATATCCAGCTAAAATATTAGTTAAATGCCAAATTAGCTTAAAAACATAATTAAAGAAACAATAGCAAAAAAAAGTTGGCCAAAACAGATAGCATGTAGCTGAAATATTAGCTAGACTCCCAATTAAAAAACTCCTAAATTAGCCAAAACAGCTAGCAACATGCTAGAGCTGATAGCTGAAGATGCTGAAATTGATAACTGAAAACGCTAAAGTTGGCAGATTAAATACACTGAAGCTGATAGCCAGCTAAAATTGAATAACTGAATAATTAGCTAAATTCCAAAACTGCCTAAAAAACTAAAAAAGCTAAAACAAAGTTAGCTAAAACAGCTAACATGTGACTAAAATATTAGCTAAACTCCAAAATAGCCTAAAAAACAAAAAAGCTTAAATTAGCCAAAATAGCTAGCATGCAGCTGAAATATTAACTGACCTCCAAATTAGCCTAAAAAAACTGAAGAAATCCCAAATTAGACAAAACAGCTAGCATGTAGCTGAAATATTAGCTAAATTCCAAAATGGTCTAAAAAGCTAACAGAATGCCATTAGAACTTTAAACTTTACTACACTCCATACTATATAAAGTATCGACTAATTGACTATTAAATTAGTCGTCGACTATTTTAATAGTCAATTAGTCGACTAATCGTGGCAGCCCTAGTTTGTTTATTAGCTTCAGCTCATAAGCAGGCCTTGCCCCCACAGGTACAAATGTCTGTAAAAACAACAACGGCGGCTGCGAACAGCTCTGTCTTTACCGCGGCAACAACGAGCGCACCTGCGCCTGCGCTCACGGCATGCTGGCAGAAGACAACCGCAGCTGCCGGGACTACGACGGGTACCTGCTGTACTCGGAACGCACCATACTGAAGAGCATCCACCTGTCGGACGAGACCAACCTTAACGCGCCCATCAAGCCGTTCGAGGACCCCGAGCACATGAAGAACGTCATCGCCCTCAGCTTCGACTACCACGGCGGCGGAGGGAAGGGGGCCAACCGCATCTTCTTCAGTGACATTCACTTCGGCAACATCCAGCAGATCAATGACGACGGCACAGATCGCAAGATCGTGGTGGACAGTAAGTGCTCAGTTCTCTGCTGTTCAGAAATTCTTTCTGAGATTAGTCAGTAAATTTAGCAATTCTGAAATTTGAATTCCCTCCATTTATGATTGAATTTTGCTTCCCATCTTTTTAATTTTTTCAACAGTCATTATTATCACACATTTGACTTAAAATGTGAGAACTTGATTATCTCACTTTAAACAGACTGACCATTTTTAAAGCTAATATTGAAGGAAAAGACTGCATACACAACAAAACCTAAATAAGACTTTTGCTTGTCCTAGCTGAGACCTTTTCTACATTTACCTCATTGATAATTCAATTTACAGAACCATTTAACTCAAAAAGTGTGCAGAGATTATAGCTTTTTACTGAATGGAATCTGATTATGCACCGACAGGAACTTTATTACACTGCATGATGGGTAATCCAAAATAAGACATTAAAACTGTTCAAGATTTACAAATGTATTAAATGCTCTAATCAAATAAGGTGTGAGGCAAAATGTCTAATCTCAAAGCTGTTTCACCGACTAAACAACTTTATAGGGCTGTAAAAATTCATTTTAACAACAATCCGATTCACTGACCTAAAATCGGTCCAGGACATCTTTAGCACAAACTTCAATCATTGTGACTCAGACATAAATACCTGGTACTGAACAGTGCAGGAAAAGTTTTCCAGATTTCTTGTATTTATTGCAAGAAATCAATTGTAGATTAAATATGTGTTAAAAAAAACGAAAAGTAAGCAAGAAATAATGTCAAATCCATTCACCTTATAGTTTCAAGGTTGTTTTTCCACATCAAAATAATACCAACGGAACATTAGTATATCATTCTATCACACTGTATGTTCACGTCTTCGCAAAATTCAAAGTTTTTTCTCACATTGGACTGTATTGATGGTTGATCATTTTTTGCTGCCATCACACGTCCGCTGTGATGGTGATTTTTTACGTTATAGTAAATCTACTGTGCCTCAATCCAAATGGTATTATCTAATATCAATTATAATTGATTGATTTTATTTTACTATAGGTGAATTCGATTAACAATTTGCCTCAGTCAAACGGATGGATATGGTTGGATTGTAGGAACATAAATCAATGTGGAATAATCGTTATACCCCTACAACTTTACATCAAACAAGACTTCAGCTGTTTTGTATCAAGGGTTACATTCTGTTATAATACTAGAAGATACAGTTATTTTCAATAACCAAACATTAGCTATAAGACATTTGTTTTGGGGGAAGCTGTCAGTTTGGACCTCTCTCCGACGTCGTTTCCAGTTCAATGGGCTGGACTGCATCCCTGCTGGTCACAGGAGGGCAGCCGGGAACACAGTCTTTACACCACCCCCACTGTCTTCTGCCCAGTTCAAATAAGTCCTGTCTAAACTTCTGAGACATCAAGCCGTAGAGCACGGGGTTCACCGCTGCCACGGAGGAGGACATCAGTCTGAAGATGATGGCTATGTAGTTGTACCTGCTTAGGCTGTTCTGAGTTCCTCCGATTTTGGAGAACATGAGAATGTAGGAGGGCAGCCATAGCAGCGTGAAGATCAGGACCAGGAGAGCAGATGTATGGGTGACCTGACGCTGATAGCGCTCCAGCTGGGGGGCGTTTCCCACCTGTCGTGCATGCTGAAGGAAGCAGTAGATCTTGGCGTACATCAGCACTATGATGCCCAGGGGGAGAGCGAAGCCGAACAGGAACAAGGTGACGCTGTAGACCACCTGGCTGACGTTGGACAGGAAAGCGAAGCAGTATTCAGTGCTGTGAGATAAAGTCGTACGGAAGGCAAACTGTGGCGCTGCCAGAGCCAAAGCAGGGATCCAGAGCAGGACCACTGTCAGATTAATCCGCCTGTGCACTCTCCGGCGGTAGGCCCAGGTGGGGTGAACCACGGTGAGGTAGCGCAACACGGCCAACGCCGCCATGGTGAACACCGAAGCTGCCGAGCAGGCAATGCCCAGGAAGCTGATGGCTTTGCACATGAAGCTGCCGAAAGGCCAGCACCCCTGAACGATGGCGGAGGTGTGGAAGGGGAGGCAGAGTAAGAGCAGCAGGTCAGCGGCGCTCAGCCCCAGCAGGAGGGTGTCGGTACCGTGAACCTGTTGGTTTTGTTTCCTCCGCCGCCCAGTGATGATGACGATCACTAAAGTTTGTCCGATGAATCCAGCCACCAGAATGAGGCTATCCAGGATCGGGACCAGCACTTTGAATAAAGCCCTATTCTGAATTATGATTTGATCCAGGCTGGTGTTTGTTTGACACCTGAAAGGCGCCATGAGCTTCCAAACAGTGGCTAGAATGCAGAAAACGGAGCCGCTGGCTAGAGTTAAACTCCGTAATTACACTCCATTGAGCCAGCTAGTGCTTTAGTAATGATAGCAATTAGTCCAGATGTTGGTTTCCAACTAATCATTTGGATTTCTTCATTGAGAAAACATCTCCTTTCAAGAATTCTTGGATTCTCTTTAAATTACACATCATATAAATAAGAGAAAAATGTCCATCAGAAGCATCTTTAAAAAGCAGCTCACCCCAGAGAGGATTTATTCAGTAGACAAGTTGCTCACCAAAAAGCATTAAACAATCCAAGTCATGTTTCCTTTGATTGTCTAAAAGGTTCTGATCTGTGCAGCTCTACTCTTCCTGACTGACTGTCTACTGTTTGCTTAGTAACCAGGGGTTAGCCTGTCCCAGCCAATGGGAAGACGCACCACGATGGCTCTCATTGCATAATGCTGCCGTGAACACACTTTATCCCTGCTCTGTGTGCGATTGTCCTTCAATTAAAGCAATTTTCCACTCAAGCTCACTTTTCTCCCCGTTCTGCTTTTTACAGTTTGATGGCTGAGCTCTAAAAACACCAGCGAGCTTTATGTAATAAACTCAGAGCTTTGCCTGAACTGGTCTTTGACCCGCGGGATCCTGGCGCCTTGCCTCAAAAACACCCGCCATCAGAGTGGAGTGCAGCGCTTTGGCATGCAGCGAAGAAATAAAACAAATGGAAACTATATAATTTTGGCAATAAGCAAACAGAGGGTTCTGGTTTTATATTAGGCTCCATAAGTGCTCATAAATGTGGTTGTTTGTTTATTTATGAAGGCATTTTAGAGGCTTTAGTGTCCATTTTCATTATGTTATGCATCATATCGCTTCAGCAAATAACAATAATTCTCCTTTTTTATGTGATAGCAGCTTCGGGTCAAAGGGTGGAGGGACTTTGAAAGAAGTTGTTTTGAGTTTTACGTCCACGGCCAATTTCATTAGCTAAAAGCAACTCTCGTTGTTCCAAATGCAATATTCTTCTCAGAACGAAAAGTTCAGACCTAGACGGAGTTCACATGAGAACCGTTTGTATTTGGAAGGCAGATTTATGCTCACGAAAGACAAAATTCTTCTATCAAATATACTTTATGGTCCCAAAGGAAATTTGTCTTGGGTTCACAGTGCGAGTGGCTGCATTACAACATTCGTTCACGCGCACAACTCTGTACAAGTTCCAATGTAACCACACATAACATGCACATAAGAGCACAAAACATGGAGAAAACATAAAGAATATTAAAAGTGCTGTGCTGGAGTTGAGTACCTCTAGAAAGAAGTTATTTGCAAAGTGACTCGATGTCAGAAAAGGTTAATATCGTAAAATAAATTGAAAACACCCGTAAAATATCATTGTCTGAACACCATAAAAGTCACAAGTCAAAAACACAATGTACAAACAACCTTTGAGATAAAAACTGGTTAAGTATAAATGTATATTTCTAGTAAGTACAGCAGTCATAATTTAGATAAAATGGACTCCTGGGGTTACACTTGTCTAGTAGTGCAAAGGATGTTGGGATAAACGATAGTTTGTATTTGTTACTTTTGTGTTTTATTGCTCGGTAGCGCCGCCCTGATGGTAAGAGTTCATATTCGCTGTGCAGTGGACGGGAGGATACGTTTATTATTCTTTTTGCCTGTCCCCTGACGCAGGTCTCGTAAGGTCTCGCTCTTATTATTGCCAGTGGTGGAAACAATAGTTTTGTTTTTTCTAGGGCGATGCACGTTGAGGCGTTAACGCGAGCGATTAACAAATTATTATTAACTCGTTAATTCAGTATTTATTAATGCAAATTAATCACACCTCACAGAGCAGCAGTCCTTTACTTTGCCTCGGCGATGCAGTCATCCACCTCGTCTGTTTTTTTTTTATACCACTTACCGTATTTTTCGGACTATAAGTCGCACCGGAGTATAAGTCGCAGGGGCCAAAAAATGCATAATGAAGAAGAAAAAACCATACATAAGTCGCACCGGAGTATAAGTCGCATTTTTTTCAAGTAATTTATTTTACAAACTGGTTGAAAAAAAACGATATTACATCATCCTGGAAGGTAAGTTATAACATTCATAAGTGAATAGAAAACAGGCTGAATATGTGTCAACACATATTCACATATTAGCATCGTGAAAAAAACGAAAAGGTGTAGCATTTATATAACATAACAGTTTTATTTAACTATAGACTCATCAACTTTGTATCTTTACTGTAATTAATTGCACGCAATCTCACTCCATATCACTAAATCCGTTAAATTCTTCGTCCTCTGTGTCACGTCTGAATAACTAAAGTAAATAAAGTAATTGCATAGATCACCATAAGAGGGCACTCTAGACTTACGGTCCATATCTCATCATTAAAAATTCGTATATAAGTCGCACTGGAGTATAAGTCGCAGGGACATTCAATCTATGAAAAAAACCGCGACTTATAGTCCAGAAAATACGGTATATACTTTTTTGTTTGGATCACTTTGTCGCATTAACACGAGGCAAAGATTGCTATATTTATGCTGATTGTCATGATAGGTTAAATAAAGCTTCAATTCAGAGGGATAGATTACCTCTTACCGCTTGTTTTTTTCGTAGAAGATGAAAGAAAGATTTTAAAGCAGCCTGTGATGTAGAGCAGCGACTGGAACTGTTTTTTTCCCTTTGGCCTGTTTTTGTTCAAAAGCCAAATATTGTCATAAAATGTACCTAGTAAAACATTGTTTTAAATCACAACACAAAAGTGTGATTAATATGATATATTTTTTTAACCAATTGACAGCTTTAATTAAAAATAAATGTGCTAAATGTACAGTTTTGTGTGTAAATTTCATTTTGTGATTATTTCAGATAAAAGTGGTTGGTAAATACTGTCACTAAAAAAGAAAAGAAAAAAATCGCGATTAATTTTTTCCCAGGTTTTCGATTAATTTGTTAATTTTTTTAAATCGATTCCCGGCTCTAGTTTTTTCCCCATAAATGTTGAAAGAGTAATAAAAAATAAGCTCATCCTGGGTCAACCTTGTTCTCTCTGTCAGATGTTGGATCAGTTGAGGGCCTGGCGTACCACAGAGGTTGGGACACACTCTACTGGACCAGTTATACGACCTCCACCATCACTCGCCACACTGTGGATCAGAGCCGCATCGTGGCCTATAACCGCAACACCGTCGTCACCATGTCTGGAGAAGACCACCCCAGAGCTTTCGTGCTGGACGAGTGTCAGGAGTAAGTTACAGAGATCAATATTGTTTTTTTTTTAATATTTAAAGTTATTTGAAGAGTTGTAATGCGTCACGTTTTAAAGTTCTCTCACTCTTCCCTTCCGTTCGCTCCCACCACAGTCTCATGTTCTGGACCAACTGGAACGAGCAGGCTCCCAGCATCATGAGAGCGTCTTTGAATGGAGCCAACGTGCTCGCCATTGTTGGCAGTAACATAAAAACTCCCAACGGCCTGGCCATAGACCACCGCGCGGAAAAAATCTACTTCTCCGACGCCACTCTGGACAAAATCGAGCGCTGCGAGTACGACGGAAGCAACCGCTACGTGAGTCCTACGAAGCATGTGGATGAAGACACGGAGCCACACCTCGTGTTATTGAAACGGTTTCTGAAATGTTGTGCTTCAGGTCCTGTTGAAGAACGAACCCGTCCATCCGTTTGGTCTGGCTGTGTATGGAGACTACATCTTCTGGACTGACTGGGTGAGGAGGGCCGTCCTTCGAGCAGACAAATACACAGGGGGAGACATGAAAGTGCTGCGTGCCGACATCCCCCAGCAGCCTATGGGCATCATCGCACTGGCCAATGACACCAACAGCTGTAAGTATCAATCACTGCTTGAAAAAATAACTTTTTAGGTTGTGTTAAGCTCAGAATTCTGCAGAAATGTTATCATTTTTATTCAAAAGTTATCACTTTTGTGTTTCTCAGGTGAGTTCTCTCCTTGCCGATCAAACAATGGCGGCTGTCAGGACCTGTGTCTGCCCACATCTGATGGACGGGTCAACTGCAGTTGCCGTGGAGACAGACAGCTGCTGGAAGACAACACCTGCTCCTGTAAGAGACCCGAAGCTGACCTCCTCGTCTGAATCTGATGTAGTTGTTATTGATCGTTTCTTCCTCCTCAGCTCTGAATGTTTCCTGTGGGAGTGTTGATGACTTTGAGTGTGGAAACGGAGACTGCATCAACTACAGCCTAACCTGTGACGGGATGGCCCACTGCAAGGACAAGTCTGATGAAAAACAATCCTACTGCGGTAAAGTTTGTAATCACGTAGGAACGACAACACGCTAAAATAAAAGGGTTCGACTTTGAAACGCTAACCAGCAGAAAGGATGAAATATTTTAATCTGAAAGCGTCAAATTAGAAACTCTTTATATTGCAAAAGTAGAATTGGTTAAGTAATAAATGCATGTGTGCAAAGTTATTAACTGAGATGAACTTTTCCCTGCAGCCAATCGCATTTGTAAGAAGGGTTACAGGCGGTGCATGAATGGACGCTGTATTGGTCACAAGTTCTGGTGTGACGGGACGGATGACTGCGGTGACCATTCTGATGAACTACCCTGCAACAGTGAGCATTTCCTCAACGTGCTTTTATAGTTTTATGTTTTTTTCATAGAGCAAGACACTACTGTCAATGCAACAAGTTCATGGCTGCATTTATGAATATTTTTGATTTGGTTCAAAACTTTTTTAAAAACCATGTTTATTGCTTATTAAAAATGACTGTTCTTACATAACCAGTTAGTTAAACAAACAAGTTAAATTACTTGTAATAATTAAAGGAGTAAAAAGCTGTTTCTGTTATAAATCATTTTAAGAAATTGCTTTAAAATGTATCTGGATTTAAGAATTGGTGTAACCAATTGAAAAAGAAATTTAGAATTTAATGACTGGGAAGGTTAAAACGGCTAACAATAACAGATAGCAACGAAATAAGAATTATATTATAGTGAAAAGACTAAACTCAGCTCCTGACTTTTGCAGGATTGTCAAAACCAGAAACACTGTCTTTAAGTTTTTGTGTGAAACGTTCTAAAACAAAAGTTTGATGTTCTTGTTTGTGTTTGCAGTGACTCTGTGTAAAGTAGGAGAGTTCCAGTGCAAAGACGGAACCTGCATCTCCAACTACAGCCGCTGTGATCAGGTGGTCAACTGTGAGGACGCCAGCGATGAGATGAACTGTCGTACGTAAAATCGCAAACACTTCAAGAATTTTCTCTCTAATTGCCACTGACAGGCAGAGAAACCACGTAAATATTATTTTTACATACATTCAAACTAATAGAAGCACTAAAAAAAACCATTTATTTTCTTCACTTTTCGGCTTATTTTCTTTTTTATATTGGAATGTTTTTTTCTGGCAGCAACTTTTGGACTGAGAGTAGAAATTAGCTCCATTCAGGAATGGATCACAAAAACAGATTGCAGGATTGCAGATTAAATGATTGATCTTCATTTATTTTCTTATTCACTTCTTTCATATTTGTTTAAATTTTTTGGGTGGTTTAGCAAATAAAGATTTTATAGGAGGTGCATGTTTGCTGCGGGACCCCTAAAGGGAGCAGCCAAAAGGCAGAGAAGAAGAAAAATAAATGTTTCATGCTGTGTGGTCCAGCTGCATAAAGAGTATTGCTTTAAACCGGAATCGCCTGTTTCTCCTCCATCAGAACCTACAGATTGCTCCCGCTTCTTCCGCCTTGGAGTTAAAAAGGCTCAGTTTAAGAGCTGCGAGAGGACCACCCTGTGCTACCTCCCCTCCTGGGTGTGCGACGGGACCAACGACTGTGGGGACTTCTCAGATGAAAGAAATTGTCCAGGTTTGGCCCTTCTTCAAAGATAATTTTCTCTTGACTCTCTTGAAATGTTTTATAATATGACATTTTTTTTCTTGTTTTGGTTTCTTTTCTGCAGATAAAAGAAAGCTGAAATGTCCGGTCAACTTCTTCGCCTGTCCGAGCGGTCGCTGCATTCCTATGAGTTGGACGTGTGACAAAGAGAACGACTGTGAGAATGGAGCCGACGAGACGCACTGCGGTCAGTTTGAAAGATGTTTGAAGACAAAAGTTCCCAAAGAACAAAACGTCTTGTTTTTAGTGTTTTAAATCCACTCTTTTTATTCATTTATAGACAAATTTTGCTCATCAAACCAGTTTGAGTGTGCAAACCACCACTGCATTTCCCAACACTGGGTTTGTGATGGTTCTGACGACTGCGGAGACGGTTCCGATGAAGACCAGAAATGCAGTAATTATTATCTTTAACGTCCATTCCTAATTTCCTAAACTCGGGAGGTTCTGGTGTCATCCAACTAAAACCTCTTTTTCCTCAGAAACGGAGAACTGCAGCCCTGAGGCGTTCCAGTGTCCAGGATCCTACATGTGCGTTCCTCAGCGCTGGAAGTGTGACGGCGATAAAGACTGTCCCGATGGAGCTGACGAGAGCGTGAAAGCTGGCTGCAGTGAGTGAGGCAGAAGAATAAATGATCTCACCTAGAGTTGCACATCTGTGGACATATGTGGTTCTGTGTGTTTCTAGTGTACACCAACAACACATGCGATGCCAAGAATGAGTTCATGTGCCAGAACAGACAGTGCATCCCCAAGCACTTTGTGTGCGACCATGACATCGACTGTTCCGACGGGTCCGATGAATCTCCAGAGTGTGGTGAGCGTTCTTTAGAGCCGACAGCATTTACGTTGGAACGATTCCCGGCTGATGTGTGATCCTCTGCCTTCGGTTCAGAGTATCCCCCGTGTGGTCCGGAGGAATTTCGATGTGCCAACGGTCGCTGCCTCAACCAGAAGAAGTGGGAGTGCGACGGAGAGTTCGACTGTCAGGATAGATCCGATGAAGCACCAAAGAACCCTCGCTGCACAGACTCTGGTACGAATGGGATCGTGTCTCATTCTGTTTCCCCTAATTGGTCTTAAAATACATTTACCATTGCTAGAACATCTGTAGGACCGGGTTTCCCACTGAGTAATTAGAATATAAAATATCATAAAATATTGTTTTTCTTTGTGTTTATTTGATCTCTATTCAAGACACTTCCCCAAGTTTGATGCAATTTTGCTCTCACTTTGGACAAAGTCAGGACCCTGCATCCTCGTTTCCATTAACTTTAAATCTTAAAATCTTTAGAGATTAAGATCGTGTTTAGCTGTGTAGCATCCTGCAGGATCTGGTGACAGAA
>NC_050518.1:8641467-8658555 GCF_002922805.2 Oryzias melastigma | reverse complement strand
ATGTCTGTCCATCACCAGCACCACGGTTTTTGCACTGCATTTCCCAAGATTCATTGGGTTGTTGTGACATCCTGGAGGGACAGGTACACAAATAACAGACAAAGGAGTTTCTACTTTTCACATTTTCAGCTGCTGGTATCCCTTATGATTTTCTGTCAAGGAAAACAATTCTCATTCCTTCAGTCAAAAGTTTTGCAATTATGTTGATGTTTTCTAAGATGCATCATCTACTTGGAAACTCTGTTCTAAAAAAGTTAAATTTGAATCAAAGTCAGATGTTCAGTTTTTATTTTACTTTTTGCAGGTAGATTGATGAATTTGGAAATAATACCTTGAAAAGCTTTCAAAGAAGTCTTGAATTTTGATATCTGAGCCTAAAAATTGTGCTGCTTAAAACTTCTCTGTTTCACATTTCATGTCAAAAATCACATTTTTCCAGTCGAGATTATTTTGATCAAATGAGGCAAGTAAACATCAGGAAAACCAGTTTTTCAGGAATGTTGTTCAGGAAAGATTAATGTTTTCATTCAGAAAAACATCGATCAGAGGATTATCTTGGGGTTTCATAGCTGACTCGTCCTAATTTGAACCTTTCCTATTTGGAGTTAATGGTGCTTGCCGTGTTAACTGTATGATAAAAGCTTTGCATTGATTTAATTAAAGGAATCCCAGCGTTTGTCAAGCATAGCCACTAAAGCCCAGTTCTCTCTAACAGCCTTGAGTTTTGCTGAAAACAGCTGGAGCCTGGCCAAAGGACATCCACAGAAAATGTATATTTTATTGTAGATGGGATCCAGTATTTTTGTTCTTGAAGAGGGGCTAGTGCTCTAATGTGGACTTTGTCTGTGGTTGCAGAGAGGAAGTGTAACGAGTCTGCCTTCATGTGTCGGAACGGGAAGTGCCTGAACGAGACTCTGCTTTGCGATCGCAACGACGACTGCGGGGACGGCTCTGATGAGTTCAACTGCTTCATTAATGAGTGTCTCAACAGCAAGCTGAGCGGCTGCACGCAGCTCTGTGACGACCTCAAGATCGGCTTCAAGGTTAGCCATGTTTACCTGAAAAGTAGAGCTGATGTCATCACTGTTTAAGGCAGAAGTGTCTTAATAATGCTTTTTTTCATACATTCCTAAGGTACTTTTATAGTTTATTAAAAATCAGCTGTTGTATTTGTTTTTTACTGTGTAATTGAAGAAAAACTCCATCAAAAACAGCAAGTTTTGGTTACAAAAATGTACTTATTTAGTCCTAAAACTAAGAAGTGGTTCTTCTTGATTGTAACCAAACTGCTGTCTTGGTCACTTCAGTGCAGGTGCCACCCTGGCTTCCAGCTGAAGCGCGACGGGAAGACGTGCACGGACATAGACGAGTGCACGACCACCTACCCCTGTTCCCAGCACTGCCTCAACACGCACGGCAGCTTCCACTGTCTGTGCGTGGACGGCTTCGAGCTCAACCCCAACGACCCCACCATCTGCAAGTCTACGTCAGGTAAAGCAGTTTGGTAGCAGCTTCCTTCCCTGACAGATCCCCAGCTCCTCTCTCTACAGACTTTTTTTGTCTGTCGTTTAAGACGTGAAGCCCTACTTGATCTTCGCCAACCGCTACTACCTGAGAAAACTCAACCTGGACGGTTCCAACTACACGCTTATAAAGCAGGTAAAGATCCAGGGAATATTTAAAGCCAATCTTACTGGGATTCCATATTTATTTGTGCAAACTTGTCTGCAGGGTCTGAACAATGCAGTGGCTCTGGACTTCCACTACGCCGAGGAGATGATCTACTGGACGGATGTGACCACGCAGGGCAGCATGATCCGCCGCATGCACATGAACGGCAGCAACATGGAGGTCAGCAGGGATACCTGACTTTTTATAGCCTTTATTGCATCACAGATTAACCGATGCGTTTTGGTGCAGGTTTTGCACCGAACTTCCCTGAGCAATCCTGACGGTTTGGCGGTTGACTGGGTCGGTGGGAACTTGTACTGGTGCGACAAAGGCCGGGACACCATTGAGGTGTCCAAACTTAACGGGGCCTTCCGGACCGTGCTGGTCAACAGCGGCCTCAGGGAGCCGCGGGCCGTGGCGGTGGACGTCCGCTACGGGTGAGAAAACTTATCCCAATGATCTATATTTTTAAAAAAGAAACAGCTGTTGAAGTGATGCCTTCTTCACCTGATGGTTAGCTACCTGTACTGGTCCGACTGGGGAGATAACCCCCACATCGGGAGGATTGGGATGGACGGTACCAACAGGAGCGTCATCGTGAAGGATAAAATCACCTGGCCCAACGGATTAACCCTGGATTTCATCAATGACCGGATCTATTGGGCTGACGCCAGAGAGGATTATATTGAGTTTGCTAGTCTGGACGGCAGCAGCAGACACACAGGTATGGAGGAGACTTGTTTTTGGTGGTTTCATGAGCTCTAATGAGCAAAGATGCATGTGTCAGGTTAGTAAATCGTTTAAAATGTAATAAAAATAAAAATAAATCTATGATTTTTTTTGTATATAATTTAGTTTTTCACTCCTTATTCTGGCATTAGGTGACTAATTCATACTTCTCAAAATGGACAAATGAAATTCGTCCATGTTTTACATCCACTCTGTGCTCTTCAATCTTATGAGAGACTCCAACCTTCTCCAGCTCACATCAGCCGACACAGAAATTACAGAAAATAGTAACAACTTTTCCTAAAATTCACCTAAAGAATCTAAGCTTCTGCACATCTGTAGTGGGTATTAATGCAGTAGCTCCCTTTTGATACAGGATATAAACAAAGGAATTCATGTCAAATAGATTTTATAAGTGCGTGTGGTTTTCTGAACCTACTTCTGAAGGTTTTTGAAAATTGGAAAGATAAGTTAATTTATTGCTTTTAAGCTCGTTATTTAAAAATATATTTTTAAATAATTCAATATCGTTACATTTATAACCATAAATGCAGCAACTGGATTTAATGCAGGTCAGTAAAATAAATGCAATATTTGCATCAAAGAACTATTTTCCCTTTTTACTTTAGTTTGTTTTGGTCTATTTTCTAAGAATGTTTTTAATGTTGATTTTAAAGACCCTCTCCAATGAAAATTGTGTTTTTAACGTGTTCTAGTTGCTTTTTTCTCATGATAGAGAAAGTAAATTAAGATTAAAATTGGGTTATTTATTATTTATTTATTCAATTTGAGGTGAATCAGGAGCAGACAAGAAAATCCAGTTGAAAACAAACCCCAGACAAATAGGTCCATGTATGTTCTTGTTTTCCTCGTCTGAGCTGACAACTGACTCAAAACTGTACGGTTGAATAGCTTCAACACTATTTTTGTTTTGTTAATTGGTAATATTTGTTTTGAGGTTATGAGGGGCTGTAATCTTTTGGGAGAGTGTGCAAACAAAGGCATGATGGGAAATGAATTTCTGATCTTATTTATTTATTTATTGCAAAAACAATGTCAACATCATAAATAAAAGAGTATCGTGAACAGTTTTAAAATAGATCTAAAGATGATTGGAGTGGGGCTTTAAGTCCAAGTTATCATAGTTTGTGTCTCCAGTTGCCATGGTGATGCATCTCTATTGGAAGTGAAGAAATTAAGGCACTAAAAGGGTAGTTTGACCTTATAATGTCTGTTGAATCATCTGCTGATGCTGCTAATGAAAAAATACAGTAAAAATATCCAAATGCTGTCATTGGAAAAAGACTAGAACACACCTTTGAGCAAAAATAATTTAGTTCTAAAACGCTTGACTTTCATTCAGATATGAGAAGATTAAAGGACGCTTTGAGTTAAGCTGCTTAATATCTGGATCCATGCTCGGACTGCACAACTGTCCTGACACTTTAATTGTTTAATTTGTTGGTGGAGATCGATGCTGAGCGCTCCTGCTGAGCTGTTTCAAACAAAGGTGTTCACTCTTGTGTTAATGTGTGTGCATGGGATGTATATGAGGCTGCAGGATGTACAATTACAGTAAAACCTAATGAAGTGAGGATCCCGTCATAAAATGCACGGAGGCCCTCCTCGCTGCATCTGTTTTACGCCAGCCGTGCAGGACGTTTAAGTGGCTGTACTCCATCATCAAGCCATGATGTTTGCATGATTTATCCCTTTGTTTATGAAACGTTTTATGTGTTCTCCTTGCAGTTCTTAACCAGGACATTCCTCACATCTTTGCCATGACGCTGTTTGAGGAGTACATCTACTGGACCGACTGGGAGACCAAGTCCATCAACAGAGCTCATAAGACTCAGGGTACCAATAAGACCACCCTGATCTCCACCCTGCATCGACCCATGGACATTCACATCTACCATCCCTACCGCCAGCCTCCAGGTGACACTTTCCCTCCAAAAGAAGGGCAATCCTTTTTTAAATGCTACTTTTATTACATTTTTTGTTTGTTTGTGATGCAGAAAAACTCCAGATTTCAGGGGAAAAACCTGGTGTTAAAAGCTGTTTTTCTTTCCGTGTCCTCCTCAGTGCTCAACCATCCATGTCAGACAAACAACGGCGGCTGCAGTAACCTTTGCCTCCTCTCGCCTGGAGGGGGCTACAAGTGTGCCTGTCCCACCAACTTCTACCTGGCCAATGATCAGCGTACCTGCATATCCAACTGTACAGCCAGTCAGGTGTGAAGGCTGAGAATGTGGCGCCACTACTGCTGACCTTTCACATTAGAGCTTCATCGTTTCTAATCTCCTCATGAATCTTCATTTTGTAGTTTGTGTGCAAAAACGACAAGTGCATTCCTTTTTGGTGGAAATGTGACACGGAGGACGACTGCGGGGACCGGTCTGATGAGCCAGCAGAGTGCCGTAAGTTTGGAGATGACCATCTAGATAAAACTGAAAAGTTACAATTCATGTATCATCTAGTAAAAGATGAACAAATCCAACACGGTCTCGTCTCCTTATGTGACAGCGGAATTCAAATGCAGACCGGGACAGTTTCAGTGCGGCACGGGCATCTGCACCAACCCTGCCTACATCTGTGATGGAGACAACGACTGCCAAGACAATTCCGACGAGGCCAACTGTGGTATGTGGGATTAGGACTGTGTGCAATCCAAAAATCCTCAATATTACTTTCAGAGAAGTTCTAGAGCAGATCTGACTTGCTAAACTGGAATGAATTGCAATGATAATCCCTAATAATGTTTTATTTTCTCAGTTATTCTGGTGTCTCCCCTAAGATGATGAACTACAAATCCATTGACCTTTGTCTAGGTGCAGAACATTTTTCTGCATTCATGTGGAGTTGGAAGATTTTGTCATTTTTCCAATCATTCAAGCACCACATGACTGCAGAATTTCTATTAATTTTTATTTTTTATTTTTCTTATTTTAAGGGACATCAAGCCAATGTCCAATTGACACTCAAATGTGAACAAAAGCCACAGATTAAAATTAAAAAATCAAAATGTTCTATTTTAAAGTATATATAATAATTTTCAATCAAAATTCAAGCATGTTTTTGTCCAGATTTCATGTTAATGCTTTCTACCAAAACCCTCATCTGCTCCTCGTCTGGCCTTTCTGTCAAATAGTCTGTTCTAGAGGCTGATTTTATTTGGTGCCGCTCCACAGACATCCACGTTTGCCTGCCCAGCCAGTTCAAATGTTCCCACCCGAGCCGCTGCATCCCAGGCATCTTCCGCTGTAACGGCCAGGACAACTGTGGAGACGGGGAGGATGAGAAGGACTGCCGTGAGTTTGGCTCTCTACGCTTTCTTTCCGCCTGCATTACACCATACCTACGCCTCTCTTCCTCCCAATAGCGGAGGTGACGTGCGCCCCCACACAGTTCCAGTGTGCCATCACCAAGCGCTGCATCCCCCGCCTGTGGGTCTGTGACCGCGACAACGACTGCGTGGATGGATCTGATGAGCCCGCCAACTGCAGTATGACTCTTCTTCTCTTTTTTTTTTTTTAATTACATTTTTCTGACACGTCCTGATGGGCTAGCTGTCCCCGAATGTTTCTGTTTCCAGCCCAGATGACGTGTGGCGTGGATGAGTTCCGATGCAAAGACTCTGGGCGCTGCATTCCCGCTCGCTGGAAGTGTGACGGCGAGGATGACTGCGGAGATGAATCCGATGAACCCAAAGAGGAGTGTGGTAAGACCTTTTTCAATGATTTAATCATAAACACACATTTCCTGATGGGTTTCTTTGGCAATCAACACTTTTTTTCCCACTTCCACAGCTGAGCGGACATGTGAGCCATACCAGTTCCGCTGTAAAAACAACCGCTGTGTACCCGGCCGCTGGCAGTGTGACTATGACAACGACTGTGGGGACAACTCTGACGAGGAGAAGTGCTGTGAGTGTCTGTGAGACACAGATCCCTCCTCATGTTTTGTCTAACATTCTCACTTTTGCACCTTTTAACTTCTAAAGTGCCGCTTCACTTATCAGATGTACGTTCATTGTGTGTTCACTGTCATTTCTGAAGCATCTCACTTCATCTGGTATTTGTTTCATTCCATATTGTCCTGTTGGTTTGAGCCAGTGGTAAGTTATTCCACCTCCCACATTGAGTGTCACGCCCCCGTTCTGTCTTCTTGTGTCCGACTTTTTCTGTGATGACCCCTGACCCGTGAGAGGCTGCAAGCTGAGCTGCAAACCTTTCTGATTGGTGTTTGTTTTGCCACAAATAGTAATTGAGAACAGAAGCTCCTTTCAGTCTCTCATCAACCCTCTGAAGTGTCTACAGTCCAGCCCCTTAGATGTTTGTGCTTAGAGATGACGGTTGGAGCCCACACGGCCTCCCTCATGCTGAACAGCCGCTCCTCTGTCCGCAGCGCCTCGCCAGTGCTCGGAGAGCGAGTTCGCCTGCACTAACGGCCGCTGCATCGCCGGCAGATGGAAGTGTGACGGCGATCACGACTGTGCTGATGGATCTGATGAGGTGCGAGAAAACTTAGGCCAAGTCTTGTGTTTATGTTACTTATGAATGGAATTCTCCATGTTCTCCATCTTTTTAACATATTTATGAACTAGACGTATAGCATTATCACAGATAATGCTAGTGTGAATGCTGTAAGCTGAATGCGGCCACTGAAGATGCTAGTGCTGATAGCTGAAAATGCTGAAATTAATAGTTAAAAACACTGAAGCTGAAAGCTAAAAACGCTGGAGTTGATAGCTGAAATCACTGAAGCTAATAGCTGAAAACGCTGAAACTGATAGACAGCTGAAATATTTGCTAAATAGGCTTAAAAAAATAACCCCAAATTTAGCCAAAGACAGTTAGCCAATGCAGTTAGCATGTAGCTGAAAAATAACTAAACTCCAAAACAGCCTAAAAAACTTTTTTTTAAAAAGCCTAAATTAGCCAAAATGGCTAGCATGTAAATATAAGCCTAACTCCAAAACAGCCTAAAAAACTCGGCACAGCTAGCATGTAGCTGAAAAATTAGCTAAACTCCAAAAAGGGCTAAAAAAACATAGTAAATGCCAAAATAATCCAAAAAGCTCAAAGAATGCTAATTTTTTTAACTTAAAAACCGTAACTTTTTTACAAAAATATGAACAGTAAAAAAGGCTGGAATATTATTCCAGAATTAATCAACTAAAACAACTTAAATAACTTTCAATATTTTACTCTCCATAAAAATATATTTTGTCAAAATTATACAAGTTAGAAATAAGCGCAAGATAACATGGGGCTGTTAATAACATTAAAATAAAATGATGTGGAGGGCGGGATAGAATTACCAAGAGGGCCGGATCCGGCCCCTGGGCCTTGTCTTTGACACGTTATCTAGTGAAACAAGGAAAAACAGTTATTTATTTTTGACCAGAATTCATTTGTGTTTTTATGAGAAGAAAATTCTTGCTCCCTTTTTTTTTTTGCATTATAAATTTTGTTAATTTTGGTTAACGAAGGAAGACAGCAGGGTTTTAATTTGCATATCACATTAAACTTTAATTTTTTTATTTTTTTTTTTTATAGCACGGATGTGTTCTGAAATGTGACAACGACCAGTTCCAGTGTAAGAACGGACACTGCATTCCCATTCGCTGGCGCTGTGATGCCGATCCCGACTGTATGGATGGCAGCGACGAGGAAAACTGTGACAGAGCCGGTCTGTTTATTTAACCAAAAAAAAATATGTCTAGAATAGCCTGAAAAATCTCACTGCAAAATCCAGTCGGAAATGTGGTTCCATGAGACTTTTGTCTCTGCAGTTGGGCGTCACTGCCCCCTGGATGAGTTTCAGTGCAACAACACTCTGTGTAAGCCGCTGTCCTGGAAATGCGACGGTGAAGACGACTGCGGAGACAACTCTGATGAGAATCCGGAAGTCTGCAGTGAGTTGGATTGCACACATTTCCATCCGTGCCTCTGTTGGCGTTCTTTCCTCTTCATCTGCTGCCTCCTGTTTTCCTCCTTGGTTCAGGAAGGTTCCAGTGTCCTCCCACCAGAGTTTTCCGCTGCCAAAATGACCGGGTCTGTCTGCAGATTTCAAAGAGATGTGATGGTGTTGATAACTGCGGAGATAACTCGGATGAACTGAACTGCGGTAAACTGTGGACTTAATCAAACTAAAGTCTGCCGTTCATCAATCTGGATTAGAGAAATACTTATTGTTGTGGTTTCCTCCACAGGTGACAAGCAAGCTCCTCCCACATGTGAGAAGGATGAGTTCTTGTGCTCCAATGGGAGGTGCATCAGCTCCACCCTACGCTGCAACTTCTTCAACGATTGTGAGGACTATGGTTCTGACGAGATCAACTGCAAGACCGGTTCGTCTTCACAGAGCGCCGCTCTGAAGTGTTCTCTGTTTGAACGTTCCCGCTCATTTTGACTGACCGATTCCAGACACGAAGCTGAATGACTGTCGGAACAACAGGACTCAGTGCGGAGACGGAGACGAGGCCCACTGCGTCACCAACGGCACGGACTCCTTCTGCTCCTGCAAACCGGGTTTCCAAAAGATCGGACACCGCACGTGTGGAGGTAACCCGACCATTTCCAGCTCAGGTTTCAGGCCGATGCTGGGATTCATTGTGTCATCTGTTTTCCAGATAAGAACGAATGTCTGGAGTTTGGAGTGTGTTCGCACATCTGCAACAACACGAAGGGCTCCTACAAATGCAGCTGCCACAAGACCTTCACCAAGATCAACGACACCTGCAAGGCTGACAGTGAGCCACGCCCTCATCAGTGTCCTAAGCTACATTCACGCCATTAAAGCAACCACTTTGAGCTGCTAGCTGCTCCATGATTTAACCACTTAGGACCCGAGATGTTCTTTGATATGCCTGTTTTATTTTTTCTAACAGAGAAATAGAAGTTAAGAAAATGTAACTACTGTAGCAAAAAAAACAAAAATGTGATGTCTTAAGAAAGATGTTAAAGTCTTAAGAAGTAAAAAAACAACAAAAATAATAATAAATTGTTCTAATGACATCAATCATGAATACTCAACATCATATTTATGCTACAACAGTCATCATTCATTTTTAAGAATTTTAAATTAAGATTTTAATCACATTTGTATAAAAATGTTCAGTAGTTCTAAAGATGTCACATGACTAATAATCACCTACATTTACAAGATAATAGTTATTTTATTCAGGTAATAGTTGCACTATTTTTACTTGTTTCCCAAAGATACTACACAGAAATTTTCTGTTTTAGTTTTAACTGATAAAATGATTTTTATGAAATAAAAATAGGGTAAAACTTGAATCTGTTTATTACATTTCTTCATTCTTAAAACATAATACAAAAGTATCGGATTGGAGATTCTCAATCACATGACTCTGAATCGGATCGTGTCCACAAAAAAAATCCTGATCGGGTCTTTCCTAGCAACAACATTCTAGTGCTAACACCAGATGCATCACATGCCTGATGTGAACGTAGCTCTAGACTTCCTGTTCTCCGAGGATGCATTTGTTTCCAGAATCCTCACTGTCTCCTTCTGTTCTCTCAGACACAAACAGCTCTCGGCAGGTTCTCTACATAGCCGATGACAATGAGATCCGGAGCCTGGACCCTGGGATGCCGCACTGGCGCTACGAGCAGACCTTCCAGGGCGATGCGAGCGTGCGCATCGATGCCATGGATCTGCACATCAAGTCCAACCGCATCTTCTGGACCAGCTGGCACACGCGCCAAATCTCATCCTGCGAGCTCCCTGGACCGTCCTCGTCCTCAGTTTCCACCAACTCTCACCGAAACCGGCGGCTGAGCGAGGGCCGAGTTACCAACCTGCAGGTAATCGCATGCGTGCACGATCGTCGGTCACCGACCATGCGAGCAGCGTGTGACCGAATTTCTTCCGACTTCCAGATTGAGGGGCTGAAGATGCCCCGGGGCATCGCCGTGGACTGGGTTGCAGGCAACTTGTACTGGACCGACTCTGGGCGAGATGTCATTGAAGTGGCTCAGCTTTCAGGCCAGTTTTACAAGACCCTCATCTCTGGCATGATAGATGAGCCTCACGCTATTGTCCTGGACCCACAGAGGCGGTAAGGAGGAGCTGGACGGACAGCTGCTGAAGGTCTTTTGTGTCGTGTTCTCAAATGTTGCTTTCCTTCAGAACCATGTACTGGGCAGACTGGGGAAACCACCCTAAAATTGAGACCGCTGCCATGGACGGCACTCTGAGACAAACTCTCATCTTTGAAAACATCCAATGGCCGACAGGTTGGCGCCATCAAATAATATGTCCAGATTTTCCAGCGCCTCCCTGCTGAACACCCTCCTCCTCCTCTGCAGGTTTGGCGGTGGACCACTTCAACGAGCGGCTTTATTGGTCCGATGCTAAGCTGTCGGTCATCGGCAGCGTTCGCCTGGATGGTTCTGATCCAGTCATCGCCGTGTCCGGCATCAAAAACAGTTGAGTTCTTTCTGCTTCTAAAGTGTCAGAACTGTGACGCTTCAAAGTTGCTCATCTCTTCTGTGTCGGTTCCAGACCTGCTCCACCCCTTCAGCATCGACATCTTTGAGGACTACATATACGGGGTCACATATATGAACAACTTTGTCTTCCGGGTCAACAAGTTTGGCAAAGGCCCAATGGAGAATCTCACTACAGGCATCAACCACGCCACAGATATAGTCCTGCATCACCGCTACAAGCAGCCAGAGAGTGAGTGCTCCGCGTTCTGACCCTCTGAGAGGAGCAGCTAGCATCACAGGAGCTAACCGTTTTAAAAATGTGTCCATTTCCTTTGTTTTAGTGCCTAATCCATGTGACAAGAAGAAGTGTGAGTGGCTGTGTCTGCTCAGCCCCAGTGGGCCGGTTTGCACCTGTCCCAACAACTTTGTGGCAGACAACGGTACCTGTGTGGAGCGGGTCGGCCCCACTCAGTCCCCTCTGTGTGAGTTTGCTAACATGCAGCCCCAATATACTTTAACATTCTTATTATTCCATAAAAACCTTTATCCCGTTATTTTTGACCCCCTCTCCACAGCTCCTCCATCGGGACCGTGCAACGTTCACTGTCAGAATGGCGGCACCTGCTTCCTCAATGCCCACCAGGTGGCCAAGTGTCGCTGCCAGCCCAGCTACGCTGGAGAGCGATGTGAGGTCAATCAGTGCAGAGACTACTGCAGGAACGGAGGCACCTGCACTGCCTCTCACACAGGTGGGACCGCGCTACCACAGATCCTCCTGCGGGGAGGTGTCAGGAGGCTTTATTCTTTTTGACTGGTGTAATCAGGATATATTAATGGGATACTTTCACTTTAGCATATTTTATTTTTATTATTATTATTATTGTTTTGATGATAGTTGTGTATCATTCCTGTAAGTTTTCATTTTGAATTTTTGTCAAAAAAGCATTTTTTTTATTTTTCATTAAATATTTAGTAAAAGTATATCATATTGTAAGTAGTATTCCATTTTGATGTAATAATATGCAAAAAAAAAGTATTTAAAAAAAATGTATTTTATACATTATTTGCTTTAATCATGCAGGTTTTTTACATCTAAAATGTCTAAAAAATGTTTCCCCTTTTTATCGAAAATCCAGGTTTAGCTAGCAGAAAAACCTTAATGCCGGTATAGAAATAATCCTTTAACTTTTACTGAACTTTATAGTTTCTTATGTCTCCTTATGTATCTTTTACCTGCATTGTAGGTGCTCCAACCTGCAGATGTCCTAAAGGCTTCACTGGTCCAAACTGCAACCTGCACACCTGTCAGGACTACTGTTTGAACGGAGGCAACTGCTCCGTGAACATGGGGAACCAGCCCACCTGCAGCTGCAGACCCGACTTCCAGGGAGACCGCTGCCAGTTCAGTGAGTGTCAGTCAAACTCTGCAAGAGTGCATACTTTTTTTCAGATTAATTCAAATGTTTTAACAGGAAACCCTTCAAATCTTACTCTACTCATAGGAACTTCTAGATTTCAGTTAATTCTAAGGAGATTTGTTTATTTAACAAATTTAAAGCTGTAGGACTCTTCAAAAATAAAAATTCTCTGTCCTGTCTTTAGCTAAATGTGAAGGCTTCTGCCATAACGGTGGGACCTGCCTGCAAACTGCAAACGGAACCAAACTCTGCCAGTGCCCCAGTCAGTACATCGGACTTCTGTGCGACCTGGACAAATGCCAGTTCTGTGGAACCGGCAAGTGCCTGACCTCCTCTACAGGAGAAATCTCCTGCAGGTAAGCATGCTGTGACCCGGACACTCCAGAGATTTGGATTTATTAGATTTGGCTTGATTTGTAAAAATGTATCTCTTAAACTTTTCTTCTGCATGTTTAGGTGTGCTAATGACCAGATCCAGCCCAGCTGCTTCTCCTGTTTGAACTACTGCACACATGGACAGTGCTCGGTTAACCCTCGCACTCTGCTGCCTCAGTGCAAGTAAGATATGACCCCGCCCACAACCATCAACCAAAGGAAAATGCTTCTTTGATTCTAACTTAAACTCTCACTTGTTCTCTTTCTGTGTAGCTGTCCCAATGAATGGACAGGATATCAATGTGAGATTGCTGCTCCTGTGGAATTTCCCGTCTCCAGCAGTAAGTCGCATCATTCCAGACCATAATTTCTGCTGAGAAAACAGTTGGGGTTTCCTCTAATTATCTTGTTTTTTTCAGTCTCAGGTAACACATCCATCGTCGTCCCAGTCCTCCTCCTGCTGCTGCTGGCTTTGCTTGTGGTTGGCGCCATCTTGTGGTACAAGAGGAGAATGCGAGGGTGAGTCTCAGAACTCTCACTTCTTCTCCAAATCCTGAACCGTTTTCTCTCCTTCTTTTGATCACTGTCCATCTCCTGTTTCCCAGGTCTCTGTTCCTGAGCAAATCTCGTTCTCAGTCGTCGCGGTAACTCGATAGGATTAAGTCATTTATCTACTGACCAAAGAGCAATCATCCCCCCTTCCCCCTCTCTTTTACAGTCAGACTGGCTATGCTTTTTGTCAGACCCTTTGTCGTCCTGTTGGTCAGTTTAGCTCTTCTGGCACCCCCCCCCCACCCCACCCAGCAACTTAGAAAAACGCTGACTTTTATTTTTTAAGTGGATTTACCGTCTTCCTTGCATCCCCATAATTTATTTATTTTTTTGTTTGTAAATATTAGGTTCATGGTTTGTCCTTGCAGAGTCAAATGTACTGTTGTACATTTAAAGAAAAAACAACCTGCAATGAGCCGAATATTTGCAACGGGAAATCCAGCATTCTCGCTGAGGGACATGCTGCAGAGCTGTCTGAGGGCGCGCTCAAATGGCCTTTTATGCAAAGGCTCATTCGACGGCCTTTGATCTGTTGTCTTGGGATGTGTAGACTTTGTAAATAAGATTTTTTTTTGTTCTGTTTTAATTTGGCTCATGAAACATTTGTGTCTCCCTGCAGTGCAAAGGGCTTCCAGCACCACCGAATGACAAACGGAGCCATGAACGTGGAGATCGGGAACCCCGCCTATAAGATCTATGAGGGAGATCCGGACGATGATGCTGGAGAGCTGCTGGATTCAGACTTCACTTTGGACCCGGACAAGGTGAGTCAACTAAAACCACCAAGAAGAAGACCTTTACAGCCTTTGGTTCACATTTGAACCGGAATTCCACAAACAGTGAAATGACCGGTACTGCTCAGACAACATGTCTTTATAATTAGGATTATATTGAAAAGAGCTAAGAGTATTTGGGAAGATAAAAAAAAAAAAAAAAATCAGAACATAAAATGAAACTGAAATAATGAGTGTTAAACAGTTACCAAAACATTATAACCTAATTAGTTTTTTTCATGGAATATTCATCTTACCAGGCCATTTCCAATTATGATATATCTTTATTCATTTTTTTCTACTTATAATTTTTGACTTTCTTTGGGTTTAGAATGAAACTATAACTACATTACAGTAGTGCAGGAGAAAGATGAGGATAATGTAGCAAATTTTGACGTTTTTTAAGTTTGAATTTTTTTTTATTTGGTTTGTTTGTTGTTTAAATGTAACATTTTACAACTTTTAATTGATGATCAACATTAATCAAAAATGAATGGTGAAATATGACTTATCCTGTAAAAAGCATGGTGTCAATTTGACTGCTATGGTCATGTGAGGTGGTAATACTTAATAACACAAAGCACATCTCTTTTTTTTGTTTTGAATTTTTATTAATAAAACGATGTTGGAATAAAATGAACACACATTTAGGTAACATCTGAGTCCTATTGGTCCATAGGATGGAAATTCATGCTGGTCATACGTAATACGTGCAGCCAAGATGCGCGTTGCTGCGAGTTTTAAGTGCGTCCAAGACTGGATTTCGTTGTTGGTTGCACATATTTCAAGTATGGTTTAAAGTAGGTTTATGAAATGTGTTCTCTGCATTTGATTCACCTCCGGGAGGAGTGGTGAGCTGCAGACTCAGTTACCATTTGGCGGTTTTATCTGCATTCTTGTAGCATTTTTCTCATGATGGAGGACATATATAAAGGAAATGAAGATTAAAACGCTGATTGTTAGTGTTTATTCAAATCGTTGTGAATCAGGAACAGATGAAAAATTTAAGTTGGTAAGTTGTGATGAGGGGAGCTGTAAGCTAGAAGATTGTGTAAATAGATGGGTGATGGGAAGTGGGGGCGGCTTGATCCACATTAACAGTTCCACCCACAACTTAGATGAAATTTTTTAATGAACTCTGCAGAAATTAAGTCCTAGAAACAACACAAGTTTGTTAATTTAGCCTAAAAACAACAAAATAATAATAAAAAAAACACTATTTTGAGTCCCTTTCTCTGTGTTTTACAGCCCACCAACTTCACCAACCCGGTGTACGCCACCCTGTACATGGGCGCCCACAACAGCAGCAACTCTCTGGCCAGCACCGACGAGAAGAAGGAGCTGCTGTCCCAGGGCGACGACGACATGAGCGACCCGCTGGCGTAGAGCTGGGCGTGGCCTGAACTCTGCCACACCGCCCCGCCTTTCCCGACCCACACGCTCCTTCATCTTTATGCCTTTACCTACTTAAAAGAAAAGCAACAAAAGAGGGGGAACAAAAGCAGGAACACTGTACAAAATGTATAAAAATGAAGGGACTACTTTTTTAAGTGATTGCAGTATTATATTTTGTTCTTTGGAAAAACCGAAACTCTGCTGGTGATGGAAAGAAAAAAAAAAGAAACCTTTTATAGAAAAGTATTCAGTTCTTTTTAATTTTGCTCACAAGCTCACGACTTTCCTTCCTCTCGCACGCATAAAGCCACTACCTCTGTGCATATGGAAAAGGTTTAGAGGAACAACAAAAGTCCATGTTTTTTATTTTGTCTTTGTAGAGTTTCTAGGGAACAAATGTTACACCCTAGAGAAAGAGGGAAGAGCTGCCAAACCTTTAGTTGTTTGTAATTGCGAGAAGTGTCGGTTCTTAACGATGAATTCTTCCTGGATGCTGACTCAGCTCGGTCTCTCCGTGACGTTTGCTGCTGGAGGTCTAAAGGGAGGCTGACCGAGGAATGCAATGATGTTTAACTGCACATGTACATACGGAGGACTCGGCAACTGCATTCAAATGATTGTCTTCAACCTCCTTGCACAGACTAAAGTAAAATATATATATATATATTTCCATATATATGAACCTATTAACAAAGTGTCTTGATAATATACCCAGGAATACAAGCATCCGTAACAAACCAGTCTGTACTTTTTAACATTTTTTTAAGTGGAACCGGTGAGTGGATGAAGATGATTGTAATCGAGTCCCCATTCCAGGATGAGAAGTCTGGGATGGAAAATCCGAGGCCTTGGTTTAGTTTTCTGCGACACGGAGAAGCTGCTTTCGTGTTGGGAGTGAAGGCGAGCTTCGAGGGAAACTAGTCTGTAATCAGCAGGTTGCATTCAAGTTTTTTTAGTTTTTCTTTGTCTTTTGATTGTACGTGCTTTCAGGAGAGGCCAGGGAGACCGATTGATGGTACACATTTCTGTGAGAGTTTGACATTTGTCTTTATTTTTTTTTTTTAGCTGTTTGTAATTTAGGTTTATTAGTGTTTCCTGGAAGGAGACCGGTCAGCTAATGACTCTTTATTTTTGTAATCATCTCCAGCCTGGGCTTTAGTCACTCTGAATTCTGTCCCCCATCTTTTTACTGATCAGCCATGCCTCATTCAATCAGGAGGAAAACTGACTTTCCTCTTTTTTTGTTCATTTTTGTTTGAAAGTAAATTTCTCTCAAATGTTTCTTTCGGTGGCAAGAACCCACGTCTGTTTTTGTTATGATTCTAATTCTTTTTGATATAATTAAATTGATTTTTATAGTAGACATTTACGATATCTTGTCTGTCATTTGAAGAGATGCAAACTCATTTCACTTTCTTTTTTGTTTTACTGCAATACATATCCGATTTACATTAGTTATATGAAAAATTAAGAAATAAAACAAAAAAAGCTTCAGAAATTGACTGGAATCCTCCCGTCTTTTTCTTTAACAGTTGTTTATTAATAAGAAATGTTCATCTTCAAGACAATACAAAGTATATTTAAGTTTTTTTTTCTACAGAGACTTGTTAAATTTAAGGCATATTGGTCTAAATTTCTGTGTAAAAAATAGTGTTTCATACAATCTGGAGCCAAATGGGAGTAGTGTCAAACTGGGGATGTTGTTGGGAGGAA
>NC_050518.1:8640665-8641212 GCF_002922805.2 Oryzias melastigma | reverse complement strand
ACAAAGTATATTTAAGGTTTTTTTTTCTACAGAGACTTGTTAAATTTAAGGCATATTGGTCTAAATTTCTGTGTAAAAAATAGTGTTTCATACAATCTGGAGCCAAATCGGAGTAGTGTCAAACTGGGGATGTTGTTGGGAGGAAACATTTCTTCTTATTTTTATCAAATTAAAAAAAAAAAAATGTGCTAAAAACATTTACAGCAAAGTTGAGTCCCTCCTATCAGCATCAGGCGGGCGGATGGGGGGCGGAGTCTCCATATATTCGTCACAGGAAGTGATGTCAAGGCACAAACTGCTGCAGCTGTTTGGAGCTTTGAATCTGCATCTTGTCAGTATTATAAGGCTAATATTATAACACAAGAAGTACAATCTTTAACAATTAAAAAAAAAATGTAACTACGGTTGACAAACAAATAACACTGTTTACACAAAAGGCACTTCAGAAGCAAAGGATTCGTTTTGGCTTAAATAGCTTGTCCAAAGAAAATGGTTAAAGTGACGATCTGTTTTTTTTTCTTTTTTTTCTTCAGGATACAATCTCAAT
>NC_050518.1:8462035-8640605 GCF_002922805.2 Oryzias melastigma | reverse complement strand
AAAAATTCCACTTTTCTCAGCTGCCTCCCAGTCCTGAGTCCGGCCTCTAAAGCTGAGGTTCAGGACGGACGAAGGGCCACCCCTCCCTTCAGCCCGTCTCTCCCATTCTCCCCGTGCTGCAGGATTCTCCCAGTATTCCCAAAAGAAGTCCGAAGAAAAGCCCTGGCCGTGCTTCTGTAATGACGCACGCTCCCCTGACGGTGGCTAGAAAGGGCCTCCATAAATAAATAAATTAAGCAGCCAAAAAAAAGAAGGTTTCCATCCCGTTCCTCCTTCATCTGCAGCCGCTGGGGTTGACCACAGACACACAGGGGGGCGAGGGTTATGAGGGAAGCAGTAAGTGATGGATAAGTGGTTTAAGGTCTCTTCCAACCGCTCCGGATCAGTGCGTCAGCTCGCAGGAAGGGCTGGTTTCGCAGATCTGTGCGTAGGCAAGGGAGGTAGAGGGGGAACACGCATGTTAGAGGATCAAAAAACACTTCTGTTGAGTTTGACCCAGGGCTGAGTAGTTTTAAAGGGTAACCAAACACTAAATCATCTCATTCTGGCTGTTTACCTCTATAAATGGGGCTTTAAAAGTGCTGACTATTGGTCCTTGATGAATAATAAACTTGTTTAATTCTAAAACTGTGTGTGCTGCCCCCTACAGGTTGAAACTAGGCTTTACAATTGAATTTTGTGATTGATCAAACCATGTCTCATGTCATGATGTGCACCTCTAGTGATGATAACAGCCCTGATCCCCAAGCCCCTCCCCTCTGACTGGCTGTGGCTTTGGCTGTGGGTGGAGTCAGCCTCTAATTCCTCTGTTTGGTTTCCCTTTAAGCAATAAGTCCCCAGGATTTGAACTCAGTTCCCATTTTCTTGGATGTATGTAGGTTTATATCATATTGAAATCATCTTTTTTTTACATTTAATAATAAAAACATGCCAGGATGAAAAACAAATTTCATTTGGGAAAAATTATCTTTTTTCTTTTTTAGTTTAAAAAAAAATGGCAACTGAGTTTTTCTTTAAGTCAAGTATATAAAAACTGACATATAAAAAGAGCCCAATTCCCATAACCTTGTATTTCCTCTGGCTTGTTTCATGATGAGAGAAATTCAAGGCTTTGGGAAAGCAGCTGTGACACTGATGAAGCAGCAATGACACAAACGTTACACCAAAAATGGTCAACAAGCTCCCCCCTTTTAGACAACAAAAAATATCTAATTTCTAATTTGGCGTGTGACCTCTGAAGCCTGTTGACCAAACACTTGAGCACACGGAGCGACGGCAGAGACAAACACAGCAACATTTGGACAGGTGAGGGGTCAATGATCAATGGACAACATGCAACACGTGAAGAACACAAAGAGGATGGACTATTAAGAGATATTTTTTAAAAAAAGCTCAAATGAAGTAATTTCTCTGCAGCAAGATGATGTCCGGCCTCTCCTGAAAGTTGAGTCATTAAAGCAAACTCTGTTCTGTTCTGTTGAAAACGAATGGCAGAGCTCGTTTCTTGCTGAAGCAGCTGACATTACTGGAGCAGCAAACAGGAGCTGAGAGCCAAGCGGGCCGAGTTTCAGCCAGGCTACCTTCCTTACCTAACTCTGTCAGCACAGCCAAATACTGTCATTTATCTTCTTTTCAGCTGGAGGGGTAGAACAAACAGTGATGGTTGGTTGAAACAGAGTAATGTTAGCCGGAAGAACCACAAGTTAGTAAAAATCAAAGTACCAGAAGTAGAGCCAAACCTCTTCAGTTCAATTCTCACTGATTTCAGTTGTTTGAGCCATGCATAAAATGAACTTAATCACAGAATATTCTGTGGATTCTTTTCTCACATTCAGGAATAAAACTCCATCTTTGGGTTTGAGTGCAGCCGCTTTTCCAAAGAAGCCGAGCAAAGAGGTTTGGCTGACTCCTATCACCAAACACCTGATAGGAGTCGTCTCAGGTAGAACGCGACTCGTGACGGCCCAAGTTAGTGGCTCGGATTAGGGGTGCACAACGGGTCATGCGGCATGCACAGTGGGGTAGAGAGGCGTATATGAGCGACACCTGGATAACCTTGCCGTTAGGAAGAGGGGGGAGGGGCTAGCAGTTGGCGTCGTCGCAGAGGTTGGCTTCACAGAAGAACCGTGAGCCGCGTTTAGCAGTGCGAGCTGTGAAGGGCACGCTCTTCAGGACTGGGGGAGGAGGGGGAGGAGGAGAAGACACGTTACTCTGTCTTCCTGACACTCAAAGAACCTGCAACCTATGGAGGCAAAGCTTAAAAAAACAACCACTTTGCAGGATTAGAGTTTACCCTCATCCATCATCGACATCACGTTATAATGTAGTTGTTAAATAAAATGTTAAGTTTAGACGTGATTAGGGATCAACATGTCAGTTTCCGTTTATATAAGCTGAAGCTTAAAGACCCACTCCAATGAAAATGGTGTTTTAACACGTTCTTGTAGCATTTTTCTGACATATGTGAAGAAAATTCAGCTTAAAATAGCATTTCTTTATTTAAAGTGTTGTGAAAAAATATCTGCTCCATTCTAATGCATTCACTTGTTGACGACTAGATCCATCAACGTCTTCGTTTTCCTCGTCTGACATCACATCTGGCTCAAAACTGTACAGCTGGACAGCTCTAATATCGCCCGCCTTTTTTGTTCCACTGCTAACGTTAGGTTGGGGTTGTGAGGGGCTGTAAGCTAGCGGGGAAGCGTGTAAACAGGTGGATGATGGGAAATGGGCCGGGCTTACTTTATGGCGACAACTCTTAAGAGAATTTCTAATGATATCCTGTCGCTCTGCAGAAACTATATCCTAAAAAAATGACAAGTTTTTGGTTAAAATCTGCATAAATATAGTTGAAAAGAGCACTTTTAAAATAGAGTGGAGTGGGACTTTAAAGACTTGTAAAACCGAACATCTCTACGTCTCAGAGCTGAACAGAAGTCTGCTCCAGCTGAGCCGGTGTCTGGACTACGTAGCACAGGGTGCACTTCAAAGGCTCAGAGCAGTCAATGACCACCGTCATCCTCAGCTTGGGACGGGCGCCGGCGCCCACGTGGGGTCCTCTAATGGCTCTTTCTAGCCCACCTGTGATGATGTCCTCAATAGCGCCATCTTTGCCCTCGTACACGGGCCGGTGGTCTTTGGCTTGCCGCCTGCGCAGCTCTGCAATGAGCTCCTGCTGCTGGTGCCTCTTCTTTTGGGCCTGGACCTGCGCGAGCAGAGAGGACGTGAGCATGATCCTCCGTAAGAATCCTTTATTTAGCTTAAAGCAGGGGTGTCAAACTCATTTTGGCCACATTCAACCCGTCTGATCTCAAGTGGGCCGGACCAGCAACATAATAGCAAAATAACCTATGCTCAACTTGCTATCTGGAGCTTTGTTTTTGTTTTGTTCTCAGTTTAAAAAAAAATCCTTAAGCAACCTAGTAGCCTAATGACTTATTATTACATTGTTTATTATGTTTATTTCTTGATCTCTTGTTTTGCCATCTTGTGTTTCCTTTGCTCCCCCTAGTGGCTGATTTGTGAAATGCGGTCATTTCTTTAAAGAACCATAACTCGCCACAGAAATGAGCTAGAAACTTGCTTTTTTCCCCCCAATATCTTTATATGTGTATCTCTTCATTACTGGCCTGGATTAATCAATCTGGCGGGCCGTGTCCGGCCCACGGGCCGTATGTTCGACACCCCTGTTTTAAAGCAAACACGCTCGGCCTCGCTCGGCTGTACCTTGGGGTCCTGCTGCTTAGCCTCCTGAGCGAGCAGCTTCTCTCTTATTGCTTCCTCCTGCTTTTTCCTCATGTCGTTTTCTTCCACTGCATCCTGTCGGGAGGGAAGGGAAAGGTAAGCAGTTTGGGACGCGGAGCTCAAACAAACCAAGTCAACACACTTGTGTGGTCATTTTAAGAATAGAGGAGACAGGCCAAGAGTTCAACATAAACAGGAAAGTCTTGTTCCTACAAACATTGCAACTTTTTTCAAAAAATGCAGAGATTAAGTTTAAATCTTTCCCAACAGACAGAGCAATGGAAACCCTCATGTGAGGATGCTAAATGATTTTTAACAGACCTAACTTTCATTAATGCGAGCCACTTTCATTTGCATGGAGAGAAGAACTGGGGGATTTCTTCTGTTTTTTTTTAAATGCAATTTGCCAAAAAAAAATATACAAACCCTGGAAATAAAAAAATAAAAAAAAGAACTGCAGGAACTTTGAAAAGGAACTTCATTCCTGCAAGATTTGCTGCATCAACAGGAAGCATTTTCTCAGGCTTCAGAGCATAAATAATGATAATTTAGATTCACAATATTTTACACCAGAGGGCTGGAAAGTTGCGCCTCATGACAAGCTTTATGTTTTCTTGAGGCAATCACCTGCTAAGAGTTTATTTGGAAGAGAAACCAGTTGTTTTTCTGCTCTCCGTTCTTTCCATCCTCATCACTAGAAGATGGAGATGCTTCTAGACTTAGTTAAGATCTGTTTTCATCTACCATTACATGAGGTCATTTTCTGATATTTTTGTCTGCAGCTCATTTTTTCCCTCTATTTTTCTGTGACGACCAAATGACTGGTTTGAAATTGCAGCTTTCTCTCAGTGGAAACTTTGCTCCGCTCACTTCAGTGGATTTATTTCTGCTCTTGAGTGATTGAGAGTCTGGCTCTCTCCTCCAGAGCTCCTCGGGGTTTTGTCATTTTCGTGTCACACTCTGACACAAAGCCAGAAATCCTTGTGCCGCACATTTCCTCCTGCAGATCCCATAAATCCAGACGGAGAACAATGTCAGGAAGTGTGGGTGTGGAGGGGCAGGGCGCGGTTGTCCGGGGGGGTCAAGAGGAGGAGGTGGGAGAGGCAGTCTAAACACCCCAGCTGCAGCTTAAAAGTCGGCCCCAGCTGGTCTTTCCTGTTATTGGCCTCGGACTTCATGACACGTCCTGTGGCACCGAAGTGGGCGGCCAAGTTCTGCTGTGCTCCGCTCCGTCTGAGGCGGGGAGCTTCCCACCAGCAGAGGGAGCTCTCAGCACAGAGGAGGGTAAGAGGGCTCACCTTGTAGGCCTTGATGAAGCGCACAAACACAGGGAAGAAGACGGAGGGTGGAGTCGTCTTAGCGCTCTCTCCAAAGTAGTTCACCACACTGTTGAAGGCTTCCTAGAGTTAGGAGGTGGGAGAGTTTGCTTGTAACCTCTGCTGAAGCGGACTCTGATTCGCTTTCACATTGAAGCCGGGATACCTCGGCTGCCTTGGAGTCCTTCTGCAGCTTGTCCAGCTGTGCATCGCTGCCCTGAAGGAAGCTCTTCAGGACGGAATGATCGTGGAGACTGCACTCTCTCCGGATCAGATCCATGCCTTTGCCCAGCTCTCGAACGTCCAGCAGCACGTTTTCCAGAGAGACTTCAAAGAGAGCAAAGTTAGCGCTGTGACTGTCAAAACTGCAGCAAACAACTGTTTATATGTAAATCAACCTGCTGCTGCTTTGTCCACAAAGTGCAATTCGTTGTAGAAGTTGGCCAGTTCGGGGTACTTCTCCTTCACAATGAGGGCGATGTAGTGAAGCAAAGTCATCTTCCTGTCTGTGGATTTAGTGTCCAGCAGCTGCAAAAGGAAAACAACACGAACAAATGATGAGCAATCTTGTTTTTTTTTTGTAATTAGGCTTGTTTTCCCCATGTTGACTCACCAAGTCAAGACTTTGAAGTTTAAATCCATAAACACAGCCTCTTTTGCTGCTGTTCATGTAGTTCCCCAAGGCTAGGATTATCTACAAGCACATTTTAAACAAATAAGTATTTTATTTTTAATAAAATGGTCCAGTAAACAAATGTTTCTCACCTCCAGCATTCTCTTCAGCTTCGGTGAGGATTTGACAGAGCCAGAGGCAGCGATGACGGCGTTGAGCTGCGGCGTCAGCATGCTGACGTTGTCCCCAAAGTTCCCCACAAACGTGATGATGTTCATTCTCTGCGTCAGCCTCTCGATCTTGCTGAACAGCAACATGAAGCGGTCCTCCTCCGCCAGCTGGTCCAGCGGGCGCCGCTCGCGCTCGTACTGACGGAGCACCTTCACCTCGGCTTCAGTGGGAAGGAAACGCATCAGGCACTCCACGAAATCCACAGGTAAAGCCTTCAGGTCGAACCTGGAACCAGAAGGAGTGTCAGTGCCTGTTACAGCAATGAGTCGCTTGCATTTGTAACAGTTACATACTTCTCGATCGCTTTGCAGATCTCCTCTGTGGTCTTGTTGGCTTTTCTCAGGGTGATGGCTAAGTTCTTGGAGCGGTTAGCGTCCAGGAGGGTGACTTTATTGACAGTTTTCTGAGCGACTTTGTTCTTTGTGCAGGAAAGATCTACAACTGGACCCTGTGCTCTCGTCTTGAACAGCTCCTCAAACTTCTCCAGGTCCAGCTCCTGCAGAAGAGCAGATTTACAGCTTACTGTGTAGAATTCAGGACAAAAAGTCCAAAAACATTTGAGATTAAATTGTTGATTGAATTGTTAGTTAGAAGCACATAATTAAAAAAAACAGACATTATCTATCACAACAAAAAAGAAAATCTATTCAGACAGTATCACACTGAAGCCAAAGATTATTTGTTCACTTTGAGTCAGATTCAATCAGTTTTATAATTGACTGATTTTACCAATTTTTCTGGTTGATTTATTGCTCAAAAAAATTGCAACAATAAAAAAAACAGTTTTAACACTTTTTTAAAACTCAGAATTAGCTGTTTCAGTGCATTTTCTGATCATTTTCTTTGCTTTCTACATATAAATCTACAGCAGATTTTCAAACTATGATTTTTTTTTTGCCCTCACAGACGACTTTTTAGAGAAAAACCAAAGTGTTTTAGTAACGTTTCATCACACACAAAAAGTTCAGTGGAAAGAGTCATAGGCTTGTGTGGGTTACTCTGTTGCAATACATTGTTTACAGTATTCTTTTTTCCTATTCAGGTCTGATTTGAACTCCACTGTATCCACTTGCAGACAAACAGATCCATTAACATCTTAATTCTTCTTGTCTGAGCTGGGATCTGGCTCTAAACTTTATAGATGAATAGCTTTGCACACCATTTTCTTTTGCTATGTTAAATTTGGGATTTTTAGGTGCTATTAGCTAGCGGGAGAGAGCGTAAACAAAGGGATGATGGGAAATTAGTCGAAGCTAACTTCAGTGCCAACAATCCTGCCCACAAGTCAGAGGTGAATTTCAAATGAGCTCTTGCGTCTCTGCAGAAAATGTCTTTAAAAAAAAATGCTTTTGGATTCTGGCTAAAAACGGCATAATCGTAATTAAAAATAAAGACAACTGAGAAAGATTTTTCAATAGAAAAATATAGTTGGAGCCGGTTTGTTCTGGTCAGATTTCAACCTTCTGGTTGTTAATTTTTTAGACTTTTAAAACAAGCCCAGATAAAAGCAGCAGAGCATCATAAAGTGGACCCACCTCCAGCACACGCTCATCATCAATCTCATTGAAAACGGTGCCGTTGATCTGGTTGGGCTTCAAAGCCGTCCAGTTAAAAACAGGCAGGCGGAACTTGGTCTTGATTGGCTTCTTGATCCTGATAGCTGTGTTTGGGATATGAATACATAGATTTAAAAATACTCTGCAGAGTATAGATGGAGTGAAATGAATTCAATAAAACCAAATCCCTTCACCTGACAGTCCTAGGCTGAGGATGACAGACGGGGAAGCATCTGGCAGAGGAGGTGCAAGGGGTGGAGGTGGAGGTGGAGGCGGTGGAGCGGGCACTGCTCAAACAAGGAAGATATTGAAATGTCAGTGTTTCGCAACGATCAAGAGATGTTTAAGCTTTTAAAACTGAATTGTTGCACTTTGCAGGCTTTCTGCACACGCTCACATACAGGGGGAAAGAGGTGGGTGTTTCCTTTTCCTGTATGCAGCAGATGCACGCAAACAAATCAAAACTGTTCCCGTGTCAACAAACGGTGGGTCACCTGAAGCAGACGGCAGAGGAGGTGGAGGTGGGGGAGGAGGAGGGGGAGGCGGAGCTTCGCTGGCTGGTGGTAAGCTGGGGTCCGGTCCTCCTGGTTGTGTCAGTACAGCCGTCGAACCCAAAGACAACTGTCCAATGTCCCCTAAAGGTATCCCAAATCCACTGCCTCCAACACCCAGAGGCTCGATGGTGATTTCCCCGTCGGCTTTCTTGTGCAGCCGGATGGTGCCCTGCTGCTCCAGCTCCAGCAGCCTCCTCTCGATGTTGAAGTGCCTCTGGAATGCCGCGTCTTTCTCCTTGATCATCCTCCTCAGGGTGTGGACCTGGGTGTTGGTCGACTCGTACGTCTCCTGAGCGTTCACCAGGGGGCGATAAAGAGCACGGTGTGATGACTTCACAAGTTAAAAAAAACATCCTGTTTCCTCATGACCTCATTTGTGATCTCATAAATTTAGTCACAAGCTTTTTTTCAAAAACGGATCTCTGCTGACGCTCAAAGAAACTTTCCCTGTAGGACAAGGGAAACAATATCACACTTACCCGTACAACTTGCAACTCTTTGTCTTTATGGAGGAGAATTTTCTCCAAATCTGCAACTTTCATCATTGTTTCATTTTCAACTTCTAGCAGCTTCTCTGTCACCTGCAAAATGAGAAGCAAAATGGGTCACAGGAAAGATTAAAAAAGCACAGATGAATCTTCAGCTTCACTCTCATCACACTCAGGTGCACAGCATCATTAAAAAAAGATATATCAAGCAGTGTGACGCAGCAAAGGCACCACAGGTTTTTAGTTTGGATTTTATCCACTTTACTCATGTTGCTCAGGAATTCAGAGAGAATCCTCACTCTGATCCTCCCCCATCATTCCTGACCCCTGACAGCAGAGTTGCTCATGAAATTCCTCGGATGATGTCAGGACTGCCTACGACCTTTCCAAGCGAGCAAGGACTTTGCAAAGCATTGTGGTACACAAAGGCGGCGGGCTCAGGAAGAACAATACGAAGATTGTTCCTCACAGTATTCTCCACCCGATTATTATCGTAAACTACTCGTGAAAAAGCAAACAGAGTTGATTTCTAATCACTATGTGGGAAGGGCTAAGGTAAGTACACGGCTCGTGAACCACAACAATCTCATAAGTGCACACTAAAAGCAGTGCTGGTGGTCCATCCAGACTGGGTGGTGCGCTTACATGGGACAGGTGCTCCTCCAGCTCCTCCACCTTCTCCAGGGCCGCATTTTTGGTCTCTGCGTCTTCCAGCAGGCCACCCACATCAAACACGTTATCCAGGTAAGCCTGGATCTGCACGGACAGTTTGTCGCTCTCTGTATGCTTGCATTTCTGACAGCAGGGAGAAGGACATAAATTAGGGGGGGCTGCTGTGAAGAAATGTTTTTTTAAGAAAATAGTTTAGCCTCCTCAAACCTCCAGATAGTCATCCAGTCCCAGCTTGGTGAATTCATACTGCAGATGGACTCGGAAGTTCATGTCTTCAACTGAGTGGACCACGATGTTGATGAACTGCATGCAGGCCACCTGGACAGTGAAAGATAGCGCAGATTCTAAAATGTATCGTATTTTGGTGTTCACACAAATAATACAAGAGGACAGATGGGTAATTTAAATGACATGAAGTTTGTCCTACCATGTAGTCAATGTTGCCCTCCTCACTGCGGAAGAAATCCATCAGTCTCTCAAAGCGGTGCTTCTCCTTACAAACCTAACGGATAGAAGATGCTATTATTAATTTGAAAGTTACAAATGTCAAACACTGACAGAGAAATTTATTTTTTTAATGTATGAGCCTTAAATATTTAAAAAATAAATGCTGACTTGAAATTTGTTTTGGAATATATTTTCAATCAATAAGTTGCTGTCTTTAGTTTTTGCAAGTTCATGAATAAAATATGCATTTTTGTTGTTTTTTTTTAATTATTTGTGCTGTATTTAGCCTGGAATGAAATTAAAAAAATAATAAATAGTCAAATAAATAGGCTAAATTCATGTAAAATATAATAAAGCTGTAAAACAGACTGCAATCTGCTAAAAAAATATTTTTTTTTTCTTTTTTTATTTCTAATGTATTTGATCTTCTTTATTTAACAGACTATAGGAAAGGAAGCCAAATTCAATTATAATTGTCTTCAAAAACCTGAACTTTTGAGTAATTCTAAGTCTTTTCTATTCTGAATGACACTTGCACTGTTTTTTCAGCAGCATTGATGACTCACACCTAATAATTTATCATTTTGGAAAATACCACCAACTCAAGAAATGACTTTTTTTTTCCACTGGTGGGCTGACTCACTAACAGGCGAACAGGCCTCTCCAGAGTTAAAAGGCAGAAAGTGAGACACTGAGCAAATGTCTGCTGGCTCCTGCAGGGGAGCTGATCTTTATCCCTGTGAAAGGTTGGCTCACATCTGGTTTCTTAATACATTTTAAAACCTCAGACGGCTCATCATCCAGCTTTGCGTCTACTTTTAGCACATTTTAAATCTGAGCGCCTCAGTTTTCATTTTTACACAAATCTTTTTTTGTACCGTTTATTTGATTATTATACCTAAAATGGAACATTTTTTTAGTGAGTTAAGTGTTTTTGCAGGTTCGAAGTGTTTCATATTTCCGTCAGCTGTGACTTCTGAGCACCTCTTTGAAGTTGTCAAACGCTGAAAGGATGATCTCGTGACCTCCTCGGACCAGACAGACGGCAGCAAGTAACTCAAGGACCAAGGCTTTTGTCCTGAAAGTAAAAGAGACGCTTATTGGTGAAGGGAGTTAAACAACCCAGAATGCTTTGCTGTCCTGACAAACCTTCAAACGTAAAAGTCATAACTCAGACTTCTGTAAGTGTTTGCCCTCCTTGCTCTTATTTTTAAAGTGATCAGTTGCAGTGGTTTACCACTAATGTCTCTTTAGTAAACATTCATTTAACAAGCTACATGCGCGCCTCTGATCTTCCACTTCAGAGAGTCATGGAGAATGTGAAGCATATCATATGAAGCTGCTGCAGGCCTTTCCCTATTGTTTGATTCTATAAGGGTGGGGTCCTCAGATCTTACCGGGAGTTTTTGTTGTTCAGGCTCAGAGCGATTTCATTGACAGCATGTGCATGAGACATGACCATGTTGAAGCCGTACTGCAAGGTGAAAAAGGCACAGAGCAGGATGTGGTTAGAAAACTGGTGTAGATCACAAGATCCTGACTGCAAGGGAAATAACTTTTCTTTTCGGTGTCACATTGATTGCATTTGTCCGTGCTACTGTCAGATTGAAGCCGATTGATACCTGATAGTTCATGATGGCTCTTAAGCACATGATGCACACGTGCACGTCGTCCTTTTGACTCACGAGCCGCGAGTTTTTGATGGTTCTGCTGCTGGACATGGTTCCATAGCTGCTGCAGAAAGGGAGAAGGTGAAATCACCCAGTGATTAAATGATCAAGCGTTCATTTACTTCTGTTTTCCAGCTGTTATTTCCATGTCTTGTTATAGGTGTGTCTCTTAAAAAGAGGGAAAATGACAGAGTGACTGCAAAAGACTTTTTGAGGTTACGGATGCATCATGCGAAGAGCTCGGTTTCCTTGATGCAAAACTTTTCTCTCACACGGATGTTATGTAAGTGCACTGCACACTCATGTCATGCACATCATATTGTAAATCAACAGTCATGTGCTTTTCTCCAAAAAGCACACCGATCTTTGGTGATTGTGTGACGTGTCATTTCTTTACTACTTTGACTCCTGTTTGTGCAGAGCTGAAGAAGGGGACTGCTCCTCACAGCTGCCTCTCAGCTGCAGACAGTGCAGATGCACATCTGGGCGGATGAAGGACCATAAACAAAGACAGGCACGTGACAGTAAAGGTCAAATGCTTTCAGATGCTGAGTCTGACTGAGTTTTTCCAGACCACAGCTATGACCCAGGTCACTTTTTCTTTTAAAACATTCAAAAACAAAAAAAAAAGCACAGAGGCAACAGGTTTGCATGCTAACACATTTATAGCACTCAAGGTTAGCAGAGCGAGGCGATCACAGGGGTAGCCAATAGCAGGGAAGCTACATACCGCAGTACAGACTGGCGGGCGGAGCGCACCAGCGTGTTGCAGAACGGCGGCGCGCTCGAATGGTGCAAATCCTCTATGGACCTGCTCCAAGATTTCGCTTTGTCCAAGAAGCCCTCCTCCCCATTTTCCAGCCCATCAAAATCCAACCTGGGCCACAGACAGACAGACAAGCCAACACAGAGGCACAGGTGGGGGGATGAAGGAGGGGAGGTTAGCGAGGCAGCTCGGTACAAAGCCTGGGGTTGCCACGAGAACTGACATGAAGCTGCAGATGAAGCTCAGCACAGAGATTCAGACCCGACCAGGCAAAGCATAGCTCAGCACTGAACCACAGAACCTCAGTCCAGCAACAGTTCATAACACAGGCAGCTTCTCAACAACGAACAGGCTCTGCAGACCACAGCCACTCAGAACAGAGCATGCACACTAGTGGACTTACATGACAGCACACTGTGCAAAGGAGAGGTACTCCACCAGGACATCCAGACCCCGATTCTCATCATTGAGGAACTCCCTCACCCACCTGTGACGTACAAACAGAAGAATTAGCAATCAAACACAGATTTATTTTACTTACAACATAAAAGATCACTTCAGAGGAAAAATGACATATGAAAACATTTTTTAGAAGTTTTCAGTTCATGAGCATGGTCACCCTAAATGAAGCAAAATAAATATTTGTGGTTTTTATTGTTTTAATTTGCACGTTCTCTGCTTTAAGGTAAAGAAAACTATGTGGAACATATATGAACCCAGGCTTAAAAAGTTTTTTTTATAGATCTTTTTGGATGCAGAAATTTTGTCAAAGTTTCACTTTACTCTCAGATAATTTAGCCAAACGTTTGTGATCTTTATAATTGTGCAACAGCTAGTCGGTGCTCATCAAAGTTACTCTTAGAGCGATATTTAAAGGCGGTTTTCCAGGACTCCTTTTTTCCCCTGGCTACAAAAGAGTCCAAGAGGGTGAGGCTTCAGATTCCTTCACCGTTTAGCACCAGTTTTCTTCAGAGAAACGGCTCCAAACAAAGGAATTCCCAGTGCAACCAGAAAGAATGTGGAGGGCATATGGCTCAGAGCACGGGGCTCAGGTTGAAGCCCAAACACTCAACAGTTTCTGTGGTCCGCCTCCCCCCACACACCCCCCCTTCAACTCCTTCTCTGTTTCTTCAGGAAACTCCGGGGGGCAAAAGATTGGGGTAAAAGGTTCTCAAAATAGCCTTGAAATGCTGGTTATGATTACAGGCTGCTGTCAGCCCAACAGAAAGTAGTGCAGAAAACCGACCAAGAAAATCCTGAAATAAAGCTGGAGGAGGAGGAAACGCAAAAAAAAAAAAAAAAAAAAAACACTGAGGATGAGCAGAAAAAAGTGAAATGTAAGGAGGAAGGCGGAACATCAGGCTCTGTCCCTCCTCCTGATCCCCTCACATTTTCCTTCCACCAATCCACAGCCATGCTATTTTAGATTTCTTGGCAATCTAGAGAATAACACAGAAAAGTTCCAAAATTTGAATAAAGAAACAAAAAAAGCAAATAAATCTGTTAGAATGAATCCAGCCTGCGGTCTGAAAAACAGTCTTCCATTATTTATCTTTATAAAGAAAAAAAGATGAGATCCACATTGTGGATAAAGTCTGTTAAAATGCATTTTATGTCATATCCTGATCATTTTATTTGACTGGCTGCACCGTTTTATGAATATATCAAACATAAAATAAGTCCAAACCACCGTCCACACTTCCCAGCTCTGCAACAATAAAATAATACAAGTGCTCTGTTTGCAGAATATCCATTGTTAAAAGTCTGTGTTTCTTCTTGCGCTCCACCGAGTATGGCAACACAACGATCAGCCGGGCTTCCTGTTCCTCTGGCATCCACAACAAAGCTTCCTTCTCCACACGATGGGGGTGTGCATGAAGCAGCACAATGACTACCATCTGGGCATTATAGGGACCAGCTCTACGGGGTTAAACTGCAGGGTTTGGCAGGTTAGAACAATGGAAGAGATCTGGGCACCAAAAGTCTACGTCTGTCCAGCAGCAGGAACCCACAAAGGAATATTTGACAATGAAGGGGTTGTTTCAGGCTTTGTTCACCAGTGGGTACATCTGGAGTAATTCTTTAAAAAAAAGCCAATAAAATGGATTACCCAATGTGGTTTGTCCTCAGAGATATCTCAAGCTCTCGTAGGACTTTTGTAGATTCTTGAACACGCCTACGAAACTTCTGAAAGATAAAGCAGCCCAGTTATAGCACATGTGTTACTCATCGAGGATTACAGGAAATATGAAACATTCCAGGTGTCTCTAGGACTATTCTGGAAAAAAAAATGGACTTTTTTATCTTGTTTTTGTTTAGTAAACATTTTAGCGTCAGTGAACATCATCCCTACCTTTCGTGTGACTCCAGGATCTAAGTATCCTCTGAGCTTCTGGATGTATGTGTGCGGTGGGTTCTTCACCTGAAACCTCTCCTGCAGATGCAGAGAATTATCGTCATGCACATTTTATGCAGGACTTTAAATGAAGATGTGATTTTTCACCTGGTCACAGATTAGATCCCACTTCTTCTCGTTGTCGTATTGTCGTAGCAGCCGGGCTTTGTCTGGAGGCAAGTTCATTGAGTTCTGTGAATATAATAGTTCAGAATTAGTGCAATTTGTTAGAAAAATAAAAATGTTTGTTTTCTGTTCATTTATTTATAGCTGCTGGAAGTCAAGCATGAGTGCAAAGTACGAGACAGAATTTCAGGGACTCGCCATGTTACATCATTTCCTGTGTTGACGACCAGCATCCTGTCAGAAGACGTGATCCGCATCTCCGGAGTCTCGTTCAGCTCACACTTTGGTTTTTCAACCACATTGTATCAGAGCCGAAGGCTGTTAGCAGACCATGTCATCTAAAGCAGCCATAAAAACACTGCAGCACCACATGAGATGTCCTGGGGCGGCCATTTTTACTGAGCTCAAATTAAACCATAAATGCCCCAAATTGTTTGTGGAGACCAAGCTATAAAAGTCGCTTTCTCCTCATGACATATGCGTGGGATAAAGATTATAAAAAAAAAAGCATAAACACGAGATTCTGACTGAATGTTTCCTTCAGTGAGTAAATGGGGGACTTGGTGAGGAAATGTGCAAAAAAAACAAAAAAAGGAAGCACAACAATAAGATGAAGAATGTCTGTCCCTGAAACGGATCATCTCAGCAATTCTCTTCAAAGAAACGCCGTCCAAAAACCGCTCGTCAGCTTGACTTTTAACCCACACACACACAAGTCGGCCTGCTGCCCAGAACTCAACGCCCTGCCCCACTAACCCGTCCTCCACAGGACCAAACTGTTTTATCAGAAATGGCTATTCCCATGACAACCTCTTAGTCACAGAAACATCCCAAACTTAGCTCATATCACAAATTTAGCTCACCTAAATATGAGATTTTCCTTTTGAAGCACACATTTCACATTAAATTGTAATACACAGTCAAAATCACATGGAAGAAATTCAACTCTAATGTGGGGGGTACATGACTGTAGAAGAAAAATTCCATTTGAGGTGTCTTTGACTAAAAATCGTGCTCAGAAAAGAGCAGAAAAGTGACCAGATGTTTGAAATTACTGAAGGAATGTGTTATGTTTATAGTAGTAGTAGTAGTTTATGGCAGTAAATCTTCCCTGATGTCCGACCCACAAGCACATCTCTCCTCCACTGCATCGACAGGGAGAAATATAACCCTGAAACTCCCTTTTTGGAGAGGAACGGCCTCTCTTATTCTGAAAAAGTCTCAGAATATCTCCCGCCTTTCAGTGAGTGACCATAAGAAACCTAAAGGGTATAAATTCATGGTTGAAATCTAAATATATTTCCCTAGTTTTTGTGATTTTTCTTTGCTCCAAAAAGCAAATTAAATGTTTTCTAGTCTTTAAAAGTCCTTTATTTTGTCTCCCCAAAAGAGTAGATGAAAAACAAGTCTCCACCTCCAACTGGATCTGCCTGCACCCAAAGCATGCACCTCTTTGTTTTCTTGGTCAGTCATGCATAGTAAAGTAGAACTGTGGGGCAAACAGAAAGGTCTCCTTTAGTGGTAATTGAATTCAGAATTACAGGAAAACATGGAGACCAGATGGACACACAGATACTCATCTACTGATAAAAGCTAAAATCCCAAACTAGTTCATTGCTGTAGCATATATGGTGGACTTTCAATAAAGGTTGACGTCGTTTGGGAACTTAAATGAAATTAAAAATGATTGTATATACACGTATAGATCCTTGTGAGTTATGGCAGCAACTTGAGAGATTCAGATGTTTACCAGCTGTCATTTGAAGGCTCGGGCGCTGTAAACAAACACAGGTAAGGATGTGCAGCATTCACAAACAACAAGAGCAACATTAGCTTGAAGCTAAAAAAAAAAAAAAACAGAGGAGGTTCCATTTCTGGAAAGGTTTGGGTAATTTGAGTAAAGTAACCCGATTTAGCTAATTCCATTTCACTTTCTCACACAGTGATGCTATCTTTCACTTCCTGTGTTTATAAGAAGCTATAAGAGTTTTGTGTGTGTGAGAAGGAGCAGTGGCACTTCATGGTTTGGACTTCTGCTGCACCGTTTCAGATGAAATACAAACAACCCCAAATTTGCCAATAATACTTCTGACGCTGCCCTGCTGCTCCTCCAGCACCGCCATTCTTCTTTGACCTGACAAAGGGTTCAGTGTGGAGCTTTTGTTTTGATTTGGCGTCCTACTATTCCCATCCTTTGACATTTGAGATATTTTCCCCACACAGAAAACTGTGACAATGACAGGTGGGCTGGGTCAGTTGTTCTCTGGGGCTTTTAAGAGCAAAATCTAATAGTCTGCAGAACCCGAGGAACTGGTTCTATTATCTTTGAAATCACTGAGTCCCTATTGTGAACCAAAACAAACACTGAAGGGGCACACTAGAATTATATGTGTTAACTAGTGTTACACATGTTTTTGGTGGATTAACTCAACTATGGGTACATTTTGTGATGAACAGGTAAATTAAGCTGCACGAAAAACAGATCCCATTACCCAAATGCAGAGTAAAAGTCGGTTGTGGTGTGGTATAACTATTGTACAGCACACAAGGGTGTCAATTGTGAAAACAAGGACATTTAACCTTCTCACCAATGAAGGTTTCAAAGGCTCAACAGTTGGAGTAGATCATGGGTCGGGTTTCCTGAGGGGGGTAAGGGAAGCTATCGAGGACACAGCGGGGCACTTAAGTTACACACAGACCCCCACAACCGCGTCCAGGGGGCAGCTCCATCTGCCCTCCTCCGGACAGCCGCCTAATCCAACCTGATTTATAATCTGCCCGGAGTTGAGTTTATGACCGACAACTGCAGCAAGAAACCCCAAGAGGTCCAAATGGAGAACAGTGACTTCCAGCTTCACACTTTAGGCTCGAATTGGAAAAGCTATATAACCCCACTGAGCCCAGCTTTTATAGCTGTGTCTGCAGAATTTAATGAGGCTGTTCCTTTCTAACTTGTTACCAGATGAACCACATAATGGCGATAAAAGACAGTCAGATGGATTTTTAGGAGCTTGTTAAGAAATGTCTCCCTTTAGAGGAGGTGATAGCAAAATGACACAAGTTATGCCTATAAATACTCCACCTAATCCAGCATATATCTCATCATCCCTGTAAGATTTACTGATGTTCTTCCATTTGAGCCCAAACTAATGGGTTTAAATGACATCTCTGTTTTTGTCTCTTTTGATAAAACAGGCTGTGAACTTCACCTCACTGGGAAAGGCGTGGGTGTCCAAAGAGCCCTTAGAGCTGGATACAGCCAGTGGAGGGACCTTCAAAGCTACTTGTCCTGCAAAAACAACTGAAAACTCCTCGAATCAAGTGGATTTATCCCTCTGTTTAGATTTTAGTCATCGAATTTGGAGATTATGCTGCTTTATGCAGACGTTTTTATTAAGAATATTATCTCATAAATTTAAGAAAGGTGAAAAAGCAAAGCAACAAGCACAAATCATTTCAAAAGAAATCTGGAAATCTCCATGTCATCTGTTAAGAAACAATTTATTTTAATTGAGATCAAATTCTGCAATCTAGAATTCTTCAATTTAGATCTGTCAAACAAAGATGCAGTGCTTCCCATCCTGCATTTTTCTGTCCCCCTCTTTTCCCTAATCCACATTACAGCAAAAGCATTAAAAATAATATTATGACTACATTTGAGAAGTAAAGCTCTTAATGACGTTGTGGTGATGGAAAACGAGGGAACAGTCAATAAGGGTTTTGCTGATCTTTCCTTCTGTCTGTAAAGCGTGGAAAAAGCCAGAAGTTTGAGAAAGCGGAGCCAACAAGGAGGCAAAGAAAACACAACGAATATGAGGATTTGGCATGCCTTTGTTTTCCTAAGCAAATTAGCAGAGCATATTTTAGAAAGGAAAGCAATGCTGCAGTTTCTACCAAACCAGAAATAACTGGAGATGGTTCAAGATAAACGTCTTCCTCAGGAAAGATAAAAAAAAAAAAAACAGTGACGAGCTCCGGGAGAGAAGGAAAGAGACACAAACTTTAGAGAAGTTCTGGGCATTTGTTTGACAAATTGTTCACATTTCATTCCATGAGTTTGAGGATCTGAAGAGTCCATGAGGGGGCGGAGCTCATCGTGTGTGATAACCCATTTAAAATGACATAATTTGGGGTACATCCAAGAGTGAATCAGGCTATGACAGAGAGTGGATTATTACAAGAGAGTTCTGTTTATAGACGTTGCTGTCACTGCAATTGAGTGGATTCCTCCTTTTCCTTGATACTGAACCACAATGAGGACACAGGATGAGAGCATTGGCTGTTACAGAGCTACAAGAATTTCTATGATTCTGCAGGAAATCCCAACCTTTCATGTGGATGTCACACTTCTTTAAAAAAAAAAAAAGAAGTTGTGTAAATATAGCTATCTGATCTGAAAGCCGCAGGACGTCTTCCTCCCTGCTGGAAATACACGCACTACACCCCATACTTTTTTTTGCAAAGAGAACAATTTAAGGAAAAATAAAGCGTGGAAGGAGCAAAGGCCAACAGAAAGCACACCACCAATTCTGCAAACAATATGCAGAAAGCTACAGGAACAAAGGGTGTTTCTCTCACAGACAGATAAGTGACCTTGAGATAGGCAGGCTTTCCTGTCCACACTTTGGACAGGAAAATCCTTTTTAATTGCAAAAAGACCAGCAATTTCTTTGGCAGACATTTTCTAACAATATAGAAACTTTTTTAAATAAAATACCTACTTTTGCTTTTATCTTTCCTGTATTTTAAATGTAATAATGCTTTTATTTTGTATAATTTCTTAATTAAATTGAATTAAGAAAATGTTGTTTATTGGCATTAGATTTCCAATTTTAATTGTTCATAAATATTTTAATTTTCTTATCGTCTTCTCCTTTCCAGTAGGTCGTCAAAATGAGTAATATGCTTTAGGATCGGTTCTGGTTCTGGAACCTATCCGGGTTATTGATGCCGACAGTGTTACTGTATTTAAGTCAAAATTGTTATCTAATTTTAGCTTTTGGAATTATTCTAATACTTTACATGGAATTTAATAGATTTTTCATCAAAAGTGGAACTATTTTAGGGAATAACTTGATTTCACAAAAACAAATAAATTACTAAAGTAAAAAAATAACATGTCAAATGTAACCTCCCAACACTAAATCAGGAGTTCCCAGCTGTGATTTTGTGCTTCCTCTGCCCTCGTGCGTGAATACAGAACTCTCTTTGCTATCCTAAATCCGCTCCAACACACGCTCTCCTATCAATCCAAGTTTTTTTAATTGTACATAACCCATGAATCCAACTGTTTACATACAAGAAAAGTTTCCTGCCAACTCTTTCCAGCACATCCACATTCCACAAAACAACAGGAAGGTGGTGAAATGTTCCTTCCTCTCCATAAGTCACAGAGGCCGTTTGTTTGTTTGAAGCATCATTGATGGACGGCAGTGATAACTTGGTACAAACTACAGGCGCTTATCATCACAGTCTTTTTGAAGGAAAACCAACAGCTTGAGATAAGGAAGGAAAATGCCCCGCAGGCCTGGGGCGCCTTTGTGAAGTTAAATGTTGCGAAGGCTCAAAAATGTGCGAACTTAAGAATGAACGCTTGTTTACACGTACTTATCTGTGATTTGTTTCCAAAAACAACGGTGACACAAGACTAAAGCGGATGCATTTTTAAACAAACTGGATCAAGGAAATACTAACACAATTGAAAACATGGACGGCATTTTTGAAGGAGACACTACAATTGATCATCAATCTGAGGTTCATTCCTGAGCCGCAGACATCCTGCTTTTTCTCCTTTTGAGAGTCCGTGCAGACCCCAGGGAAGCCCCAGCCGGCAGACGATATGCACGGGGAATGTTGGGAATGCGGATCCACAAATGCCTCAATAATTCATGTCCACCAGGCTTTTTGACACTCTGCCCAGTTAAAAAAGATTAAGGTCTGACAAAGTGAAAGGGCAACAAATCAGCTGAGCTAAGGAGAAATGTCAAAGTTATCGATGGGTTTTGCTGTTTTGTTGAAAACAAATGACAAAATTAAAATAAAGAGGAAGGAAAACTCAGATTATGTCAACAGTAACACGTCTTAAAAGATTCCCCACTAGTTCCCATTATGACTTCATTCACCTCAAGGGTGACCTTAAAAAGACAGAAGCAGAAGTTTGAAGACTTTGGAGGAAAACTTCTTGCCATCGATAATGCTCACCAGAGGCAGCAACCTGCTGGATATTTTAACACGCTTACAGCAGTTCTTCTGAGCGCTCAAATAAAAAGAGTGAAGCAGCACAAAAGGCACCAGGGTATGAGGCCCCCCTTACTAAAACAACACTGACTGACAGAGTCCCCATTGTACTGAAGAGGAAACCACTTCTTAAACCTACAGACCTGCTGCAGCTGCATCCAAGCCCCCAGAGAAACGCTCAGCTGCACACAAGCCAAAAAAAAAAAAAAAAAGGCAGAAGAGTGTGCTATTCAAATAAGATGCTACTTATTTATATTTCAGTGGTGTGAAGACAGAAAAATAGATTCTGATTTAAAAAAAACAAATGCATGCAGATTATTTAGCTATACATAATGGATTTCTGAGCGTGAATGTGCAGACAGCAGCTGGTAAAGTAGAGCACAGATGTTAACAGCTGGCCTAAGACTTTGTTGACTTTTATATTTGACTGTTAGCTAGTGATTTATTATTGTATAAAAAAATTCAAAATGTTTTTATACGTTTGAGACCCACTTCAACCTTCTTTAAAGCTATTTTCAAAGTGTTCTCTGTCTTTTAATCATGATTATGCCGTTTTTGACCAAAATCTTTAAAAACGGTTGTTTTCTAAGACATAGTTGCTGTAGAGTGGCAGTAGTTCATTAGAAATTCACCTCTGAATTGTGGGTGAGGCCATTAGCTTGGAGTAACCGCAACACCCCTTGCCCTCGTCGTTGCTGAGAGCTCAGAGCTTGTGGCTCACCCACAAGTAAGTTCTTTTTCTGACTGCATTTTTTTGTCAGCTCCTTTTTCATGATTTGAACAAAAAAAAAATACTAAGGAATGCAATTTGAGCTCATTGTTCTTAATATATGTCTTCCATCATAAGAAAAATGACACAAAAACATGTTAAAAACACCAAAAAACAAAATTTTTTGGGAGTGTCTTACTTTTCCTATACCATACAATCATGAAGAGCTTCTAATAAGGGCTGCTACGATTAGTCGACCAGTCGACGACTAGTTAAAGTAGTCTACAACTAATTTAATAGTTGATCAGTTGTTACTTTATATTATATGGAGTTGGAGTGTAGTAAAGTGTGAAGTTATAATGGCATTATAGTAGCTTTTAGGACTTTTTAGGTCATTTACTAAGGTTTTTTGGGCTGTTGCAGAGGTTTTTTTTTCTTGCTAATTTGCCATTTAACTAATATTTTAGCTGGCTATTAGCTTCCGTGATTTCAGCTATCAACTTCGGCGTTTTCAGCTTTCAATTTCAGTATCTTCAGCTATCAGCACTAGCATCTTCAGTGGCCAAATTCAGCTTACAGCATTCACATTAGCATTATCTTGGGTAATGCTATACAGTATATCTAGTTTTTAGTTAGTTTAAATCTAATCCTGGTTAAGATGTGTGCTTTACATCCAGTTTGCGCATGACCTGATTAGTCGACTAATCGGGGGAAAAAAAGGTGATTAGTCAACTATTAAAATAATTGTTTGTGGCAGCACTACTTCTAATTCAGCATCAGGCATAACAATAAACATGTGTTCCAAAGGATGTTCTGAAACTAAAGGTAATAAGAACCTCATGCATGTCTGTCATCTTCTCTACCTTGACATTTGTTTTCTTAATTATCTGAAAAGAAAGGGAGATGATTTGTTAGGAATCTCTAAGAAAAAAAAAATCAGCCCAGACTCCTAAATCTTTGTACTTTGAGAAATCCAGGTGTGTAGGCCTGATCTGACCCACTTTTGCTCTCAGACTAACTGCACTCTGCACACTCAGCTCCCATAAACACCTCTTCCTGTTGTGCGCTGACGTGTGGCTGGGCCGGCTCTGTGTCTACGCTTAAGTGATATAACTACCAACAAACAAATTTACTGTCAGAAAAGGGGCGCTTTCAGACAAAGCCGCGGAAAAAACTGCAGACACAGTTTAACCGATCAAAATGATTTAGGTTTTACACCTTTAAACTCTTTGCACAGCTTGACTGCATTAGTTTCACTTCAGTCATCTAGCAAGAAGCTAAAACACAGTGAAGTCAGACAGAGCGCTGGAGTCACACTGTCAGCATGTTTGACACTGCTGGCAGAACTCTAACCGCTTTATTTGTAGTTTTTCCCAATACGTGCTTCCATTTCATTGTGACATCTCTGTCTGAGATCATTCAAACACATCCACGCCTCAGAAGAATCTTTTGGTGCAATCCAATAGAGTTAAAAGCCTCGGCTACATGTGAGCAGTTGGTAAATCTATTACAACCAAGAACAGTGGCAGGCTGCCAGTTCAAAGGGAATTTTCCTTATTTTGAGTTCTTCTGAGGCCTTAATTGAGACCAGCCACAGGAATCCAGCAGCGGATCAGAGCTTTGAAATACCACGGGCTCATCTCTCATCGTTTTCCTGAGAACAGAATCATGTGGAGACGGTCATTTTTTAGGCCGCACTGAGAGTGAATTCGGGGAAAGGGGAGACAGGAAAGGCTGGCTGGTTCCATTTACATCTGTTAGGGCACAAAGCCAAGGATAAGAATGAGTCGACTCAGACAACCAGTCTGAAAAAGAGTACAAACTATTGACCAAGACCTAAGTCATCTGTCTGGCTTTTAAGGCCCACTCTAAACATGTTATTGAAGCATTTTTCTATAATAGAGGACATATATATATGAAAAAAAATTAAGATTAAAACTGTGTTTCTGAGTATTTCTTTATGGATGATGGATCAGGAGTGGATGAAAAAAAACACTGTTTCCTCATGCAGCAGATTTATTAGTTAAGACAGGAACTAGGCAAAGCTAAAAGTCCACAAAACTAAATCAGGGTCAGATAGGCAGAGGTCAATCACGAGCATGGAATCATCCAAGACGAGAATTGAGATGTTAGAGTCCAGGCGAGGCTCAGGGAAGGCGGCAGGCAATCAGAAAATAAGCAGGGTCAGAATCAGAGGATCAGATCCAGGTAGAAATGCTCAGTAATGCAGGCAGGGTGATACAAAACAATACTTCACACTGAGCAAGGCTCTGTGCACTGCTTAAGTAACATGTGGGTGATTGTCAGATGAGAGTCAGCTAAACAGCATCTGGGGAGTGTGCGCTGGGACAGCTGGGAGATGTAGTATGTTCAATCCTCAGGAGACAGCTCCCGCTGCTGGCCAGAGGGGGAAACAGAGCTCTGGCTCCTAACAAGTACGTTTTCATTTTCCTAGTCTGAGTTAGCATCTTCATCAAAACTGTACAGCTGGATAGCTCAGATATTGCTTGTTTGTTTTTGTTTTTTTGCTAGCTAATGTTAGCTTGGGGTTGTGATGAGCTATCAGCTAGCAAGGAAGAGTATAAACAAAGGCATGCTGAGATATCAATATAAGATTACTTCCACGCCAACAGTCCAATCCACAAGGCAAATTTCTAATAAGCTCCTGCTAGCTGAAGAAAATACATCTTAAAAAACAACACAGGCTTTTTTATTTTGCTTTTAAAATAGATAAAAATATAATTGGAGTGGGACGTTAAAGTTATCCATGCGCAGATATCTGTCAATGAGGTCTAAGGGCATCTCTCTGTACCCTAATAATGACATTACACATCAGCAGCCACTAATAATAAGAACACAGATCTTATTGTGAACTAAATCAACCACAACAACCACTGACTAAGAACCAATTTCCCCCGTAAAGTCAAGGAATAAAATGCCAGGCAGCTGTTTCCATCCACAAAGCTGAGCTGAGTCTGTAGATTCTTTAGGACAAAAGAGTCAAGAGGGAAATGATGTCTTTAGCACATGTTGCCAGACCTGACCAAGACATTTTATTAGTGGACCGCATGAAGTAGCTGCAACCAACCCAGGGGTCTTGCCCCTCCTCCACTACCGTTCACTGTCTACTGTAGAGCAACCCTGTTTAAGTCATTAGCGCAGGGATATTGCTATGCTGGCAGAAGCTGCTGCGCCCATGACATCATTATGGGCTGCAGTCCGTCCAATGGGACGTCTGTGTGCTCTGCTGGGGAAGGTGGGGGGGCAGTATCACAATGGATAGGTGGACATTTGCACCAGCAAGCCGTCTTGCAACAGGAAACTCCAGAGGAAAAGATGTGGCCCGTTTCAAAACATCCATTTATGGAAAGCTGAGGCTGCAACAATGCCATTTGTGTCTCTGCTGACAAACAGTGAAGAAAGACGAGAAAAAGCAAAGTGTTTCAGTGCCCAGACTTTACAGCATTTTGGGACACAGCAAAGCCATGTCCTTATCTGCCTAAAGAGCCCCAATCACCATGTCATAGGGGTTCCTGTATCTCCAAACAAGAGACTAAAGAAGCAGCCATTGTCTGATAAGGACTCTAAAATATACAGTCGTGTTGTTCTTTCCCACACAGTAAAGGAAACCTGGTGCTATTATGGAGAAGAGCGGGTGGGGTAAGAGAAGTCCAAAATGTTTCCCACTCATGACTGAAATGTTGAGTCTACGACTTGCTGCTTAGAAATCATCCACACTCTACGCAGTTGAGCATAATAACAGGGATTGTCTTGATGTTGTAGGGGACTCGAACAACAGACCACTCTGCTGCAGCCAGGATGTATCTTAATTTAAAAAAAAAACCTCCATCCTCTCCTTCCTTATGGGAAAAGTACACAAGTTCAAAGACAGTCTCATAACACCCTGACATAGCTGACAAAGTTTTCCAAATGTAGACCACTAGACTTAAGCTGTCAAAGTATTCCTGATGGCTTTTTTGCTCTGCTGATCTTTCTTGTGTTTACTCACTTGTGGCTAATGGCTCTGGCAAGCAAATACTGACTTTGTTCCAGAAACATGCAGCACCCACAAAGTGTTCAGATGTGACACTACTTGAAAAATGCTGTGAAGATCCAAGCTCCTTGGCGTTTGGTGTTGTAATTAAGGACTTAAACAGCTAAAACTCAAGAGTGGGGTGTGGTTATGTTGAAATGTGGGATGAAGACACAAAATAAGCACCCGTGAAAAATGACCGGGCAGCATGATCAAGGAACAGACAGGCGGTGCTGTCTGTATTTCAGGAATCCTTTGAATCATCTCCTGGAGACAGGTTAAAAAAAAATTAACAGAACTTTCATATCAAACCATAAAAAGGTGTTTAAATATTCAACCTAAATAGTCCTATAATGGTTACCAAAATATTAAATTGGTTCAAGTTCAATTTAAGAATGATTTATTGCTTATATTTCCATCCAAAAATGTTATTTTCTTAAGAATTTTGTTTCTCACAAAATATTGGATTTAAACTGAACAAAGGTCAACCAAATTCTACAAATAGAATCTATTAGAAGGCAGTTTTGTCCGAAATAAAGAAGCTAATCATTCATTTAAAGTGGATTCAATATTTGGATTGAATGAAGTAACTTTTGTAATTTAATAGACCCTATGTAATAATATTGCAGCATGATGATTATTCACTGGGTGTGAAGGCTCATGAATGTCAAATTACAGTATAAGTTTAAAATAGAAAAAAGGGTGTGATACATGTTGGCTGTCAGTGATGAAATTAGTTTCCAGTGAGCAGTTATTTCTACATTGCCTCATTATTAGTCAAGAATGATATAAGATGCTATCACTTGTTAAAGAACCACTCCAATAAAAAGTGTTTTTAGCACATTTCTTGTGGCATTTTTCTGACTATGCAGGACAAATTAAGCTAAAACTTTGAGTTTTTTATTCAAATCATTTTGAATCAGGAGCAGACAAAAAATGCCATTTGAAAAGGCTGAAGCAACACTGAGCAGGCCATAAGCTCCGTACTCCGCTCCATTCTGATGCATTAACTTGTAGACGACTAAATCTGTGTATGTGGGAGCTGGCATCAAAACTGTACGGCTGGATAGCTCCGATATTGATCACCATTTTTGCTGCACGGTTAATGTTAGGTTGGGGGTGTGAGGGGCTGTAAACTAGAGGGAGAGAGTGTAAACAGTCAACGGTCCCGCCCACAACTCAGAGGTGAATTTCTAATGAACTCCTGCCTCTCTGCAGAACTATGTCCTAAACAACACCGATTTTTAAATGTTTTGTCTAAAAATGGCACATATATTTACACATTTGAACTGAAATGGGAGGATAAACCTCTTGAGATGCAACATCTTGTTTTCAAGAGGGTCCTCCGTTTCAAAGAAAAATCTGATTTTTTATTTTTTTATTTCAACTACATCAAAAGAAATACTTCGAGGGTCTAAATAAGGATATGTGTCTAACCCAACCATTCTAAAATCCCACAAACATCAATGAGACACTAATGATACTCACTTTAGACGCTCACATTAGATTTTGATTGGACTAAATCATATGGAGTGGCTCATTTTGAAAGCATATTAATTAAAAGTTGCTTATTTATGTTTCTAAATCCTAATGAGGACATGATGGAGTGGAATCAGGGCCTTATTTTTGCACATCATCAGAAACAACTGAGGCAGCCTCATGGGGGAGGTTCCGAGCACGCGCCGAAGATGCGTGAGATGACAGGAGCGTCGCTGCTTCATCTTCCTCCTCCTCCTCCTTCTCCTCCTGGAGGTGCAGACAGGCGGTAGAAGTGTCTGCTCCTTTCTACTGCTCCGCTCAGACTGATGTGCAGGGAGGAAGGAGGTGAAGGGGAGGGGAGGATTCCTCGGATGTGGGAGTTTTGGGGGAATTCAGAAAATGTTGTTTTCAAAGAAAGTTTGCCGCATAAAAAAAGAAGTCTTTACAGAAAAGTGTGGTGTTTTATTAAAAAGTTTCTCTTCCTATTTCTACTATCATGTGGGGATTTTGGTGTTTGATCCCTACACCCACCACCACGCCGCGAGGAGACTTTAGAGCCAAGTTGTCTGACTTTAGAGGAGACAAAAGAACCGCAGGAGCGGGGCAGAATGAGGGGCGGGATTCGTTTAATGTAGCAGAGGTTCATGATGGACCAACAAAGATGACAAACATACTCTTACCAGTTCACAAACAGCGACTTTTTACACACACAAAAACAGTTAGCCATCTTTTAATTTGTTAGTTTAGCTAATTAAGCTAGCTAGCTTAATTAGCTAATTTAACTTGAATTTATTTAAGCTAACTTTTGTTGACTAAACTCACCAAAACAATGGCGAACTTCTCCTCCAGCTCGGTGGGGTCAGGCATGGGCACCTTCAGAGGCATGATGTGATGCTTCATCTCCGACTGTCCGTCTACACTTTCTATGTTTCCCATAGTTTTGCTGTCAGCTACAACTGTCTATGTGGTAAAAATCCAAGCGATATCCAAGTATTCCAGTTGTTTCATACAAGGATGAATCCAAATAATCCACTTTTCGAAGGCAAAAAGCTGAATAGTTTCGAATTAACGTCGCAAAATGCCATTTATTTACCCAGAACTGTGAGTTTTAGGCGTAATTCCCCTTCAAAAGAAAAAAAATCAAAAGTTTCTATAAAAATACAGCTGTATTTTCTTCCAGTTCGCAGCTCCTGGTTTAGCCGGCCAATCCATAACTTCAAACGGATTTTATTTCCCTCCTAGAGCTAACTTTTTTCATCTGCCCACTCACTGTATTAGTTCTAGATGCTCAACTTTCTTGGCTCCGCTGTATTTCCATTCATTACTGTTGTGTGACCCTCATTAAGCGCTGTGCCGCCGCCTCCACTCAGAGCGCAAGTTTTCTTCAGGAGTCCCGCCCCCACCGGAAAAGACGTCGCTTCCTTTGGTTCGAAGAGCTGTCAATCATGTCTCCGCTTCTCACATCTGTAAGCAGTGAGCTCGGATGCTCGCAGCTGGACAGATGACTGAGGGCAAGCGCGACACTGCCACCTGGTGGTGATCTATAGAAAATACGCATCTGTAGAGCTAATGGGAATCTTTTTAACTTTAATTATTTCGTTTTTCTTTATTTAACTGATGGTAAATCAAGCCTAAGAAAAATGTATTATCCCACACACTATAAAAGGAGCAACAATTAAAGAAAATAAACTTATGTATGTGAGAGCACAGACAAAATAGTTGTGTGCTTTTGTATATTGAACAAAAACATAAATGCAACAATTTTGTTTTTGCTGTCATTTGTGATTAAATTCTTTAATATTAAAAACTTTTTTAAAAACACAAAATAACAATGTCTCTAAATAAGTTTGATCAAATTTTTAGAATATCTGCAGAAACTTTACTATCAAGTAGATAAGTTTACTAAATAATGATAAATGTAAAAAAGTCTCCTAAAAAGAAATGTGTATTTATGTGGCATGTATGTACGCAATATTTTAATTTTAGATAAATACAAAAAATAAACTAACATTTCCGTTTCTGACACTTTTTTCTAACTTTAAGACTTTTTTGTAAACACAAACTAGCATTAGACTTTTTCTTTTTTGTAAAATGCTTTTCAATATTTCTTTTAACTGGCTCCTTATTTGGTACAAAAGGAAAAAAAAAGTTTTCTTGTTACTGGGATTCAGGAAAAACTGAAAGAATATCAATGCAAAAACAAAACTGGTTGATTCTTTGACTGCAAGCTTTAATTGGCAATTTCAGCAGATACACAATGATATGTTCAAAGTATGTCGAAGCACTGTTCTTTTATTCTGACGGTGTGCACTTTGCTTTGAGTTACTGCAAGCCATGTGGTGTTTTAAAGATGACATTGGTGAAAATTAGCATGCTTCTCATGCAGTCATCATTGCATTTAAAAAATACACAAGTGGCTAAAAGCGTCGGCTCACAAAAACACTTAAATCACCGGGGATTGGTCACAGCGATGTGTATCTACAAAGCTTCGTCTTCATAAAAGCACAGTGATCTCGACTTTGCTTACAGTTTCAAACCCCTGTTTCCAGGGAAGGGTCACTTTTCTGAGTCATTTTAAAGTACGAAATTGACACTAATAACATAGAAAATTTCATGTGAAACAATATTTCATAAACACTGACAAATTGTGCACAGTTTTGTAATACTTAAGGCAATAATTAAACATAAATATATATATAAACACTCTGATTTTTAAAGGAATCTCTTTGAGTTGGGTTTTGCTGTAAACAAACACAACAACGTCATCACTGTGGCATTAGTCCTTTTTAAATAGAATGTAAAAAGGACATTTATTTGCTTTTTTTTAATTGGTTTATCATGCAACACAGTTGCGTTATTGTAAAATATCTACTTGACAAAACGTCTGTAAAACTAACAGATTCAGCACAGTTAACACCGAAGATGTGCAAAATGGAACGTTTTCCTTCTTATAAATATTCAAGGTCCATTAAAATGTGGAGCAGATTTGCTTTTTTTCTTCTGCAATGAAAGTGGACATTTTTATATAAGCTGAATGATCAGAAGCAAAATCACAGAACACACAAGTACTGCAGGTTTTATGTTAAATAGAATCAGTCTTCTCTTTAGTTGGTCTCTGCTACCAAATCAAACCTGGGAATAAAAAAAAAAAAACACATTAAAGTTGAAGTTTGTAACTAAATATTTCCTGAGCTTTAGCTTGTTGAATATTTACCATTGTGCAACACCAGCCTTCAGATCAATTTGGTCCAGATCCAGCTGCAGCTGAATGTGGTGAAGACAAAAAAGATGATTACATTCTTAAATGTCGTGAAGATGCATGGGTGCTCACACATACCTTGCCGATGAGCTCCTTCTCTCGGCTCATGAAGGACACGCTGTTTTTCACAGACAGATACAACTTTCTTTGGGTGGATTCTTCCAGAGAAAAATCAAAGTCGAACCTAGAAAGTGGATATGAAAGACGGAGAAAGTTAGCCCCACATTTTTAATTTCCAATGACTTTTCCTTTCTTCTCACCTCTCGTTAAATTCGGGGTTGAGATCTTTTCTTTTGGTGGTGGTTCTCCTCTTGGTGGTTGCCTTCTTGTCGGGGAGTAGAATAAAGGACACATACGGGTCGGCTCCATCCTTGGAACGAGGGGCTAAGGCTCTGTGGGGTTTCAGACACAACGTGACATGTTTTCTGCTGTTGTGGGTTAAAAAAAAAACAAAAACTCCAAGACTTTTATGTAGAAAACCTGCAGGAGTGAACAGTGATGAAGAGCCTGTTTTCCTCAGTGGAGTAGCCAATGGTTAGCTTGACTTGGCCGGCTGTGTTTGCATTCTCACTCGCCCTAAAAAACATAATTACAATATGACATTTAATAAAAAGCAACAGTTTCATCAAAAATGTTAGCATAAATTCTGAACTCCAACTTGCATTCCTGCTATAAAGCAACAGCAAAATCTAGGAACAATCTTAAAAATAGTGACTTATTGGTCAAATAAAATCAAATCTAAATTATATATGAGGTTAAAAATATGCATGAACGATTCTAAAATTTGTCCTTTTGACCGCAGAGTGGAGAACTGATGCCAATGTTGGGACTCACATGGTGAATCCACTTCTGTGTCTGAGGTCTAAGTGGGAAGGATCCCATTTAGGAAAGACCTTTCCTTCATCAGCATCATTCGCTGCTCCAACTGGGCCGCTGCGGCACACTGCCAACTGTGTGTCCAAAACCTGCAACACACACAAAACATAAGTCACTACATTTAAATTGCTTTAAACCATCTGTAAAGTTACGCAATCAACTATTAACAGTAATATTTTGCTTATTTTACCCATTTTAAGGGAAAACATTTCATATAAATGCTATATTTACTTACTAAATATTTAGTTCGTAAGCTAAATATTTAATTTAAAGTATTTTTTGTAACTATATATTATATTAATATAATTACAGTAATTGTTTTTAGTTTAAAATCTAAATATTTAGTTTGTAAGCAAAATATATAGTGTAAAAATAACTTAATTCAACATGTTGATTACTAACTAATTCTTTAGTTTGCAAATATGACATTTATAAATACATGAATTATAAAGTGAAAATATCTATTAGAAAAAAACCCTGATATTGTAATTATTATTTATTATAACTTTACAAATGACACCCTATAGAAATTTTTGCAAACTGAAGATTAACAAAAAAAATTTTGAAAACATTCTAAAAAAGGGTAAATTAAATTGATGTGATTTTTTTCAAGAAAAAAAAATATAGAAAGTTGTTTAAGAGATAAATTTGGCAGAAAAAACAAAGAGAAAACAGAAAATGCATGTGAGGAGAAAAAATGAATATAACAATGACATGAAACTAGCTGGAATGAAACATATTCAAATTTGATAAAGCATTCGTAGATTTGGTACTAGATCCTGCATATGGATGTCAAATATTTGCAAAGCTTTCCTTGTTGGTTTGATACTGGAAGGCCTGAGTTGACACAACTGTCTAATGTTGATTTCCATACTTTGTTTTAAGAATTACTTGATGAGTTTTTGAAATGTTTTGGGAGTTCACCTTCAGCGTAATCCTCAGCAGTATCTGACTCTCCGGCAGGGCTCCATCCAGACTGAGCCAGCGGTCCAGCACCAGACCTGGCTCAGACAGCACCTCTTTCAGAGGGAGCGTCAGAGACCCCAGAGCCTGGCCCCAGCTGTGGGAGAGCTGGACAAAAACAGCTTGTATAAACTGACACTTTCCTCTTTTCATCCGTGTGAAAGATCTGCGCCTCAAATGTTTCTTTCTTACAGTTTTTGGTCAAAAACTCGGTTTCTCTCACCTTGACTGTCAGGGTTTCATCTGTGGGGTCTCGAACCAGAAAATGAAAGGGTTCATCCCAACGGGGGGATGTGGATCGCTCACAGATCTTTGGGATAAACCACAGAAAACATTTAGATTTTATTTTGACAAACGTTGTTGTGTTTTGATGTTCTACGTTCATACCTTTGTTTTGAACGAAACACCTTTTAAAGCGACTTCAGCTCCAGCTTTTGGCTCCTTGCCGTTCTTCTTGAGCTAAAACACCAAACAAAAGGTGTTTCACTGAAGCCGCCTTTAAACATTTTCAGGCTTTGAAGCGCAGTCTCACCGGAAGGCCGTGGGCGCGCTCCACATAAACAAACAGCACGGCGGCTGATGGCACAGCCTTGTTCTGGTACGACTGTTGGGACTGATACTGCAGGACCTGCAAGATAGCAGATAAAGTTCTCTGAAAAATGACCAACAAAACTTTATCAGGAAGCAAGGGAAACTGCATTAAGAAAAGAGAAAGCACATCTTTTTCACATGATTTAAGCACACAAAGTAGTCTTTGAACGGATAATATTTGATTTACTGGTGCACAATAAGATACTACCGATATTTTTCTGTGGAGCACAAGACAGACTCCATAAAACTTGATAATACCTCCTTTTTTTCATTGCTAAAAATATATTTTTTTATTTCCATTAAGTAGGAAAGTAAGAAATCAAAGCAGCAACCACCATATTTTCAGATAAATGGAATAAAAAAAAACGCTGTTTGACCTGCTCCAGTCTGATGAGGTCAGAGACTCTGGGCAGCCACTCGAGCACCAAGTGAACTCGTCCTGACTTCACGTCATTAAGCGTGTACCACTGCAATGAGGACAACACAAAAAAAATGAGCATTGCAACACGTATATTTAGAAATATATGATCTGTTAGGACTTCTCTCGTGCACCGAATCAATGAACTGTCCGTTGATGATGTCCCGTAGGCTCAGCTTGAACCTACAAAGATGAGAATCAGTCAAAAACTATTACACGCTTCCAAAAGCTTTATTTTTATTGAAGTGTACCTTCCCAAAAAGTCGTCCTGATCAATGTCCTTGTCAAACAGCTCAAATTGGATCTCTTGACCATGAAGTTGAGTCAAAATAACCTGAAATCAGGACAAAAAGGACATAAATGAATCAGATAAAGTCAATGAAATAAGGTTTTATTGACCAATAGAAATGCTGCTACCTCATAGAGTTCGTTCCAGATAGGATTCAGGTTCTCTTTAATGGTGTGACTGCGGAAGGTTATCCCAGCAACTTTGATTTTGACATAGGGGTCGCTCTTCCCCTTCACCATCCCTCCCATGAAGTTGTCTTTGGCTATCAAGTTTTGGGCCTCCACCAGGTGAATTCGTAGCACGCCCTGAATGCAACATAAGGCAGGAACTGTTTCTTCTGTCTGTCTGTGAGTACGAGCTCTTATTACTAACTACAGTCTTACCTCAGTTGCAAACTCTGGATCGGGTGTGGTGTGCTGTGGTTGAGTAGGCTGAGGTTTGTTTAATCCACCAGGCCCTGCGGAGTTCAGGTCAGACGTGATTCCTCCCTGGCCAGCCTCAGACCCAGAGCCTGGAGGGCGGGGAGACGGAGTCGTGGGAGTGACATCGTCACTCAGCCACAAAATCTAAGCGGGCACAGAGGAAGCTTCTGAGAGCAAATACCAACCAGAACATTGCAAAACAATGCCTTGTGATAGTCATAGGATTCAATTTATATTTGTTTTTGCCCTTGTTGCTTCCTTAAAATTGTTGGTGGTTCTGGAGATGTCCCAAAACATTAAATTTTAAGAAAAAACAACAATTTATCACTCCTAACTCGTCATAGACTTGACGTTTTGGGTATCCCCAACTCGTTTTTTTTGTTATTTTTTTGACCTACTGGCTGCTCCCATTAAATCACGGGTCTCCAGCCCTTAGGAAGCGATACCAGGTTAGGGTACCAGTACCGCATATGCCCCAAGGGTTGGGTCTCCTATTAGCGTCTGCATTTATTCCTTGTCTGTGGCCCGGTACCAAGTAGCTCTTGGACCGGTAGCGGTTCAAGGCCCGAGGGTTGGGGACCCCTGATTTAATGGGAACACCCAGCATGTCAAAAAACAATGAGTTGGGGACACCAAAAACATTAGCATGTTTATCTGAGACAAACATACACCCAAAAAAAAAAAAAAACACCTTTACAGATTTTACATAAAACAATGTATGCATAAAATACCAACCCTAAGCACAATTTTGGCATAAATACGGCTGGCTGTCCCAGAATTCTCCAGCTGGAACCACTGGTCCATTGTGAGGTCAGAAGTCTCCAGAAGGCGGTTCAGAGGGATAGTAAGGCTGCCCAATGGCACAGAGCGATCATCATCTTTCACCTAACCCATTGAAAAGAAGACAGGACACTGAATGGACTGCAGAAAAAGAGAAGCACTATATAGCAGAACTTTAATTTATTTAAACAATTATGAGAGTTAAACTGATAATTACTCACTTGGATGTCAATATCCTGCTTGTGAGGATCCTGAATGAAGAAGGTGAACGCCTCCTCCCACACAGGGCTGTTACTCCCATAGCAAGTCTAAAGAGGCAACACTCAGTAAAATCCTCCAATGGCGCATTATAAAAACATCCCTTTTTACCACTTACTTTGCTTTCTTTAGTTGTATCCTGGATGGAAATCTGAGCCATGGGGCTCGGGAGTTTGCTACCTTTCCTCATCTATCGACACATCACAGAGGAAAACATGACACACTGAGTACACAGCGCGTAAAGGGAAGTGGTGGTAAGCTTACAGGCAGCTCATAACCCTGGTCCAGGTAGATGGCAAGGATGGCAGCAGATGGGGCATCGGATGTTTTGGTGGTCAAGTTCTGGTTCTTCTGAATCACCTGGTAGAGGAAAAACAAAATAACTTTTGATAACTTGTCATAAAGCTTTATTTGTTTTTTACTGAATGTATATAAAATTAGCATCAGAGTATTTCCTTAGATTTTAAAATGAATCTATTCTAATTCATCTGATTCTAGCCAGTGACAAATACTGGTATGAGCTTGTTTAGCTTAGCCAGGAGTCTCACCTCACTGAGTCTGTCAGCAGAGGACAGCAGAGAGAGCCACTCCAGACGCAGGTGAATGCTGCCAGATGGGACGTCTTTCAGATTAAACCACTGCGTGATCATAAAAACACAAAAACAAAAGGCATTTCTGCAGAATTTCTCTCCCACTAGCCTGTAGGTGGTGAGTTTAGAGCAGATCACGAGGAGGCACATGCTTTTTCTGCGGTGTCACATGATCACAGGACTACATCTGTCTTAGAGACACAACATTACAGCTGCACTTTGTTCTTTTGCAATCCAACAGAAACTTAAATTGAGACTCATATAAGACATTTTTATTATTCATAACCACTTACATCGTCCACAATTCTAGCCTTCCTCACAATGTCTAGATCCACCTTCACCCTGAACAGACAGAAATAGAAAAACAATCGATTAAACTATGAAGATTAAATAACAAGAAACTGGGCTCCAAAGTGATGAACAATTATGATAAAATTTCTACTGCAGTAATGGCTATAGCATGATAAGCACACAGAAACAAAGAGTATGAATGAAAATGAGTAAGCTACCTCCCCAGGAAGTCATCCTGGTCTGGGTCTTTGTCAAACACTTCCACTTCCAACTCCTGACCAGGTACTTCATGGACAATCACCTGACACACACATACATAGAATGGGAAAATACCCCAAAACACACAACAAATGACATAAATACACAAAGGCATGCAAACAGGCCACAATGGTAAGAATGTTTCACAACTAAGTAGATGCAGAAGCTTAATGTAATTATAGTGCTCGTATACAAGCCGGGAAAACGAAACTAAAAGATAAAAGTGTTCCTCGGAAACAGGGTTTTATAGCAGAAACAGACACTTCCTGTTCTCTCAGAAACTGAGAACAAAATTCACATAACTGCTTAGGTCTATAGCAAAAATAAAACTTTTTTAAAGTTAAAAGTTTCATGCATCCCCTGCAGAGGAAGATCAGCAACTTGAAAAGTTCCCAGTGCAATTTCCCTCTGCACTCTCACCTCATACATCTCTCTCCACTGTGGGTTCAGGTTGCTGTCCACATGATGTGAGGTGAAGATCTGCGTCCCCACACGGATCACGGCATATGGGTCAGACTTCCCGTCGATTAACCCCTTGATGACTGTATCTTTGGCAGTCAGGTCTTCTGCTTCCAGCAGGTGAATGCGGACAACTCCCTAACCAGAAAATATGCAACAAAACCCAAAAGATAGTCAACCTGCATCACCAAAAATATGTTTTTAATGCACATAGCCTTTTGTATGAACGCTATGCGTGCAGCTACTCAGCTCAGAGAGATCTGCTGCAGAATGTGCGGGTCTGTTTTTCTCCAGGAGGCCATTTATTATTGAGACAGTTACCCTTGGGAGAGGGGAGCGGAGCTGTGCCACGTGCAGATTGGCCACCAGTGGGATAGTGAGACGATTGGGAAGCACCAAGTGGGAGGCTATTGCATCCATTATCATAGTATCCGACATGGAACTGCAAATGAATGCAAGGGTGATGTAGGGGACACACAAACACAAATGCAGCAACACAACCAGCAGGAAGGGGCCCACTGGTCAAAGACAAGGTCAGCTTTCAATGAGAGTATGCAGGCAAAAGCAATCTTAAAGACCCACTCCGATGAAAATTGTATTTTTGGTGTTCTTGTGGCATTTTTCACATGAAGTAGGACATTTACATATAAATAAATTAAGTTTAAAATTGCATTTCTGAGTATTTCTTTATTGAAATCATTGTGAATCAGGAGTAGATGACTAGATAGCTCCAATATTGTAGCACCTGTAATGTTAAGTAGAGGTTGTAAGGGGAGAGTAAGCAAAAATATGATGGGAAGTTAGGGCAGGCTTATTCTGCGCCAACAGTCCCACCCACAACTTTAGAGGTGAATTTCTGATGAACTGCTGTCGCTCTGCAGAAACTATGTCCTAGAAAGTTAAGAGACCACTAGGAACACTTTTAAAGTGTCTGTACCATGCAAAATCCACTTTTTGAGCTTTTAAGTGTATTACACTGGTCATTCTTCACTATAAACAACCCCAAAGCGTTTTTTTTTGATCACTTAACGCATTTGAGTATTCCTCTAAAAACCTGCGCTCTCAGCACAAGTCCTCCCCACCCACGAAAATGAGCGGGTTCCTACAAGCTGACGTTACAAACTAAGAACAGCCCCTTTCAAAAAAGTGCCGCCCCCAGTCTAACACACAAACACCCAATTTTGCCGCTAATCAAGCGGTGGTCAGCCGCTAACTTTGCCGCTCATCAAATGGTGATTGGCCGCTAAATTCGCCACTTACCAAGTGGCGATTGGCCGCTGAATTCGCTGCTCTTTAAGTGTTGATCCGCCGCTAACTTCACCGCTCATCAAGTGGTGATGAGCAACTAACTTTGCCGCTAGCCTCTCCGCTCAGCTATCTTGGCAGCCATTGCTACAACCTATATAGCGATGGCTGTAGCTGCTAAAGGCAGACATACAGAATGCATAAACATCTTTGCAAAACTTAGGATATTGTTTGCTTTTGTGGGCAAAATGCAGACACAATGCCTGTCTAGGATAAGTTTATGCAATGAGCAGCGAAAGGTTGTGCCAAAGGATTATATGATCATTTCTATGGATATTTTTGACTCAGAAAAGCTTGAGAAAAGCATGGTATAGGCCCTTTAAAATAGATTAAAAGATTATTGGAGTGGGATTTTAAGACATTTGTCATTAAATAGTGATGTTTTAAGTTTTATGGTTTTAAGTTCATGAAATTTTGATTAATCAGCAACAGATTCCAACAAAAAAACTTAAAAACTTGTCAGTAAGGAAGGAATCACTAAATACAACTACATTTTTACATCATTTGGAAGAACCATATTCGATCAAGGTATTCATACACATCCCAAACTTGTGTAACACATAGTTCCCCTTTCAGAATAACCCAGTCTAAAGGAGTCCTGTCAGAAAAAATGCCTGTTAGACATTGATAAGATCAGCAGGATCATGCTGAGAAAGCTGGTTTGTTTTATAGCCAGTTTATAACAATAGACATTCAATATGAAAGTGAACTAAAACAAAAAGGTGTGTTTGTGGTAAATGAACACCTTATACACCTTCAGCATGGATCAACATTAACCAGCTTTTAAACATACATCTAAATCCAAACAAACAGAGGAGGAAAATGTTATTTTACTTGTTTGTATTTTAGGAGTGGAGTTGTTTTTGTTTGTTTGTTTTTGTCTTTTCAATGGGAGGAACCAGAAATCATCTTCCCCTTTTAAGTATTTCAGCACACCGATCAGACCACATGAACACCTGAGCTGTGTCTGTTACAGTTTTTTTGGAGACGAGTTTATCTGCACTAGCTGGATAAATAATACACACCTTCTGCTATGTGTGCAGGGGGTTCAAACTATTTAACCATCTCCATTAGTTAAACTAAACCACCCTGTTATTTGAGCACACGATTTAGATCAAACAAAGGAGATGAGATGCTAAAAACTCACTTTAGTCCAGGGATGTCCAACAGATTTGTGAGTCCAGTCCAGTTGATGTCAAGTTTCTACAAAAAAGGAGAACATGAGTACAGAGTTTTTAATAAGTATAGTGCAAAAATATTACAACACTCACAGGCCTGCGGATAAAAAACATCGTAATGGCTCCAACCAGAGGAACATCTCCAATCAGAGGCTCAAGAATCACACGCAGCTTCCCATGGAGCTACAAAGAAAAGGAGATTAAATTATCAAAATAACAATAAAACATTATAATGGTAAGAAAATAATGAATTCTAAAAGTACCTGGACTCCTTTTACACCAGCTTTGCAGAAATACTTTTTGATCTCAACGTTTATTTCAACATCTCCTGCATAGCTGCAATAAAAGAGCAGTAATAGATGTAAAGATCAATGTTTAACTGGAGGAAGCAAACAGGGGAACTGACGACAGAGCTACTTTATCTGTGTGAGTGTGTGTGCAGAGTCAACAGAGGTCTGCTGTGCCACAAAGGGGCAATTACAAGCTGTTGTCATGAAGAATGATATCAGTGTCTTAACTAAAAATATCAAGTCACAGGAAAGGTTGTGGTGCATTACCTCAGGTATAAATCCAACATAACTTGTTTCTTATCGTGTTCGGTGTGAGCCTTCACACCCACCACCTTCAAAGCCTGTGAACACAGCAGCTGCAGTCACCAAACCAAAGAAAAGTCCTTTATTGCAGTGAATCAAGATTTACTGCATCCCATTTAACAAGCACTACATTGACCTTGGCTTGATAAAACGTTCCAGGTTTGGACACATTTGAAAAATGTTGCTTTCACTGCTGCACTCATGACCAACCTTGTCTCCTATGTTGACTTTAGTGAAGCTGAGAGTCTGCAGATGGATGCTGGAAGTACGGATGGCGGGAGCGATGGTTTCCACGAGCAACTTTTCCAGATACTGGCCTATAAAAGGCCAGGCTTGCTGCAGGATCTGCATGACAGAGCAGACGGCTATTCGAAGGGTTTCCTTCCATGACTCGAGCAACTCTCCAGTGCAGCATCTCAACTTGTGAAGAACTCATTTCTATCCTGCTTTTACAAGCTTCCTCACATATTTCTCCTCAAAATGGCACTTCAGATTATTAGTATTCATCCCCGCACTCTCCCATACCGATTCCAGGTTACTGCACTGACACAGACAAAGGAAAGTGTGATATGATCTGTGCTGCTCTCCCTGCCTCTTAATTAGCCCAGCAGATTTTGTGCTCTGATGGACTGCAACGAGATCTAGTCCAGTCCCAAAACGCAGTTTATATGCTATCACACCCGGGGTTATTGATGCAACTAATTTAACATAAGTGAATTGTGGACGTCTTCCTTTGAAATAATCAGTAGTTCTATCGATTTGTGGAGAGTTCAGCTGAACGTAGCGCTTTGGGTGCAGTTTGTGCAAAGATAGAAAAAGAAGGAGAGAAAATGTGCACCTTATTTAGCCATTCTGTTTTCTCCACGTCTGGAAAGTTAACCTGTGGGAAAGAAAATGCATGAATGATGATGACATAAAATGACCTTCAGCTTTATGCATATTTCAAAATCCTATCCTCCAAAGATAACGCTAACTTAGATTTGGTATTAATATGACATTTAAGAAAATTATTTTCTTTGCTTTTAATCAGATATGCAGGCTGACATAACCACAAAAAAATTAAAGAAAGAAAAAAATAACAAGCGCAGCAAGTTAGGTAAATGCTGCAGCTCACAGTGTTTCAGGAAACCACGTCAGATATGCAACTATAGCCCCAGTCTGTGGTCACAAAAACACACGCATGAGCACTATGGCACAGTTTGTTCCTCTTTAACAAGATCTATTGATTATCTGCTCTTAAGGATGATTATGAGTCATAAGATTTTTTTTTAAGTCAATGAAGTAAAAATTAAGAGTGGAGGCAGTCATAATGTTAGATGTAATGCTTTAACATAATATTATATTTGTTTTTCAGTAAAAAATGTTAATTTAAATGGAATCCATGTGATTGGTAATGATGTAATCACACTAAAAGTGTGTCTAAATACTAGAAAGGGGCACAAAACTGACAGTGTATTTACTTTTTATGAAAATTGAGGTTTGGTGCAAATAAAGCTGATTTATATTTTTGATAAATGAATATGCATGGAGGTTTCCAGGTGTGACAGCCTCTGCAGAGAAGGACGCACGAGCCCCCCCTCCGCGCGTGTCTTACCCACGGAGGTAAATCCCTCTTGGCTCGGAAAACCTTCTGCGTGGTGAATTCCCTCTCGTTCTCCAGGAGGTACATGGCAGACTTGAGTCTCATCACCTTCTCAATGCGGCCGTGCTTCCATCCTATGTAGAGCATGAGCCCCAGCAGCACCAGGCTGATGCTGAAGCCGTAGTACCCGGCCAGGTAGACGGGCAGCAGCGCGCCCAGGCATTTCCCGAACGACCACAGCGCGCCTACTGCGCGTTCCGCCGGGGGAGCCTCTGCGTCCGCGCCTGGCATGATGGTGAGGTCCCGTGGAGTTTCAGCCGAACCGAACCTGGCCTTCAACTTCCCCGCGGTGAGACGCCTGCTGCAGGGCGCATCCGGAGATCATCGATCAGCTGCGGGCTTCAGGAGGTTGGCGGCGGCTGCGAGCATGTTCCGCTGTGATGAAGTGGAGCGGGGCAGGCTCAGACTCAGACCCGGGAGGGCGGGCTCTGCTTCGACCCTCCTTCACACGCAAACACACGAATTAACTTGTAGCGTCTTGCAGACACGACTAAAACCTGAATATTTTCGAAACCAAATAGCTGGGGGCACGTTTTTGTCCATTTTAGGGGGGGTAAATCCGTTATCTTGGAACTCAGACGCTCGTGCTTAAATCCTCGCGCGTGCGCACTGCGCAGGCGCTGATGTCCACTGCAGCAGCTAACTCACAATCACAGGTTTAAAACAGGAAAGCTCTCTGGAGGGACCGTTCGTCACTGGTGCATGTTGTTATCATGCTGTCACTGGCAGCCGAGGATGTGATAACTGGAACAGACAGGTTTGAAGTCGCTCCGGAAACTGCGGCTCTCTGTTTGCTCTGAGGGGACAGACTCAAGATGGTCCCTGCAGGACAGATAAGGCTGTCAAAGTGCTTTATGAGTCACGTGGGGAGAAAATACTTCAAAATATGATCTAAAAAAAAGTTATTATTGTTACTATTATTAAATTATACCCTGTTATGACACATATACACATATAATCTACATTTTGTGACATTGAGTCAGTTATGTGCAGAAAATCCTATTATTATTTGATTTATTGAGTTGATGAAGTGATCATAAATCATTTAAAACCCCTGGTTTGCATGCTTCTAAAGCAGCAAACTATTTTAAAGATCCAGAATTCTGGTTAACAGCAAAGCTGCAGTCTTTTTTCACCCTTTAAAAATAAAACACTAATTTATAGTAATGGTGTTGATAGTGGTTTTGATAGTGGTTGACATGACTTCCTTTCAAAATAAAAGACATCCTGGGCCACTCATGTCAATGCAGCAAATTAAGCAGTGAAATTTCTGCAGTAATCTAAGAAAAAAAAACTTTTTTGTGGTAAACAAATCCCTAAATCTAGACACTAAAATATAATCAGAGCTAATTCAGTGACCCCCTGCTGTTTTTAAACCCTAAGGTACATAATTTAAACATTTTCATGGATCTCCTTCTGTCTTTTATTGCAAAAATTAACTTAGCGTCACCACTTTTTAATGCAAATATAGATGTGTGAATGTTTTATTTTTATTTAACTTTTCATTCTGTTTTTGTATGGTCGCTGCAAAGTCAAGTCATCATTGTAAAATGTAAATTAAATCCTTCTCAATCGACCTAAAATAAAAAGTTCAACAACCTAAAATCCTCAATTTTGTTCAAAAGTAGACAGCCTTCCTTTAGAAATCCAGTGCCTCTTACTCCTGGTTGTGTTTACGGACTTTCAGTTGATTATCTGAGGTACACAGAGCTCAAAATGTGTCAGTGTTTTGGTATGCCTTTGATTAACTATGAAGGATTGATAGATTGTTACAATTACAGCTACACTACAGGAACCTTTTGGAGTGACAGGAACTGTCCTTTACCTGTATGTGACACAGTTGGTTTACTTTTTAAAAGTAAAAACCTTTTAATTTAATAGAAATCGTCTGTTTTTTGCAGTAGGTTGGAGACACCTGTACTAAAAAGTATCTAACGTTATTTTTTTACTTAAAATGGTCAATGACTTTTGTCTCACGAATAAATATATCACATTTATGTTGAGATAATTGATTTGGGAAACAAAATAACGGCTAACAATCAAATGGAGGATATGATCACAGGATTGTGGAGGTTTTACTGCTCATTGCAATATGTTCTTTAGCAGCTATGACTTTTGAGGGACAGAAAATCATATCTAATTTTCATGTTTGCATAAATATTTGAATAATCTGAAATTTCAAGATGTTGTCTGTGACATTTAAGTAAAAATAAATCATCTTTCTCAAAATTAACTGATTTCGAAGAATGTATGTAGGCAAAACCCATCAATGACACCAACAATTTTTTTTTAATTCTATTTTTCAATGAGTGTGTAATGCCTTAGATCTGATTATTTCAGTTAAATTGAAGCTCTTTTAACATCAGCTTTTAGATTATAAAACAGCATCAGAGCAGGGTTTTGTTCGTTTTTACGTCTTTGCTTTAAAAATGCATTTCCTTGTGGTCCTTTGTTTAAATTCTCTTTATAATCAATACATTTACTTAAGTTTTTCTGTTTATCCATACATTTTCAGTCTATTTATCCATCAACAACTTAAGTTTTGAGTCACAAAAGGTGACAGGTTATGCTTACTGGTCTAAAATAAGTGTTTTATTGAAATCATCTGTTTTTGCAGCAGGAAAACTTGCATACCGCCACAAGCTTATGAGGTGTTGAAATAACAACAACACGAGTAGTCAAAGTCACGACTATGTCCCATGTCTGTAGGGTGGTTTTCTTGGCTTTTAGTGCAAACCTGAAGTTGCTTCATAAATATGCAGCTCCTGACAGATCATTTTGTCTGCATGAATGAGCCAATATCAACTTTTGAAAACCAAAACCTTTAATCTTAGTATAAAGAAAACACATGACAAAAGTTAAAGAAATGTAGAGGTCACAATGTCACAAAACAAGAGTCCAGCTTGTGGTCTTCTCTCCAGGTTGTCATCCTCCACAGACTTGGACAGGCGTGAACGCCACTGGCCTCCGTCAGGTCTCAGCTCCGGTTCTGCAGCTGTTCTCAACGAGCGAAAGCGGAGACTCAGCCACGAGGGAGGACGGGGGCAGCTCACTTGGACCTCTGCCTCATCTTTCTCCTTTTGCGCTTCAGTCTGAGCATGCGGTCAGAAAGTCAAAATAAACGAAAATCTGATGTCTGTAATCGGTGTACGTTATAATGTAGGCTTACCTGCGCATGCGCTTCTTCCGCCACTGCAAGGGGAATACATATTTTTATTAGAATATGTATATATTTCAATGAAAAATACTGTTCAAAACGGATGCTAACTAATTGTTATAAAAAGGACAGACTGTATGATGATTGATAACAGACATATTAGCCCTAGAAAATATTGCGTTTTTGAGCTAGCACAGCTTAGCATAACCATCGCATAAGTTTATAAAATGGATTCACAAACCTTGGCTCTCATATCGAAGAGGGGAAGCTGAGAAGGGAAAGAAAATGTCAAAATCTGTTTCGTACGACGTAAAACGTTTGAGGATTGATACGGATTGTCTTTTAACAAAAATTTAAACGTACCAACAGTTGAGAAACTCACCCGCAACGAGTTCGTCAAACTCTTGCGACGACTTAGAACCGGACTGTGACGTCACATACAGTGGACGGAAATCAGCTCATGGGAAATTGAGTTAAGAAAAAACACTGCCGAGTTAGCGTGAAATAGTAGTAATTTGATATTTGGGGCTAAAAAACATGACTCTCACTTGCTTTGTTAGTTCATATTTATATATTTTTAAATCACTAAAAATTAAGTATTTCGGGTTCAAATTAAGGCTTCTATATACGTATTTTGGAGACACAACCTAACAACACGGCAAAGGAATCACTAACCCAGCATTTAACTACAATTCATTTAAATCACTTACCGTATGTTCTGTCCTATAGATTTTTGTCTAGGCAAAGTACATTTCCCTCAGCAAGTTTATTAAAGTAATATCTACCATAATTTAATATAAATTGTGCAAGTGGACATGTTATTTCTGAAAACATGTAAGACTCTAAAAAATAAACCATCTTTAAATCACCCCATCTCTATCACTATTTTTACTATCAGTGTATTTAAATTATAATAAAAGTTTAAAGCAAAGCTAATCAAACCCCTTTTAAAAGCACAAGTTGAGATGTTTTTAAAATTTTCAAAAAATTTGTCAGAATTTTTTTTTTTCACTGTTATGCTTGCTTGTAATGTTTCTTAAACTTTTTGCTCTGATAAACAAAATTAATTTTCATGCAGTTTAATTTTACAGCATAAAACTCAAATTCTCGATCATTTTAAATTGAATTTAAAAAAAAAAAACTCTTTCCCCTTGCATGTTTTGCTCACTAATCTGAGCTGAGGCTCAAAACGTTTCTATCTTTTGCTGTTTTTCTTTAATACAATGTAAAGTTTTTAACTTTTTAGATTAAGACATTTTCTTTGTACTGCAAAAAAATGACATTTAAAGGCAAATGTATTTCTACCATCAGGATTTCAAAAAATAAGTAATATTCAATAATTTAAACCCAAACAGAAAAAAAAGACAAGACAGACACATGTATGACGCCAGGTGGTTATTTAATGTTTCCAAAAATAGTCTCTGGACTGGGATTTGTTTTACAAAAGCATCCAAACGTCTAACAGATATGGAAGTTTTACGTAAACAGAGACTGTCAGACACCAGAGGACATTATGATCCCCTTGGAAAAGTCAAAAGCATTCACCACTGAGGAAAAGTAATGACGCTTTCCTTCAGTTGCATTACTCAAAGGACCAGTCTCAAATGATCAGTTTTAGAAGATGTTGGACAGATTATCTCCAGATGCCTTTTTACATACACAATTTACTGGATCACAAACCTAAGCAGTTGCATTAATTAGGTTGAATACAACATCAGTAATTACTAGGATGATCACAAGATCACAAGGGGAGTTCATACTCCTCCTAATGGCTTCAGTGATGCACACTAAATGTACTTATCTAAACGTCACATGGTTGCACACTGTGGTGTATGCATTTCTCATCCTCAGCTGCTCTGTCAAACTCACTGAAGTTTTATTTTTTTATTTTTATGGTTTTCACAAGAATCTTTAAGAGAAGAAAAACAGCCTGAGGCCTCTTGAAATGTAAGAAGACAACCTTAATTCTGACATGGTGGAAGTGCAGCCACTCTTAAGAGCATATGGCGCATTGAGGAAAAAAAATAAAAATAAAAAGAGAAAAAAAAAATTTATTATGATTCCTTGTGAAAGTTTTAGATGGAGTGACAGAATTTAAAAGCAGCCTCATCCCAGACTGATGTCACATTCAGAGGTATTCACAGAGGAAATGCCCACAGGTAACTCAGACAGCCGGGACAGAAGAAATCGTGACGTCGGTTCTTTGGGTCTTCATGTCTCTCGCTGCTTATCGGAATCTATTCTGCAGCTTCGGTCTCCATCGTCTGTCCTGTTGCATTCTCAACAGTCTTTGAAGCCTAAAAAGGTGGGAAAAATGATTAAAGCAGAGAAGTGGAACATTTACTGAAGTGACTGACAGGCTGTCATGCAATCACCTTCTTTTTCTTCTTCTTCTGAGTCTTTCGGCTGGCCGAGCTCTGAAGCAAAGCCTTTAAATGCACACAAACATTCTCATGAGCAAAGCAGAACCTGACTTCACAGAAAAACATTAGAAACATGACATTGAAGTTCATGATCATGAACCTTTTGGTTTGTCAAAACAAAAACAAAAAAAAACTTTTTTTAAACCATTCATAACAAGCCAACAATGTGTTACCATTCAAAAATATCTATAAATAGTTGAATATCTTGATTAAGAAAAACAATAAAACATTAGCTGTGTTTGATTATTTTAACTTTCTTTTATTCAAGCTATGGGAACAAACCAAAGTGAATAAATTATAGCTTAATGTTTATCATTTCAGGTTTTGCAACCTGTGTCCTCCAATACATTTTATTAAATTAAAAACCAATAATATCTTAGTGTTTTAGTGCTTTTGCTGAACATTTCTCCTTTTCAAAAATAAACATTTAAATTGCTGTTGGAAGCATTTTTCATGCTCTGTCACAATTTCCCTTTATTTTTACATAAAAAATTAAAAGCAGCTGTCAGAAAATACATTTTCAACATAATTCTTAATAAACTAGTTCATAAAAAAAAGCTTAAATTAGACAGTATCAAGTTTCCTGTCAAGCAGGCCAGAGCATGATTTTTAAAGGGTAAAAACAACATGAAAAAACAAAAAAAAATTAGAATTGTATATTAGTTTACAATTAACAATAAAGTAATATGTATTTTATATACATAGTAAATATTAGTTTTAATACGACAAAATGGCTTAAGTAAATTTTTCCCACATTATTTAGTTAATTTCTATTTTGTGCGATCCTAAAACATGTTAGCATTGTGGGTGGGGTCGTCCAGAGCCCACAAGACAGTCTGCTGAACGTTTTTTCCCCCATGATTTTTTTTATTTTCACTGGTGCCCATTCGCAGACATGAAATTCTGTCCACCTCTGTCACGTGAGGGGCCACACGTTAATGTAAGGGTGGGGTCATCTGGACCCCACAAGATAGCACAAGGGAGTTGGTTGATCTCTTAATGTGTTTTTTTCTTAGTTTTGGCCCTTAAAAAAAAAATGAAGATGCAAAAAAACAGAATCCATTCAGTTCTCTGGTCCTGGTCCTACCTTCAAGTCCGGGTCCTCGACCTCGTGCTCAGATTTGTAAAGCTCGGGCTCAAAGAGGCTGTTGGTGATTCTTAGGGGTCCGTTAGCCATGAGCAGAACAGTGAACTTGAACTGGGCAACAAACTCACCTGAGGAGTGAAAAACAAATAAAACATAAACTAAAAGGCTGAAGCTTTTTTGAGGCCTTCATCAGTTCTGGCTAAGGAGGAGGACAGCACTCAGCCAGAGTGCAAGAAACGTGCAAGAACGTGCAAGAAAGATCTGGCCCACATAAGATCATCAGCCTTTCTAAATATCCAAGTTCTAATAAGGTAAAAAAAAAACCTGAAAGAACTGAAATGAATGAAGGTCAAACCTCGGAATATTTTAAGAGTTAAGTCTTTAGAACTAAAAAATCCATCCAGCATCAATACGATGGTTTAAGAGACTTTCTGTGGATGTGATCGTTTACCAGCTAATAAGAAAATCTGCAGCCAATGTAGGGCTGGGTATCGCCGATAACTTCCAGGATCGATTCGATTCACCAGAGCCTGGATTAATTTGATTCAGATTATTGTTTTGTTCCGATTCCTTCGATCTACTCAATTTAATTAAATGTTGAGTTTACATGGTTTACACATTTAGACGCATTTGTTTAGAAATACATCAATAATCTATATTTATGTTTAGAAGATATTCATACTACTCTGACTCAGTTCACATACTGTAAAATGTATTAGTGAAATTCTAATGAGATTGTTGATAACATACAGTGTTACACTGATTCTAAAATGGAGAAGCTCCAACAATTGTTCTGTCTCTCCTTGAGGGCGTTTCAGTTTGGCCACTAGGTGGCGATTGTGCTATAGCATTACACATTATTCCAGAAGAATTTATGAGCAAAAATGGCGCTTTAGACCACAAATAGTTACTTTAAAAATATTTCCTTAAAAGAGTTTAGAACATTCATGTCTGTGAGTGCATAAAGATGTTAATTAAGTCAGCAATGTATGTTTAGGTCAACCAAGTGTTAGCATTAGCCATGAGAAATCCTATTATACGTTAGCATCAAGCTACCTGACTTTAGCATTATCCGTTAGATCGATCTCTACTTTTATGGATCGATTATTGATCTATTGAGCTTAAATCAATTCAGAAAATGAGTCTGCATTCCCTTTTGTAGAAAAACGTTTTAGACATATTGATAAATATTTAGCATAGCTAAAGTAATTCTTGTCATGGAGGTGTAAATCTAAACCATCTGCATGTTTGCAAATATAGAATGTCTCTGTTCACTGATGGACACCTTTCTGTTTGTTTACAGCAGAGGAGTCCATTTGTGCGATGACACACAAGAGAAAGCACGACCCCCGTTATGACTAACATTTCTAGAGAGATACTGCAGGGATATGGTCACAAAATGTAATGCATTTTTCTTGCTATAATAGGTTATGTAGAGCAGAAAAAACACATTTTCTTTAAAAGATTAAAACATGACCATGTTTGACTCTCAAGCTTACTTTAGCTTCATTTGCATAAACATGCTCATTAAAAAACACTCATTACAGGTGTGATTTTGCCACTCACCCTCCTTCTCTTGCAGCACTGTGAACGGCTGAAGCAGCTCGTGTTTGGCACACTCCACCACGCCCAGCCTGGCCTTGCCTTCATCCTCAAACGCTCTGAAGTAAAGGCAACGTGAGTGGGCGAGGGCTGAGATCACTTAGAAACATTACACGCACAGTTTAAAGATGCTACCTCAGCGTGAAAGGCATGGTATCGAACCGCCTTTCCATTTCACTGAAGAATGTACGAGATGTCTTCATCTTCAGGCCATAAACTTTGTTGGGGTCTCGTTTGTAAACGGTTGTCCTCTGACCTCCATCCTTGGCCTAAACCAGAAAACAAAGCCATTTTAGGAATTGAGAAACATTTGAGAATTTAGAAATTTGTAGAAAAATTATGTTAAAATATATTTTGACCTTTCCTTCTCCAGTGCTAATGAGCACATCCACTGCATACACCTCATGCACCTCAAATTCAGCCTTCTCGTGGTCTTTTCTATAAGAACAAAATGATCATTACTCTCAGTTTACTGAGAACACATCAGAAACGGCGTGTTTGCTAACTCCACTTACTTTTGCTGGTCCGTTGGGTTTTGGATAATTGTCTTCTCCCCATCGATCACATGCTGTTTGAGCTGATGGGACAGCATCCCTGCACACAGTGCAGCTTAAAATGACTCAAGTGTGTCCTAAATTCTATTAAGCAGCTGTGCCAGAATCACATAACTAGAGTAGCCAGATGTTTGCAGAACACTCACCCTCAATTGGAGAGCACTTGAAAGACTTCGCAATCTTGTTCCAGGCTTCTGTGACTTGTGTGTTCTGCAGGAAAAGTCATGGAACTGTTCAGACGAGATGGGATTCGGAGTGATTGTTTTTAGAAATGAAAAGAGCTTTCTTTACCTGGTTTCCTGGCTTGACGAGACGGAGTGCAGCCTCTGCACAGAGGTGTGCCGCTTTGATGACGTCAGCTTTCCGCCCTGTAACAGGGTTGTCCTGAGGATTCCCAAAAGCTAAGTTAAAGACAAACACAACAACGCAGACGTTCCGTCTTCCGGGAGTGATGACACACCTTGGTTGCTCCCACCACGAAGCTATGAGCCACGTTTGAGATGAAGCCGTCAACATGCACGCCCAGATCTCTGCAGACAAGTTGTGCACATGGGAGGAAAAAAACAAACCACTCACTACTTTAGAAACAAAGCTGCATTAACAGAGAAGACACGAGGAAAGTTAGCAGCTTACATCTTGACAAGGTCTCCATCCTTCAGTATGACATCAGGGTCACTCTTCAGAGGTGAGTGATGGCAGACGCAGTTGTTTACCGAAACGCAGGTAGGAAATGCAATGCCTGAGGATGAAACGCCATGAGCTACAGAGGGTGAGATGGGAACATTCTTGAGATCAATGAAAAGCAGATAATACCTTTCTTCATATCCTTTTCCCTCTTGAAGATTTTTCCAGTTTCTGCGGCGATGAGAGCGTCGCCCTTCACGCAAAGGCTCAACACGGAGACACCAGCTGTGGCTGCCGTGACTACCGCCTTCAGGACCTCTGCAGGAAAACGCAACAAAGACTCAACTTATAGTCAATACAAGGTCAATCCAAAACAAGCAAAAACAGATTAAATACACCCAAAAGTACAAATTCAAAGGGTTGTAAACAAAGGTTTTGTCTTTTGAGTTTATTTACAAGTTTCTCTAACATTCAGTTCAAATTCACTCATGAGTTAAAAGTAATTATATCAAATTAAATATGAACATTTTCCTATTTAAAAATATTACAAATTTCTAGACATAATGTGTCTGAGAGACCCCACCCCCCAAAAACAACATGCTGTCTCAGATAAAGATGTTACTCCCTAACCAAAGTTTGAGAATTTATCAACAATATCAATAGGAAGCATTTGAGCCTATTTCTATGTAAGGATTAGTAATTAATCAAATTATAGCAGATGACAAAGTTTTAGGTTCTAGACAAGTTCTGATGGGTCCAAATTCTGAGAGGCTGTCTTTCAGATCAGAAAAAAGACTAAAGATTTAAATACATGTGTTTTTATGAATTCCTGATCAAACAAGCTCTGACAATGTGCAAAAATAATGTTTGGACTTGGTGGGGTCAAAATGCTATTATTTGATGCTTATTTGATGCAATTTCCCACTGTGGGACAATTAAAGGTTTTTTCTTATCTTCTTATCTTTCTTATCTTAACATTTACAATTTCCAAACGTAGAAATATTGGTTAGCGGCTTGAATCTAATTTTTTTTTTCATTTATGTTTCCAAAAGTAGCAAATAAAATTATAGTTTTGATCAAACTAAATTAAATAAAAATGAGTAAATAATAGATTATTGGGTATAAAATCCATATATTATATAATGAAAAAAAATCTTTAAAAAATGTAGACAATAGTTTTCTTTATATACTGCTTCTTTTTAGAGTACAGCATTTAATTTTGGCACCAAAAAATTATAATACAAAAAAATACTTAAGGAAATGTGATTCGTTTTATTTCAAACATATTAACAATGCTTAAAAGTTGTAAATATTTATATAAATATTACTATATCGTCAATTTTTTAAAGCAGAATTTTTTAACAAAAAATATTTTAAAATAGAAGTTTTTTGGGTGGACTCACTTTATCGTTCAGTTTTCCAGTCACTGGTCCCTGCAACTTTGTACTCAAAGCTAGCTAATGCGTGCTAGCCTGTTAGCTTATGAACAGAGCTAGCTTACCAGCGCCCACAGCTATCATGACAGTGGTGTGCCGCTGAATCTAAATTATGCGTCAAATTCGGAAAATATTTTTCTTAAAAGTCCACAAAATACACGCCCAGTTGATTTTACATAAATGCTGTTTTTCTGATATAAGCTGCAGCTTCTACTACTGCAGCACATGGCACAGCTGCTGTCTCGATAGCTGACGCTGCTAGCTGACATTCGGCGGATAGGGCACCATAAAACGGGTCAAACCAGAGGCTTAAACATGCATTTCCACTCACGGTTTGCAATCTCGGCTCCCATCTTGTACTTGGTGACCACCAAGTCGTCGGCGATGGTCTGTTCTTGTGTCTCGTCATCTCCAGACATGTTGGCAGTGAGCTGACCGCGAACTGAGAGGAACTTTTTCCCCGGCGAGTGTCAGGGTGGACCACGCTGCTTCGCACTGAGCAACGGCCCGCCCGAGTGAAGCCGAAAAACAACGAGCGACAAATCCCGCCTTCCGTCAAAGAGTCGCGCTGACGTCAAGATGGTTCACGTTTGGTGCGGCGAAAAAAAAACATAGATAGATAGATAGATAGATAGATAGATAGATAGATAGATAGATAGATAGATAGATAGATAGATAGATAGATAGATAGATAGATAATTTCCTACAAAGCTACATTAAAATGGCAGCAGTTTGTGCAAACTGGTGACTTCATCATCATATTAATTATTTGTGGAGCACCCCAAGGATTAAATATGAGACTCCAACATTTTTTATCCTGCACTAGGGGTTTGACAATTTGTTTTGTGGTTGACGATTCAATTCATGGTCGATATTGGTTCACTTTGAACGATCCAATTCACTGACTCAACATCAATGAAGAATATTGTTAGCCAAAATTTCAAACAGTGTGACTCAGAGATAAATGGGCACAGTTTCAGTGTCACTAAGTTGATTATTCCTTTTTGTTTACTCTTTTAATATAGTTTTAAGGTATAAAAAGTACATTCACAAATACAAGAATGATTTTTCTTTTTTAAGATGTTTACAAACAAAGTAAAAAAGCAGAACTTAAAAAAATGCATAACATTTCAAACTGGATACAGTAAAAACACAATATGTGATTATGCTTATATGAGAGGTACAGAGAGCGTTTTAAAGTTGCCATTTTACTTGTTCAAATTATTGGAATTTGAAATAAGTGTCCCCATTAATCTGGAATAATCTTTGTTTTTGAATTTAGCGGTTTTTACATGATGCAAAGAGATACAAAAAAAAGCATACTTAAAAAAATGTATTCTTTTAAAAATATATGCAAAAATTGTAGCACAACATAAAATTATACATGTATGTTCGTCATCTTAAATCTGTAAGTTGTGTATGGGCAGCAGTTCCATTAGGTGCGCACAGCATCTGGTTTGAGGAACAGCCTGCTGTGCCAGTAGTCTGGGTTATCAAAGGATGTGTTGTTGCCTGCATCACCCAAGCCAGAACACACCTTGATGTAATCCCCCGTCCCTGCACACCTGCCCCCAGCCTTCTCCTCAGGAATAGCCCTTCCCCTCACTGGGAGGTTCTGATATTCTGTGTGCCTCCACCCATCAGGCACCACTCCAAAAACCATCTCTTCATACTCTTCCACTTTGCCTCCTCCAGCTACCAGCACATCTGGCACATGAGTGACCACACAGCTCAGATCCTCTGGAAGAGTGGACTGATGGTTTGTGTCATGGATCTTCACCGTTTCCTCTTCCTCCTTGTGCTGGTTTGTGAGAACCTCAACTGCTTGATTTGTTTCTTCTGTCTTTACATCCAACATTTGACTTGCATCCAACTTAAGATCAAATTCGTCTGAAGACTTGGACCTTGTGATCTCCATGTATTCATACCTGCCACTCTTGTGGTCTGTCTCTGTTTGACTGTTTACATCCTGATTTGTGTCCGTAGAATCTCTTTGGTTGTTTGCAGCTTTATCATTGTGCACTTTGTTACTCCTCGCTGTTTCATCATAGGATGTGTCTTTCATATACGACAACGCCATAAGTGTTGGGGAGGGCAACACCAGAAAGTCATCTCCATTTGCACTGCTGCCCGAAGATGGAGAAGAAGCAGGCTCTGTGTTCATGGTTTCATATTCTTGGGGGTTCGTCGCCACAAGCACCAGGTTACTTTTCAACCTGGAGTTCCCTTGTCCAGAATTACAGATCTGGAAAACTGTGAGTGAATGAAATAAGAAAAGTGGAAAATTCCAGAGTAAGGGTAATTCAAAACAATTGTTATGTTTACTTGTCATCATCTTCTGCACACTACTTACCTCTATCTGAGTTGCAAGGTGACCCAGGAAGAACGTAGCCATGGCGATCCACATCTTCCTCCTCTTCCTCTGCTGTCCACACTTTGTAGGACGATGGACTTGAGGCAGTTGAAAGTTTTCTTTGTTGGCCAACGGGAGCACAAGGAGTACTCCTCTCCAAGTCAAACCTTGTCCTGCAGCCTCTCCCGGTTGGTAAACCCTCCACATGCAGCTCTGCCTCCCTGCCGATTCTCCTGAAATCTGATCGGTCTGGGAGCGTGCGCACTGAGCTCAGACGGGCGCGGTGAAACCACAGCTGAAGGGAAAATAGAGATACTGGTGCTGCAACTTTTTTTACAGACTCAGGCAATTCATGCAGCATAGGGGTGTAACAATTCATTTTAACTTTGATTCATGTGATAATTTGTGGTTGACGATATGATTCATTGTCAAAATTGGTTCATTTTGATCCGATTCACTGACCTAAAAATTGATTCAGGACACCTTTAGACAAAATTCAAGCAGTGTGACGTTATTATTTGTGGTGTACCTCAGGGATTAAATGCGAGACTCCAACATTTTTATTCTCTACTGTGGGTGTAATAATATATTTTGTGGTTGATGATCCGATTCATAGTCAATGATTAAAAATGTGCTTAAAACAGGTCAATCTGGTTGATTGTAGGAATATAAACTGCTCGATTGATAAAGTCAATGAATCGTTACACCCCTACAACACACAAAACATATGTGTTCTAATGAACTTTAGCAGCTGTGTGTGTCACACCTGGCGGATGCTGTTAACAGGGCTTGGGGTCATTTGCAGGTATCCAGTTGGTGTAGCCTGAGATGAGCCACTCTATGGGTCAGGAAGGAAAAAATCTGTTTTACCCTGATTTAAAGATCTTGCATAGAAATAGTGACAGTGAGTCTATAGAATCTATAAGTAAAGTATTACCCTGTAAGAATTAATGCGGGATCGGGGCAGACTCCAGGATGGGGAATGTTGAAGAGGAGGAGTAGCCAAAGCGTCCTCTAGTCCTTCATCTGGATCTTCTAAATCTGGATCCAGAAGTCCTCTTTCCGATTCCCTTCTACAAATCTCACCTGGAGCAGCAACTTCTCCTTCCAGCTGAAACAATGCAAATTAGTTCAGTTTTAAAGCATCAAATTCATTCTAAAACTATTTATTGTAAATGAGTAACCACACACCTTGATGACAAGGTATCTGTGGGGATCCCTCGCCATCCTTGTGAAGTCACTCGCCAGTTCCTTGAATGTCGGCCTCACAATTTCATCAATCATCCAGCCTGAACAGAAATAAAATTAACATTACAGGATCTTCAAAATGTATTAATATTTGGTATGTTTGAGGTCAGAACAAATGCTCACATTTAACCATCACCATGTAGACATCTATCGTGCAGATGTGAGGCTGTGACAGACGCTCTCCTTTTTCCAGCAGGCCGGGCACGTCCTGAGGCTGGACTGAGGCGTACGGCTCAGCGCCAAAGGACATCATCTCCCACACCGTCACCCCTGTTCAAGAACCACATTTAAACTGTGCTCTCAGGGTTTAACAATCAGCGAGATCACCAAAGCCCCCCACCATAACTCCAAACGTCGCTTTGATGGGTGTATCTCCGGAATAAGATGCTTTCAAGTGCCATCCATTTTATTGGCGTCTGTAAGAGGAAAACAATGCAAGTAAGAGAAGAGATGCTAAAATCATTTTAGAAAACGTGAGTCTCAGCAACCTTTGCGTCTGTGTAGATGTATTTCTTGTCATCGGAATAAAGGAGGTCTGCCACGCCGTAGTCCGAGATCTGCACCTGGTAGTTGTTTTTCAACAAGACGTTGCGGGCGGCCAGGTTTTTGTGAACCATGCAGTGTTCTTCCAGGTAAAACATACCCTGTTACACAAGCTCATGTTCTCTTACTGCTCCTACTTCCCAACGAGAACGATTTCAGATGGACTCACCTTAGCGATCTGCACACACCAGTTGAGCAGCCGCTGAGGGTCCAGACTGCTCCGGTTCTGTCTGATGTGTTCCAGTACGGAGCCCTGAGAGCTGAGCGCCGTCACCAGCTGCAGGGCGGCGCCTGGGCAGATTCCCAGCAGCCTGACAATGTAGGGGTGATCCAGACTACCCATGGAAAGCATGTGCTGCAGAAAATGTTATGCTACTTCAGTATTGTGTTAACCGGGTGTTTTCTTGTCAGTTTAATCTCATATTAATTTACATTTCCATATTTTTCAGCAGACTTACATTTGTGATCTCCGTGAACGTCTGTCGACCGGAGATGTCCTGGATGGTCTTGATGGCAACGGGTATCTTCACAGACTCTCCCTCTGGAGTCCAAAAGCCCTCAAATACAAATATTATTTTAAAACGAAATATCACAATAATTATCAGTGGCTGATGGATGAAAGTCTAGCAACAAAATAAAATCCCAAATACTTTGTGCACTGTGCCAAAAACACCAAAGCCGAGAACTTTGATTTTTTTCAGGTCAGATGGCTTCAGAATCCGGGCGTAAACTTTTGTGCCTTTTTCTCCAGGACCCAGAGGTTCAAAGCTCTGTAAAAATCACCCCAAACTTTAGAACAGTTTCTGTTTTTTTGCTGTGTAAACAGCTAATTTAAGCTGGTAGATTTTTACCTCTCCGCTCTCCAGATATCTCCTCATGGCCCTTTTGCGCTGGATGGCGAGGCCCCTGTGGTACAGAACTCCCAGGAAAACCATAGCCAGGCAGAAAATCAAGCCAGACGGGACGCCCAAAGCGATGCCGGTGATCTGCCCGCTGCAAGGCCAAGCAGAGGTGGTGATGGAATATAAGTTTACACAAATCACATGTTCATCTCACACACAGCATCATCGTCTATTCATTTGTGGATTTCAGAAAACATTTCCTAGAAAAAGTGTAAGTCTTTAGAATTAAATTCATTAACCAAATTTGAATAAAAAACTGACTAACATTTTTTATTTTGAATGTGTCTGATAAAGCACGAAGAAAAGAAAAAGAAGACTTAAGATAATTACACCTTTAAAGTATGAAAATATGTAAAGGAAACCGAATTTGCTCAATTAAAACAGAAACCAAAGAATAAGATACAGTAACATTCAAATTTATGTACAAACCTTACGAACATTTATTATTTTTTTGCACAAATCTACTTTAAATATAGCAGCCTTTGATAAATTTTAAGCCCTTGACATCTGGATTCATTTCCAGCAAAAAAGAGAAAAAAAGTCACTTATTTTTGCTTTTACTTAAGATGCTAAAATAAAGTAATTTTTGAGCCAAAGTGGTTTGAAATTATTTGTTTTGAATGTGTCTGATAAAGAACAAAGACAAGAAGAAAACAAGATTTAAAAGCTTTTAAACAACAATTTTAACTCTTGCTTTTTCACTTTTGAATATTGGAGATACTCACCTGCTCACTGCCAGCCTTGCTGTCTCTAAGCAATCACTCAACCCCGGGCCAAAGCATCTTGAACACAAACATAGCTCAGATTTAATGACTGATAAACCTAAATCCAAACAAACATTATAAAATTACACATATAAGAACAGGAATTCTCTCTAAATCTCACCCCTGAGTGCAGTTTTGATGACACGGCTCACATAGACCTTCCTTAGTGGGATATTTGAAAATCAGCCCTTTCTGTCCATCATTAACCCCAGAGGGACAGGAGGACACGCAGTAAGGACCGTCTCGCAGATTGGCACAAGCAACACAGTCATTGGCCCCCTTTAGTGGAAAAAAATGTGTGAAGGAATGAGTTAATGAAAAGACACCATACAGGGAGTGAGACATTTTTTGGGATCATCTATTTGGAATTCTATGAAAAATGCATGCAATCATTTACCAGTTTTGTTCAAAGAAGGGATTTTTTTGGTGTTTGTGCCTCTTTTAGAAGTTTTAAAAAATCCTAAAATCAAATTTTCTCTTTTAGAAACACCTGTTAGTATTGAAAACGGAAAAATAAAAAAAAGGCAAATGAAATCTATGCATCTCCTTGTGAGTTATAATGAGACAGAAGCTAGTGCATTTATAGTTACCGGTCCTGTGCAGCTGACTTTCCCCCACTGAGGCTTGCATTCTGGATGACAGCTGACACACTCTCCATCAGAACCTGCAGACTCTCTGGGAGTGCTGCAGACACATATTCAGAAAATACTTATCCACCGAGGAGGAGTAACGTTAGCCACAAGACAATCTTCTCATCCCTACTGACCCAGAGTAAAAATGACAGCCTCCCACACACGTGCCATCGCGGCTGTGGTTCCTGCAGGAAAGACACTGTTGCGGACCAGGACCCCAGCAGCCCGAATCTGAGCATAGCGGGTCACACACGTGACCCTCTGCAACTGCAAACACATCTCAGTTCAAGTGATGCACCAGCCTGAAGACTGAACACTGAAAACTCTCCTCACCACACTCTGTGAGTGGCTTGTTGTTGCTCAGATTGTTGATTCGAACTCGGTGGCCTCTGAACAGCTGCGTCCAGTCCACAGTGTGGTGATAACAGAGGTTGGCATTCTGGCTGATGTAGACACTGCCGTCACTGATTTCCCGGAGAGAGCGCAGACCCAGGGAGGTCAGTGTGGGGATGTGCATCACCATCAGGGAGAAACGCCTTTTGTTTAAGGGAGTTTAAGGCAGAAAGATGAAAAACTATTTCAAAACCCTCGCACCACAGCAACGCGTCACACTTTAGTCAGAATGTCAGGATCAAGACAGAACTCCAAGCCTGTTCTAAACTGGGAAATGCAGATAGAGAAGAGTGATGAGAAATTGCCAACATGAATCAGAAAGAATTTTAGAGTTGCCAGCACAGAGAGCAAGTGAGATGACAGACAGGAGGTGTCAAAACACTCAGATGACTCCATGGAAGCGTGGTAAAAAAAGAGAAAATATACTGTCTGGTAGACCTACAGCCCCTATTGTCTATTTCAAAAATACTCTATCATACTGACTTTTCTGCGGCAGAAATTTTTAATTTTCTCACTCACGATGGACTTTTTTGACAGTTTTTGACTGTTTACTTCATGGAATCAGCCTTACTTGTGGAGGGACCTCCCTTGAATGGTGGTGAGGCTTGAAAACACAGAAAGATCTTTCAGTTCTGTGGGCCATGACTGGATGTTTAGAATATCTAAGGATGAAGCAGTTATAGCATTAGAAAACACATTGTTTAAGAGAAAATATTACTTATTAACAGTGGGGTGAAGTATTTAGTCAGCCAACAACTGTACAAGTTCTCCCACTTAAAATGATGAGAGAGTCCTAATTTTTATCACACGTATACTTCACCTGTGAGAGACAAAATGAGAGGAAAAACTTTGAGAAAATCACATTGTCTGATTTTCAAAGAGTGGCCTGGCCAGTCTCCAGATCAAAACCAAAAATAAATCTTTGGAGGGAGTTGAAAATCCATGTTGTCCAACAACAGCCTCAAAACATCACTGCTCTAGAGGAGATCTGCATGGAGGAATGGGCCAAAATACCAGCAATAGTTTGTCAAATACTTACAGAAAATGTTTGACTGCTGTTATTGCCAACAAAGGGTCTAGAAAAAGAATTGAGATCTATAATGAGAATAACAAACCTCTCATCTTTTTAAGTGGGAAAACTTGCACAATTGGTGGCTAACTAGATAATTTTCTGCCCCTCTGTGTGGAAACGAACCCCACCCTTACCTGTTATTTCTCTCACAGTGTGGAAAACTTCTAACTTTTTGGCATCAAGTGGTGGAATGTTCCTAAATCCATCTCTGTGAACGACAGATTCATGAATGTGCCAACTGCAAGTGTCCTGTCATAGATTCTGCTTCTGGAGCCAAGAGTTACCCATGGATTCCCATGACCAGGAAGTGAAGACTGCCCTGGATCTTGGTGCAGTTGATGAAGCTGTCGATGTTGCTGGAGTCAACCGTCTGCCTGTGGTTTGCACCCGTACCCTCACACACTACAGAGATCACCAAAGCCAGTGAAAAGCGATCTATCAGTGAGAAGAAGGAAGTGTCATCTTGCTGTTACCTTTTGGGCAGAATCCGCTGCATGGCTCACACTGCTTCTGACCGTCTCGGTCCACCTCCATTTTGTCTGGAGGACAGACCCTCACACAGGAGCTCCCATCCACTATAAAATGAGCTAAAGAGAGGAAAGACAAACCCATGAGATACTGATTAGTAATTCAGAGAATGGCTTAGAGCAGAATCCATAAACCGAACACTCACTGGGGCATTTAGACACACAGATTGAGCCATACTGGTACTTTGCATTGGGGTTGGTTTCCATTTGAAATTTCTGCTTGTTGTAGATGAGAGACTGGGGACACTGGGACACGCAGGCTCCAGAGTCATTGAAATGACGGCACGCCTTGACGGACACACAATAACAGACAAAGATTACAATTTTCAAGCAAAAAATACATGCCAAACATTAGCAAATGCAAGTCAATGATATAGTCATATTTTAGTTATTTTATTTCTCAGGGACAGTGCACATTCAAAGCATCACCGTAGTGAGCCAGTATCAGTTGTCCCCAGACAGATGTGAAAATTGTCTACCTAAAAACTCAAAAGACAACAGTAAAAATAACAATATGAAGAGTAAAAAATGACAAGTGTTACTGATGAAAACATTATGAAACATTAAAATTAATAAAAAAAAGGATGGATATAATTGCACAGATTTAACAAAGGGGAAAACGATAATTATTAATCAACAAGTTTGATGTTAAAAGTCAGTTTTTGGTTTGCTTTTTTTAACAGCTTGTATGTTGTAACTTCTCTGATCCTCTGATGGACAATCTACATAGTTTCTGCAGAGCGACAATAGTTCTTTAGAAATTTGTCTTGTAGTTGTAGGCGGGACTCATGGCGCAGAGTCTATTTGTTTACACGTTCTCCCCCTATCTTACAGCTTCTCAAACCCCTAATCTCACATTACTGGTGCAACGGAAATGGTCAGCAATGACAGAGCCATGCAGCCATATAGTTTTGAGACGGGGAAAACAAACGTACAGTATGCATGGATCTATTTGACAGCAGGTGGATGCATTAGAATGGAGCAGAGAGCTTGTGGCTTCTACGTCACACCTACAGGTTTTTTTTCCAACTTTATGATTTTGTCTGCTTCTCATTCACAACAACTAGAATAAAGAAAAATTCTGAAATTTTGCTCTAAGCCTAATTTTCTTAAAAATGTCTTTCATCTTGGGGAAAAAGCCACTAGAACATAATTCGAGTTAATTTTTAAAGGAAATTTTACTTTATAAGTTGCAGTTTGGCTTGAAATCAGTACAAGTCTTTGTTTTATATATGTACATTTCAGTGTGTTGAGATAAAAAGATGTTGCAAGTTTTGTTTTTTCGTGTTACCATGTTTGCACAGCAGTCTGTGCAAGAGTTCTTGCAAATATAAACTCCTTACATAACAGTCTACATCCAGAGGGCCTCTGCATCCTGCTGCACACTCTACGTGACAGCAGTCCCGGGGGCTGGTTCCAAAGCAGCGGCCGTTACACTGCGGGGCGCACACCATCTTAGTCACTGAGACAGAAAAGACTCAGGTTGGATCAGAGAAAAATCTGAATATACACATTTAAGCCTTTATCGTACACCTCTTAGATCTGTCTTTATGGGAGGAAAGCAGAAACAGAAAACTCACGGATCTGACACTGATGCTCGTTTGGTCCCCAACAATAATTACCACAGGATTTGTGGCAGGAGCCTTAGACCAGAGGAGGTGATGTAAAAAACAGCTGGTTAAAAAAGAAAGAGACGGTCTGGAAAGCTGTTGGAGAATATCTGAGTAGAAACCTTTTTCTCCATTGTTCTGGATTTCTATTGGTGCGTTGCTGTCTTGTACAATGTCTTGCCAGAAGATCCAGGGGCCATAACTGAGATATTTATTATTGATAATCTGCACTCCTCCCTCCAGGATTTCTGTGAAGCGACACAAACATTCTTTATCTCAAGAAGCCTGTTGCAAATACATGTGCAAACAGTTTATCAAATAAAAAAAGTAGTTATCATTTATTTCTACTTCTAATCTTTTATTCTTCTCATTCCATTTACCTGTCAAATTCACAAGCCCTAGCTGCCGCAGCCCACTGGAGCCATCCTTAGGATAATTGAAGAAAACCGACAGGGCAAAGCGTTTTTCATACAAACTGTTCCCTCTGATGACCCGTAGTTGACCCAAGGGGATCTCCTGAAAGTGGTTCATGGCAATAAGGATGTAACCGGTCACCTCTCGGATTGTCTGGAGGAAATAAAAATTTATTTTTTTTCATCAGACTTAATGAGATCAGATTCACAGTTCATAGTGTTTGAGCAAATTATCAGCTGCCTGCATTTACCTTGAGGAAGGAGAAGTCCCAGTTGCTTTCGATCTGAGTGATCTCCAGGTTTCCCATGATGATCTCGCAGCCTTCGTACCGCTCTTTTATCAGGTTGTATTGATTTTGCTGCGAGCCGGTGGAGCTCAGATCATTCTGAGTGCCGGGACACACCTCTGATTCCAGCGGGGAAGAAGAAACGATTTCAAGCAATTTTTTACTAAAAGAAGCATACACCCTGGAATGAACTCTACTCTGATTAGTGTGTTTCCTGATGCAGCTGAGACCTGGCATACAGGCGGGCTGCAACCCGGGGCCACAGTGCAGGCCTGAGATGATGGAGAGGAGGCAGAGGGCCGAAGGAGAAGGTCTTTATCTCGGACAAAGTGTCTCATTGTGAAAAAGCAATAAATGTAGACAGTGTTCCAGTGAGTGAAGAGTGATGCAGTGACAGACAGGGCTTCTATGTGTGCATGTGTGTGCATCTGCAGGGTGAGTGTTGCTGAGATCATACCAAGAGACAATGGGCCGTGTGTGAGTGGCCCCTCTGGCAGAGGGAAGCCAAATGAACGGAAGGGGACGTACACCAACAACAGAAAGTGTAACTCTGGCTCTGCGTGTGCAAAGATTAGCAACCCGCAGTAGCAAACACCATTTCCTGTTTTCATTTTGAACTCGCAGATATCAACAAGAAGCAGAACTTTTCAAAAACGTTTTTCTTTTTGATTTGCAGAAGTTTCAAGCAAAAAACTGAAAGAGTTTTGTGATCTGACTTTAATCTACGGCTATCTAATCCAAAAAAAAGGGACAAACTTAGTGATACTTTCTTAAATTTTGACTTTAATCAATTTTAAAAGACAGAAAATAAATGGATTGTAAATTTGGACACACAAAAATCTATTTGTAATAATTAAAATATTGAATTTGACTGGGATATATCTTAAATAACATCACTGTTACAGTCATATCACAAGTTTTGGAAACAATGTTTTGAACATTTTAAATCTGTAAGCAGTGTTTCTTTGAGTTTTTCATCAATTCGCTTTATTTTTATTGTAAATAGTTGATTCTTTAACACACTTAATAGGAAGTAGAATTTTCTCTTACCTTCATGTGTTCGTAACAACTCAGTTTGAATCCCATCTGACAAAACTACTAACAGTATTATGACTGGCAAGTGAGCCATGCTGACACTGATCTTCTTCACTGAAACATCAGCACCTTTGCTTAACTGTCCTTGATATTTGGTACTGATGCAAAAATTAATTTCAGATTATTTCTCCGTCCATGAAAAATGATTCAAAATTTCCTTCCTTGGGATGCAAAACTAAATCACTCCAGTAAATAACAAGACTGCAAAAGAGCGAGAAGCTGTGGATGCCTCAGATGCTGGGATTTCCCTCCCAAAGAGTGGGCTGTCTGATGAATCCAGAGTTCTTTACCAATCAGAAGCTGGTCCGTCTTCCTTTTCCAACAGAGCTACAGCGTCGCTTCTCACAAAGAGTAAACATTTCTGTGGAATGTTTGAAAGTGAATAAAAATGAGACGTACTTAGCTTTGCTGCTAAAATACCATAAAAAATCCCCCCCCCAAAAAAACAAGTAAAATGTTGCACTCTTAAAGATGTAAATTAATATTTCAAGGAACCAAAAAGCATCCTGCTTGTTGTTGTCCTTCAGTGCTGTGAGTCTCTGCATGCGGGGCGAGTGTTGTTCTCCCCCAGCGAGCGTCCAGCCTGACTGGCTGCACTGTTTTCCCCGTAAAGAGCAGTATTGTCCATGCAGGCCTGTCAACTGTTTAATCACTTCTTTGATGCGTGCGGAGCAGCCGGCCACAACGGCCTCATTGTTGGATTGTCAAGTGACTTTTGAACCCAAAACAAGAGCATATTTAATTTAGGAAAATTGCCTTGGAGAAGACTAAATTCCTGAGCAAAAAAAAACCTGAGCAAGCAGACACTAAAGGGATGGATATCTGTAACTGTGGAAAACCGACACGCTATCAATCTTGGTCTTTAAAGAACGCGGGAAAGCCAAAGCAGTCTGAGTGAACCGGGCAGATAAAGATTTTCAGAAAAGCCACAGATGTGGTTGAACTGTAGGCTGTTGTCCCACATTTGCAAGCAGCTCACTGTCCAGCAGGAGGAGACAGAGTCTGAGAGTTGGCCTCCGGGGCCTCAGAGCTGCTGCAGAGCCTCTGAGCAGTAGGTGGACTCAGTGTGCACATCCATTTCTGGATTATATAATTGCAGGCTTTGGTTCAGTCTCTAATCTCTGGCCAATAAAATGACCAGCAACCACTGCTAATGTCAAGGAAGTCAAGAAGCTTTTTATGGAAATTTGCTCAAAAAGCTTGAGTCAGCTGTAAGAGAACATGAAGAACAGTTTCGATATTTGTTAAATGTTGTGACATCCATTCATTTGTAGATATTCTAAGAACTTCGATTAGTACATTTTATGAATTATCTCTTAGATATGAACTTAACTTAAAGATAAAGATAGAGATAAGATAAGATAAGATAAGATATGTTAAAATAATAATCTGCATATAAATTTGTTGATGTTTTATACAAAATTTATATTAATGTTTTTTTTCTGATGAAAAATAATCTGCATATTTTGTCTGAATTTTGATAATAGATCTGCATATGTAATGGCAAAGTCGGAAACAGTATTATATCTACTTACGTAGTCATGTGATTTATTGTTACTTGAGGATTCATAATAACTTGAATCTATGTTGGAAATATAAATATCTGATCTTAAATTACAAAGCGGATAATGATAATACACGTAAAGGAAGTAGTATGGTCGAGCCGGGTTGGATTATATAAGTCCGCTTCCTCCCACTCCCTTTCAGGCAATCTCTTAATGTTTAGTTATCCTGTGTTTGACATGTCTTTATGGATGTAAACTTCTGATGATTGATTGTATTGCACATTAATTTGTTTATTTTTCTTCTTGATTGCTTGAAATAAACCATTTCTAATCTAATCTAATCTAAAAATGAGATGAGACACAAGATAAGATAAGGTGAGATTAGATGAAAGGAAACAAGACAAGAGACACAAAATAAAATAAAATAAGGTGAGATTAGATGAGAGAAGACGAGACATGACACAAGATAAAATAAGATGAAGATTATTTGTATAAGTTTTAAATAATGCATACATTTAGACATAAAAATAAATAAAATCCAGTTTCTATGACAATCAAGTTGTCAAATCCCTCTGTCTGTGAGGATGCTGACATTATGATGTACGCTGATGATACTGTTTTATACACATATGGGAAAAGTGCAATTGAGGTGACTACAAAACTGTCATGAACATGGTTAGTAACTGATTATAATAAATGTAACCCTGTTCTAAAAGTTTTAAACTTGAGACGCTTCCTGAGATAGTTAATATCCAAAAAATAAAATCAGTAGAGAGATTAAAAAACCTCTAGATCAGTAACACTTTGAAAATAATCTATCAAATTTTGGATACATAAGAAACTCTCTTACTTTTGAGGCATCAAGAACTTATTTAAATGCAATGACTTCCCCTTCATTTTTGTACTGTAACACATCCTGGTCATAACGCCACTCATACATATCATTGTATAAAAGTAACCAGGAGATAGATCCCTGCCTAAAAACAATGACACTACCATCACTGTCATGTACTTGCTAATTTTGGTATTCTGCATTGAACATTTATTCAAATGAGTGTTTACTTCATAAGATTATTTATAACGCTCTGCTCTGACTCTACTCTAAAAGCACAGAATGAGTAGCCCGATCTGTCACCAGGGGTGAGTGTAGCATTCCCAAATGTAAACTAGTTCTTCCCTCTCATGTGAGTCAGTGGAGCGTCATTCCCACAGAACTGATCCTATGTACAAATTCCCAGACATTAGTGCTGATTAAAACACTGGTTATTGAGCAGGCACACTACTAAATGAAAAGATTTTCTGTATGCATGTTCTTATCAATAGGAGTGGTAATGTTGCTTATATGTTTGTGAATGAAAGTGCGATGAAAATAAGAGAACGTGCTGTATAGTGTTCAGCTTTGCTCTGCATTATCTTGATCTCTCTTCTCTGTAAATCTGTTTTTTTTAAACTGTCTTCATCACACCATCCCACTCTGCTGAATTTAAACAACTTTAGCTATTTTTCTTTTACTCTCCTGTTTTTAGTTTTGTAGGGACCAGAGGTGGAAATGAGCAAAATTTGCGATGATCTGACAAACTTTTCATGTTTTTTTGTGATCGATGCTCTTTTGTGCATTGTCTAAAACTAAGTTTTTGACTTACTAACTTTATTACTTATTGCTTTTTTAACCTCTTGAACACAGATATTTGAGCCTATCATATTTTTAAAGAAAAAAACTTTTATAAAATGAGTCCAACTAACTTAGCGTTTAGCACTATTTAATCAGTTTTAGCTTCTTTATCTGATCTAATTTAAACAACTAATTATATTAAAAAAACTGGAAGTTTGTCTTGTAAATAACTTATTAATTCACTTTTTGGCTATGTTTTAATTGTTTTGCTAGCTTTAAAAAAATGACTTGGATGTTTTATCAATTACTTTAGAATTTATTTATCTAAATATACATTTTAACATTTTTAAATCAGCCTCTGCACGACCCAATTTGCTTCTTTATGGTTTTTCCAGAAAACCTCATCATCAGCGTCAGCCTTGGTGGCCCTTTGCTGTACAAAGCTAGCTGTGAGCTGGGCCTGCTGCGGCCTTTTAGCAGTGTCCTCTCTCCTCGGAGATTGATGAATTGATTGTGCGGCTGCTGCCAGTGTGTCTGTACCCCGGGTGAAGGTGTCCCGGTTACGGGTGGGAATCTCAGCAATGGCATCCGCCCTGGGGCTGCTATTGTAGCCGTCCTGCAGGGGGCCCTGGGGGCTGGTGGCCCCGGGAGCTGCTCCGCCGCACATACTGCTGTCACACCCTTGGAGACACGCTCTCCCCTACATGCCCCCCTCTGACGGGCTCAGACTAAATGACTCTGCAGAGAGCAGTGAGTCTGCAGGAAAACCACCTGACTGGGCCAAACTTCTTTTGATGGCAACAGTTAGGAAAACAAAAAGAGAAGTGAGGCAGAGATGCGTTCTTCCCACCTGTTTGACCCACGACAACTATCTCTGTATTCAGTTTTTCATTGTTTGGAATAAGGAAAATCAAAGTTTAAAGTCATCCAAGGAAAAGGAAATTGTATTTATAAGAACTGTATTTTTATGTGTTCAAATATATTACAATGGACAACTTACTTCTTTTTTGGATTCACACGTATATAATATCCATTAGTGTGCAAACAAACTTTAATTCATATATGCTTGTATCTTAGTTGAAATATTTTTTTGTTCACTAGGCGGTTCATTAATGTCAGTATTTTAACACACAGATACATATATTACTTCCATACATGGAACATATTTTCATACATTGTTGTCTCACTATATTGAGAAAAATATCAGTTTTTTCTTAAGGGCAACATTCTGCACTGCGAAATTCTAATAAAGTAAAATGATTATTTCAAGAAATTGTTCTATACAAGAAAATATTTTTTTCCATAACAATTAATCTTAGTTTATTAAACTTTGTCTCAAAGACGAGACATTTTTTTCTTAAAATAAGAATTCTCAGTAAGACGATTTATCTTATCTCGCTGGTAGTTTTTTTGCTTTTTAAAGAACATTTTGAAGAAACATTTTTAAAAGTTTTGACTTATTTCCAAGGGGGCCTGTTTTTGCAGTGTGTATTTAAAAAAATGAAATCCAAATGCAAATGCCCTTACAAAAATATGTTAAGATAACCTACCTTTAATGCTCCAATTTATCCTTATATTTTTTGAGTAGTTTTTATATAATCACTTACAAATAATGTCGTTTTTAACCTTAACATGTTTTTATATATATAAACAGCATCATGAATTGTCTTTTTTACTTACCTATAGGCAACATGCAGGTACCAGCAATTAACTCGTTTTCTGAATGACTGATAAAGTTAATAGATGTAACAGTTATGCTTCACTGAAGGAAAATCCGTTCATCCAATTAATGGATTTTGCTCACAATGAGGGGTTTGGATTAAAAACGTACAAAATGCATTCAAATATTGGACTTTAAAGACATCTAAAAACAATCATAGAACTTTAAATTGTTTTATTTAAGTCACAACCATTAAAATTTGAAACAATATCCAACTTCTTCTGTCTAGGTACATTTTTAATATCCTTACATTACAAATAAGTTGATTTATTAATAAAACAAGGAATTTTTCTTTTTTAGGAAGGATAGCTGGGATTTTTTAAAACTCCAAATAGAAGATTGAGCTCTAACTTATTGATTAGAAAAATAAAAAAAAAAATACAAATGACGCAAAGGATTTTTTGAACTTTTATTGATCAATGAAGTGCCAGATATCACCATAAATTCAACACTCACCCAGACTGGGTGACTTCTCCTTCCCACTCCTAATATAACAATATTTTTCTACTTTTCTCATTGGAGTTAGTTACATTATTTGACAGCTTATGGAGAAAAAAAAAACAAATAACATAATTTTTTGGAATGCTGAGCAGCTTTGTTTTTTGTCGCTTGCCAATTCCTGTCAGTCAATAATCAGTCAAAACTAAATTTCCTGCCATGAAACTGTCACAGATCATAGGTGAGACATTCCTACACACAAACCTGGTATCTAAGAGAAAAGAACCACCGGCAAAATAAGGCCACAAAACTGATTTTCACACCAAACCGAACGTGATAGGTAACACATCACACACACACACAAGCTGCTGTCAGTTATCTGCCAACACGCTGACCCCACCAGCTACAGCAAAGTCAAACAGTACCATGGTATACTTCTATTACATGAACATTTAGATATATATATACAGCTGTGCTGACATAGAAAAGCATGCTTTTGCATATTGGGAGGTTGTTCTGTAAACTTTGCACAAAACCCTTGACATTTATTAGTACAGCATTGATCCAACCAGCAGCAGCAATTTAGACTAACAAATATAGTCTCGGGAAACAGGCTATTGCAGTATTATTCACTTTATTACAGCTCTTGTACAGTATTAACATGCCGTATGATGCAGAACTAGGATCCTCCCACCTTTTTTCTTATCTAAGGAACGGAAATTCAGCGGAACTGTCAAGTTAGCAACATTCAAAAATCAACGAGAAGATGAGGATGCTCCAGAAGCACGGAAAGACGCACGTTTTTACAACAGTAAGTTACTTTGTGCAACGTGATACATGGGTAACATGAGAAGCAACTGTGATGTCAGGAATGAATAAATCAGGATGACAAGCAAACTGATGAGAGCAGCACAAAACCAATCTGAAAACAATCAACGATCGGAGCTGGAAAAACGACCAGTCCTGTCCTGTCGTCTGCGTCGGTCGGGATGTCACACTCCACTGACGCCAGTTTGGTTTTAACCCTCACGGAGACAGGCGAGTTGAATAAAAACCAAACTTTTATTTACAGCAGCAGCACTGAGATATCTCCGTGCAGCACTGACGCACCGCTCCTAGATTTTTTTTATTTTTCTCTTTTCATTAAGCTGTTTTACATTAAATGGACACTGCAGTGACAGGAGAAAAGTTCCATTATACACTCACAGAATGAAAATTCATAAATAAATAAATACATTTCACCAGAAGTTTATTTTTCTTAAAACCGACTCAATAAATAAAAATATATCCAAATAAAGTATGAGCTATTCAGTATTTAGTCTGTATTCAAGTGGAAATCACTGAGGTCAAGTCTGACACCACTGGTTTACAAATGACTAAAAATGTTCACCACAGTTCCATAAATATGCAAAGAAAGGAAATTAAAAAAAGGTTGTTGGGGAGAACAGCCTTTGAGAAACACCCCCTGGGAGCTTTTCTGCATTACCTCTCTATGTAAACACATTAGACCCGCTAAAAACACTACCTGGAGCTGGACCCAGGCTCTTCTCCTCGTTACTGTTCAGGCGCCTCACTTTTTGTTCTTCAGCTGATTGGCCAGCCAATCCAGGCCTTCGTAGAGGCCGTCCCCGCTGGTGGCGCAGGTGGCCTGAATGTACCAGTTGCGGTGACGTAAGGAGTGTAGGCCCAGCTTGTCTGTGATCTCCGCAGCGTTCATGGCATTGGGGAGGTCCTACAGGAAAAGAAAAAAACATTAAAGGGTAACCAAACAGGGAAGTTGGAGGCTGACTCCACCCACATCCAGTCAGAGGGGTGGGGCTTGGGGGCAGGACTGTTACCATCACTGGAGCTACAGATCATGACTTCTGAAACTTACATGGTTTGACCATCACAAAATTCAACTGTAATACCTCAATTCAACCTTTAGGGGGCAACACACAGACGGTTTTTGACTATATTTTCAAGAATTAAACAATTTTATTTTCATTTATCAAAAAATTGGCAACACTTAAAGCCAAAAAAAGTTAATTTAGGGTTTGGTTACCCTTCAAAAAGAAAAGCAGATAGATAGCCCAAGGCAGCATCCTCATACCTGTTTGTTGGCAAAGACGAGGAGAACCGCATCTCGCAGCTCGTCCTCTGCCAGCATCCTCATCAGTTCCTCGCGAGCTTCGTTCACCCGCTCACGGTCATTACTATCCACCACGAAGATCAAACCTACAAATCAAGAAACAGGACAACAGTCAGTATAGAAGAAGAAGTGTCCAGGTAATTCCCTTCATCTGTTCCCACTGCTAAAACAGTCTTTATCCCTCAAAACGTCAGATGCTAAGAGGAAAAAAAGACAAGAATTCAGATTATTGTTAAACAAAACACTACATGGTACAAAAATGTTAATGTGAAGCAGCCTCCATGACAATGACCTCATCCGAACTCTTAGTCAGCTGTGCGCTGATGTCCAGGGGGCGACTGTGTGACGCAGCGAGGATGAAGAGGCTTCGTTTTCATTTTTTCAAACTGTTTATTCCCAGTTAGCTTGTTGTAGATAGCATTTCTCATCTGGTAGTGCCTCTTGATTGTGAACTGCTTACAAACAGACACAATCTCTTGGAGTGTTTTTTCATATTACACAGGAAAAAGGAAGCAGTGGCCCTCATTGTCAATACTTGTTTATTTACAGGTGACATTTTAGAAAGCTCGAGCTAGAAAGTACTATAGAATGGTGGCACAACAGTTTTACAACAGCTTAAAATGACATTTAGCAGAGAAATCGTACACACAATTTTTGGAAAATGCTGGATATTATTGGTATTATTAAAGGAGTCAGAGGGGCGTTGTAAATTTGAATGGAGGCCACAATTTGGGTATGCCTGGTGTAAGCAGAAGTGTGATGGGAATGGGGGCGGGGTTGCTCCTTGCCAGCAGTCTTCCTCAGAGCTAACAGGGACCCGGTTGCAGACAAGATGGCGCATGACATTGTTGGCCGGAAGTAGAAATTATGCAACCATTACCATAGTCCTAACCCAACACTACCACGAAGAGAGTCACCAAAAAAAGTAATATAACGAGATCTAAAGTCATAAATTGACAAGATTAAAGTCAAAGTGAGGCTACAGTCCTGCGAGCGAACGCCGTGTGCAGCAGAAGATCGACTAAACTGTCTTAGCCTCTTGGATTTCAACAGATAAAATGAATTTTTAAACCGTTACAAATGTTTGGAAGCTTTATTTGTTTGATTTACAATTTATTAATGTTTTATTTATTGATAGGCGGCTTGCAGGATCTCTGCAGAGCCCATAGAGGAAGTCATCAATCTCCCTGCAGCTTTCCCCTTCCAGTAATTTCTTCCTCCACAAAAGACCAAATCTCCTCCAACTCTGTGTGATGTTTCCGTCTGAACAGGGTGAATTTCCAGAATTTTCAAAGTTCTTATGCTAACATAACAGACTATTTTCAGTCCTTTTGTTGTTTTAAGTTGAAATGGGACATTTGATTTTGAGAATGTGGCAATGCAACAGTGTTTTCATTCTCCTTTGCTGTTCCTTTTGTGCATGACAGAGCCATGACGTGAGGTGGTGAATGGGCAGAATAAAGTGGCGGTCATGCGGACGTAGGTCTTTGATCTCTTTATTTTGCATATGAAATTACTGACTCTGAACCCCAGAAAGTCAGCCTCACTCATAATAATTTGATGTTGAGACGCCAAAAGGTTCAGAATATCTTAGTTTTTGTCTCCAATCTGGAACTAAAGCTTCACGAGATGCTCCACGTCTTTCATCTTCAAACACCGCTCTGATAAATGGCAACTGAGGTTTTTTTCTAGACTTTTTTCTCGTTAATTTACAAGATTTAAAGTCATAAATAAGACATGTAAATGTATGAGACAAAAGTAATAAATTTAGCCTATGACTTGTAAACTGGCCCTAATACTCCATCGTACCAAAAAGGTTCAGAAATGTAGAAAAAAAACTTTTATATCGCTTAAAATAGGCGACATGGAGTATTTTGACTTAGGCTAACAACAGCATAATCATAAATAAAAGACCACAGGGAACTCTTACAATAGATCAAGAGATGATCAGAGTGGGACTTTAACACCACAATGACCAAGTTGCTGGCTTAACTTACCCTGCGTGTTCTGGAAGTAGTGTCTCCAGAGAGGACGGATCTTGTCCTGGCCACCCACGTCCCAAACAGTGAAGCTGATGTTCTTGTACTCCACTGTTTCTACATTGAAACCTTATGAATAATAATAATAAAAAATGGTTCAAAATAAGTAATGGGAGTTTATTAAAGTTAGATAGAAATTTAGTTTCAAAATCCTTTACTCACTGACCAATTGTTGGTATGGTGGTGACTATCTCTCCCAGCTTCAGCTTGTAGAGAATGGTGGTTTTCCCAGCAGCATCCAACCCCACCATGAGGATCCTCATCTCCTTTTTGCCTATCAGGCTCTTCAACAGGTTCCCAAAGATGTTTCCCATGATAGTCTGAGGCTCACCTTACCTGTAAGAGAACTACAACCCCAAACCAGATCACATCTGACAGAATAAAAAACCCACTCCCAACATCTCTCACAACTGCTTTTCAAATCTGAACATTCACACCTCATCATTTCATGAAGTCATCTCAGAGCGACACCAGAGGAAGCAGACCTCGCACCCCGCCAGCCAGCTGACCTGACTGTTGCTTTTACTTTGTGACAGCCATACTGGATCTCTGTCATGCAGATCGGCTTTCATGCGGTGCAAGGTTACCGCTTTTTATGCCGTTTGCTTGCAGCAGTCAAGTCACACTTGAGCTGTGAGGCAGTGTTTGCTCCAGAGATGCTTTATTGAGCCTGAAGGTGAATGGAAGAGTCTGAACAGAGGAGAAACTTCACACAGGCCTACACCTCCATCTGAGGAGTGGTTTTATGACACACAAGGGCAAAAATGCACCTTTACTGTTCCAGTAAATAGGATAAAGGCTTCCTTCTATCCCAGCTTAACATATAATGCTGGAGCTGCTAGCTAGCTAGTGTCAGCTGCAGTGTCCGCACAGACATCAGTCATGACGGGGGGAGAGATGCTGCAGTCCCAGCAGCAGCAGAGGACTCTCATCCCAGCGGCATCACGGCCATTGAAGCGGCCCGTTAGCTTTAACACCAGCTCTTTTTTTTTCTTGGTTCAAGAGAAAAATGTCCGATGCTAGACTCGTTTCTTACGACCCTCCAGCGCACGGTCACGACAAAAAACGCACAAGCCGGCCTGTTAACGTCGAAGAATGGCCGCTTTTTTTTCATCCTCGAAAGGCAGCGGTAGATGTCAAAATTGGGATTAACACTAATCCTAATTTTTGTTCGTTAAATACTTCAGAATTTATAACATTTGCGTCTCCTTCACACTTACCAGTCCTTGGCAGGCAGGGTACCAGCTGGATTCAGCAGGCAAAGGACTGGATGATAGTATCGCGATGACTTGAGGATTCCACCGTGAAGTATCGCGATATTTCTGATACATCTCCAGTCTCACAGCTGATGGACAAATATAAAAATACCAGGTGCGTTTGAATGCTTAACCCACTTTGAGGCTTTTATTTGGTCATGTTGCAAGTTTAAACAGTATTAATGAACAATATTTAATTAATGGAGCTATAAATACATTTGAAAATAAAACCCTTCATGCCTTCTTACTGACCTTTGAGTTATCAACATAAATGTTTTTTGTATTTTTTTTTTTACAAATCAAAATATTTCTAAATTATTTTTTATGCAGAAAATGAATAATGATTTAGCCAACTTTGACCCCTCTGTTAAAAATCATGTAATTTTTTTCATTTTATAAAGCATTTTTGTCTGTGTTTGATAAAAAAAAAAAACGTATTCCAGCAATCAAGCAAATTGGTTATTAGTCAATTAAAATTGAAATGCATATTTGTCATTTTTTAACAAGCAATTTCTCTTGAACACTTAATTTGCAAACGCCCTCTTAAAAAATAACACATCTAATGAAATTGCAAAGAAACCCCAACAAGCTAAACCAGTGTAAACTGTAACAGAGAGTCCGCAGGCAAACATACGTGAATAATTAACACAGGAATCATCCTCATGAATAAGTAAGTGGTTGACTGTAATAGGATGCCCAGTGATACTTCCTGGCATCTGCCACTTTTGTGTCACAGATGATAAGGAGACAGGAGGCAATAAAACATAGACAGATTTGCAGGTTGTTTAAGCATCTATTTTCCATAACTGGTCTGTATTGTGTAGTTTGGTTGGTGTTATCAGGTGAAATCAACAGAGACTCCTTGCAGATATAGCTGTACCACTTGCTAGTATTTCAGATGAACTACAAATCAGAGATCTTTTTCCTGAAGAAGTACCCCAAAGAAAGGGACTTCCCATAACCAGCTGGGGAAAAGGTGAATCCCTTGCCATTCCACTTTGTTGCACGTCATTCGCTGGTCCAGTAATAGATGTGTTTATCAATCCGGTGGTGAAGACAGAGGAATAAAGAGGCGAACAGATGTTTGCAGCTGCAGACCAGATTACGGGGTGGAGTGGTTGGTGGGGGAGCAGGCTGAGTTTGGAGCTCGGAGAGGGTTACAGGGGGGTTACAGCGGGCTCGGGTAGTGGCAGGAGAGGTAGGGTGGGGAATTACGACTGAAGGGAGCCTTTCCTCTGAAGTGTCTGCCAGCGTGCACCCCAGCAAACACAATCACAAGTCTTGTTGGTTCTGCTAGCTGAACTAATGAGGGCCTGTACGTTGAGGGCAGGGGCTTTGATGTTCTGGGTAGCTGGCTCCTTGTGTTTTCTCTCCTGCTCTCCTCCTCTGCCTGTCCCACATCAAAAAATGAAAGGGGAGTTGAGCACAGATGTTTTGGGCCATGTATTTATATAGAGAACACTTTATTCGCCCCTTCTCCGTAAAGTATTCGTCCATTACCTCTGCATCTCAGCTGCACCACCAGTGTGGATCTGTCCCCTCACTTTTATATCCAACGAAACACACTAAATCTTCTTACTTTATACATATAATCACCCTGCCAGTCAGTGGGTAACTTTTATCTCTCCTAACTTCCTCTTTTCTGCCTGACTCCCTTTAATTTCGACCCGGTCTGGATGTCATTATTCATGGGATAGTGTATGTGTTGCTATGCATCTGTCTCTTCCTTACAGGGGGGAGAATGGGAAGGAAAAAGAAAGCTGTCCACCAACCTCTGTCTCACACATGGGAGAAGCAGTGACAGGAAATTCTCTCATGCAACAGCTCCAGGGTGAAATGATACAGGAATGAAGAAATGCAAACCAGAAATCCAACCTCTTATCATTCTATACCACTCACAGTTTTCCTTTTACTCCCCCCTCAACAACACAAAAAAGGAGTAGTTGGCCACAAGGTCCGCCATTCCTCAGATGTAGAGCGATATTCACCAAAGTCCACACTAACGGGATCTGATTTGCCTTAAATCCAATGTGGCAGAAAAGGTATCCCCAGTATGCTGCGCGCAGAGACAGCCTGGATTATCCACAATATCCAGGAATGTGACTCTCATAAATTGAGTCCCGCGGTGACATTAGCATTTTGCTAAATCTACAGTTTATGTGTATGTTTCTGATTGTGCACTTGTACCAGTATTTCAACATACAAATGCTTTTGTGCACAAGCACGTTTTTTGTGTGCATATTTTGAGATTTGTGCAGACTTGTCTCCCTGGTAACTTGCGTTCAAAGGTCCCAGCAACACATGGTTCAAGTTCTGTCCCCGGCTATGAACTCTAGACGGATGATCCCCTCGGATGCTCTTTGCACAGCAAAGACTGGTATAATCACCCCCAGTCTCTGTGCGTTTGATGCGACTCTCCGGTAATAAAAGTCATACTTTAAGGAAACAATATCCCGCAGCCATTCTCCCAGCTTGAAGGGACCATGAAGACTCTCACCTCTAGTGCAGATGAGTCAAAGTAAAGGCCCGGGGGCCACATCCGGCCCACCGGGTAATTATATCCGGCCCTCCAGATCTTTTATTTTATTGTTATTAATGGCCCGATGTTACCTTGCGCTTATTTCTAACTTGTATAATTTTGACAATATATATATTTTATAAAGGGTAAAATTTTGAAAGTTTTTTTAAGGTTTAAGTTGATTTATTCTGAAAAATATTCCTATCTTTTTTATTCATAATTATGTTAAAAGTTATGGTTTTAAAGTTTTAAAAATGGGCATTCTTTGACCTTTTTCGAATTTTTTTGGCATTTACTAATATTTTTAGGCTGTTTTAGAGTTTAATATTTCAGCTACATGTTAGCTGTTTTGGCTAATTTAGGCTTTTTTCAGTTTTTTAGGATATTTTTTATGTTTAGCTATTTTTTTTCAGCTACATGTAAGCTGTTTTGGGTAACCTAACTTTAAAAAAAGTTTTTTAGGCTAATTTGGCATTTGGCTAATATTTAGCTGGCTATCAGCTTCAGTGGTTTCAGCTATTAGCTTCAACGTTTTTAGCTATCAGCTTCAATGTTAATAGCTATCAATTTCAGCATTTTCAGCCGTCAGCACTAGCATCTTCAGCAGCCAAATTGAGCTTAAAGCATTCACACTAACAATTTTCTAAAGTAATGCTATATATCTAGTTTATAATTATGTTAAAAGGTTATGGTTTTAGAGTTTTAAAAATTTAGCTTAAGTCGGCCTGCGACCTAAGGTGTGTTTTGGATTTTGGCCTCTTGTGCGATTGAGTTTGTCACCCCTGCTCTAGTGTATTGAGCTCACCTCCCACAACCATCATTCAACTTCCTTTCTAGATTATAAAAAGGTCCACTTTGACATCTACTAGTAATAAATGGGACAAAGAGAGGCCAATACTTAAAAAAAACCTGAAAGACACTTTTACAAAACAGATAATATTTTGGATTTGTCAGAAAAAGGGCACACTTCTATTTTTACAGTAGTTAATAAAACACATTTCCTTTTACAAAAAATACTATACTGCTATTAGCTTGATGTTTAACACAAGGACATGAAAGATTGAACTCTTGAGTCAAAAGCTGAGAATATATAGCAAGTTCCTGAAAGTGCATGTTTAGAATGAAATCCCCTAACATTTCCTCAAAACACCTTTTTGTTCATAAAACCCTGAGTCTCTGAAGCTGACCCAATCATCAATGAGTCCGAGTCGAGGCCACACATGATACATAACGAATAAATGAAGATTAGACAAGAAACGGTGATAAATTGGGTGAAACTGTCGTTTCAGACCATTGAAAATAAAGAAAAATATGTTAAGATAATTACAATTCATAAGAATTAATTTACAATAATAAATGTACACAACAAAACACACAGCTACTGTACAAGAAGATTTTAAAAAAAGGATGTACACGTGGGAAAAGAAATGCTTCCCTGTGGTCGCTCTCCTGTTTGGTGGGACAGAGAAGATTGTTTTATTGGCTGGGAGTGCAGGACTAAACAGGCCATGGTAAGACAAACGACATGAGTCACCTCTTCAATCTCTGACTTGGCATTTTGAGAATAACAGCGGCTACAAAGAGAAAATAGATCCCAGATGATGGAACAAAAAAAGGGAAAGGGACGGATAAACAGTTTCTCTGTGAGAATCACACAAAAGCCTAAAAAAACAAAAATAGGAGAGGGGACTGGCTTGCCATCTTGAATCCTGGATAGGCAAAAGCAGCCACAACTAGGAATCTACTTGCACACGTTGACCCACTCTGTCAGTCGGCACTCCTCACACAACACGTAGCAACACCAGTGAAACCGGCAATTGCAGCGCTCGCTGCGTGTGTGTTTGAGGATGTTGTGTCCGCGGCCGCAGCACAACGAGCTGCAGCTGTCTGTGCTGTAGCTGGTTTTGTTGCAAATGCGTCCCTGAGTTCCTGGAGAGTCTAAAAATGCGTCGTGTTCGCAGAAGTCGGGAGACTTCTCAAAGTACACCAGCTCCCTGGACATGCTTCGACGACGGCCCCCGTTGAACCCCCCAGGGTTTCCGCCGGCGCTGTTTGCTGCTCGGGGGTTGAAAACGCCGTTATTCTTGTTCTGGGAGTTGACAAAGACTGCCGACGAGAACTTCTCCTTGAGCAAAGATCCCACAAGACGGAACTCTGGGGAGACGTGCCAGCAGGTCTTGAACTGACAACTCCCAGATGTGCCGTGACATTTGCACTTCCTGGACATGTTGTCCGTCACTACCTGTGGAACAAAGAAACACAATGTCAGCAAAATAATCTCAAACTGTTATCCAGATGAGACACACCAGGAACGACATTATTCACCTGTCGTCCCACACGGTTGTTGTGCATCCTCATGCGAGCGTGGATGTCTCTGGGAGATCCACGGGAGTCAAGCCAGTCTCTTGAGAAACGGTCCCCAAAACGTAGGTCGTGACTGCAGCCCCCCCACTCCCAGGTGTCCTGCATTGAACTCAGTTCATCTGATAAAGGCTTGATGAAGGCAGAGGGATGTACGGCCTGTAGGTTGGTGGCCAGGTTGCCATGGTGCCCATTTAACTCTGAGGGCAGTGACCTGGTCATGTCGATGCCAACCCCTCCCTTCTGCAGAGTCTGCAGCTGCAGCTGCGTGAGCTTCAGCCTGATCTTGTCATCGTCCTGGCGGCGCTTTGCCTCACAGCCACACCCCCGCAGCTTACCCATGCTGCAGGCCGACGCCACAGAGTGAGCCACACCCGCTGCCAACAAAGCCAGGGAGAAGGCACTCTCGCGAAAACCTGGATGAATGACAGGCACACTTTGAAAAAGCCCCAAGTCATCATCATCATGTTCTTTCTGTTTGCCCCAAAATTCTCACCCCTGTTGAGGATGGTGTTCTGATAAGGCAGCTTGCTGTAGCCCTCCAGAGAGGAGCAGTTCCAGCGCTGATCCTGGAGCTGGTGCTGACATTCATGGATGGCCACTTGGATGCCCTGCAGAGCAGATGCTGTCACATCTGGATTCCGCACACACATCCGCATTTGACGCTTGCTGAGGCCTGCCAGCCTCAAACACACAGAGTGAGGGGTCAGAACTGGATCTCCTGCCATCTTTAGGCTGAGGATATCATTGCACAGCACTCTGCAGAAGAAGAGAGGGTTGGTGGGAAGGGGGCTATCATCAGAACTGGTCAGAAGCTGATCATTCGGAGGACTTATGGAGTGAGGAAAGTTCATAACACACTGAAATGGTCCAGAAAACTGATAAAAAACTTGAAAAACTTCAAGTAAAACAAATAATAGTTTTTTTGGGGGGTGCTTCATGTATTTTATTTCATATATATTTTCAAAATCTCAACAGAAGATTTAATGTATTTATATGTTTCTTGATTTCAATAGCAAGAACTCTATTGAGCTATCAGAAATAGACTGAAATACAACGGTGTCATAAGACATAGAAAAGAAGACCTTTTCAAAATCAGTTTCAAAGAAATCACATTTTAGCCAAAAATGCAAAATTTCTGGTTTTATGGAAAACTTTTTTTAGTAACTATCAACATTCCGGTGCAGAACAAACATCAGATCTCTCCTGCGCTTCAAGTACACTTACGTTAATGCAGGTGACATAAGTGCTGCTGCCAAAATCAGGAATTGGTCCCAACGGAGTTTGTTGGAAAGCTCCATTTTGTTAAGCTTCTAACGCGACGTGACATTAAAACACTGGTGATTAGGTCCAGTGTTGAGAAAGAATGTTAAAAAATAACTTGGAAAAAAAAGTGGAGTTGCCTATTATCGATGCACCACCGAGGAGTGAGACGGAGAACAGAGAAGCTCGGGGGCGAGAGTAAAGTGGAGGGGTGGGGGGCAGAGGGGAGGGGAGCAGATGCCTCTACAGGCGACTGTTTGCTAAATATTGGCCAATATGAAGCGCCGGATCAACAGAAGGTAGTTGGATTTCAGGCGCGTAAAAATCACGTTTCCAAACTTTTACGCACGGGTGCCCTGGCACGCAGCGGGGTCTGGCACAATTACGCATCAGTCGCATGTTTATATTTGACAGAATGGAAGCCATCAATGAATGTGATTCCACGCTTGGGAACGAGTTCCTATTAAAAACAGAGTCTTTCCTCCCCTGGAGGAAGGGGAAAACGCGAAGGAGAAAGTTGAGGATGATTTTGCGCATAAAGGGATGGGTTATTTTAAATAATAAAGGGGGAGGGGGTAAATACAGCTTACACTGTACAACGGGGAGGCAGCAGCAGGCAGGCGGCTCCGTTCACAGACCCTCCAACAATACTGTTTTTGGTCATGTGGTCCCCCCCTTCCTCCCACCTCCATGTGAGCGTCTGTTCTTCATTGTTATATTTGAAATAACTTTGTCAATCTCTATTTAAAATAAAAAAATGCTGTGATATGATTGCTTAAATTTAGAACAATAGCTTAATTTATTTGAATGGAAAAGTAGTTGCCTAGGACTTCAGCGTTGGCATTTTATCAATCAACAAATTGATCCCAATTCAAATAAAGCTCAATGAAACCCGCAAACACCCCAAATGCAGCCCAAAGGTGCGTGTGTGCTACTTTCATAAAATTAAGTTAAAACCCCCCTCGAACACGGTTCGCTTAGTGACACCAATTCATCTAATCTCCTTCCATTCCCTAAGCTGCAGCAATGAAAAGTGCATTAGCATTCTGCCTTGGTGTGTATATCTAAGTGGCTTAAAAAGTGATTTGAAGTTGATTTGTATATAAAAGGCCTCCCTTTATCCGGATTGAAGCTCTAATCTGCTCGGTGTCGCATGACTGCTCCAGGAAACCCGTTTGAGCTCCTTCATATAAGACCAGAGCATAAACGCAGGGATGGCTGTCATTAAAGCTTTTTGACAAAAGCCCACTTCCTTTCACTGTCATCTGAGGGAGAGAGGCGAGGAGGAGAAAGATTTCTCAGCCTGCGATGGATGCAGGACGAATAATCTGTTGAAAAACTGTCAAAAATGTCTCTTTGGGATCAAATCTGGAGGAGTTTAAACCCTCTCAGTGTCTGAGGTTGATGGAGATGCTGCGAAGTGGCTCGAACTGTGATCACATGCGCTGCGTGTCATCGAGGGAGGTCTGCGAGCCAGATGTTAGGGCTGCTTCTTATTTCTATGCATACCCCTCTTTGACTTGTTCATCATGCATCAAAACTTCTGATTGTAGACCATAAATTATCTCTGCTGTTAGGAAAAAAACATTTAAGAAGCCCAGCAGGCGGCATGAGTAATGGGACAAGGCGTTTTTGTCTCTTTCAGTGCGTCTGTGAAGACCGGCGCTGATGGTTTTACTGCCTTGTGAAGGAAAATCTTAGAAAATTGATGTAATCTTGTTTTAAAGGAGGACTTTACTGTAAAAAAACTAAGTGGCCACTGACTTTGTCATGCGCATATTTGCAGAGCGCATTTGGAAAGAGGAGGAGATGCGGTCAGGGAGTAGGCTAATCCAAGCACCGCGTTAAAAAGAAAAAAAAGAGAAGTGGTGGTGGGGGCAGTTTCATATTCCGCTGTAACTGTATTGCACCGTGACACCAGCCCCGAGAACCAAAGCGGGCGCGCTCGCAGCATCTGTATCATCTGCTGCAGGGCGCACGGGAGAAAGCGCACGGCCAGTGGGAAAATGTTCCTGGACGCACACTTTTACGCACGGATTATGTGATGACCGTGAGATTCCACAAATAATATGCGCAACACAGTGGACTGCTCTGTTTTTTTCTTTCTTTCTTCCACTTTTTTTGCTCTCTTGTGTTTCCTTATTCATTGTGCACCCTATGAAGAGCATTAACTATCCCTCCCTCCAGTCCTATTGAAAAGACTGCGAAGAAAAAAAAACAGAGGGAGATGAGGGCTGCAAATCCCTTTTTTATTCCCCTCGTAGCGCTCAATAAGAGAAGAATGTGTTGCCTATCAGTCACCGAGGGGATCAAGTCTTCGGGACTGTCCCACACGTTCAATGCGCCTTGCAAAGCATCGCGGAGAGAGACAGAGTGAAGAGGACATCTAGAGCAGCAGCATCTTGCCAGGACGCTTCACATCATTCAACAACCTGTCTCCACTTAAGATCCATTTAAGTCAATTAGGGCTGCCAAAGTCTGCAGGTCCTCTCACCGGACTGTGAGTACACAAACCTGCACAGCATGCATGTTGTTTTGATCATTCCAGGTGCTTGCATGTGTAGATTTATGTTGAAGTCATAAAAAATATATTTTTTTATTGGAGTAAGAATTAATTTTTTTTAATTGGGGTTTTCTCTCGATGATAGTCGCGATGAGGAGTCTGGTGCTGCTGCTGGGAGTGAAAGCCGCCTGCATCCTGCTGGTGTCCTCGCTGTCAGGCACGGGGGCAGTGAACAACAGCGGCCGGTGGTGGTGAGTGCAGCAGATGTGAGGGGATGCGCCTGCAACTTCAAACCCCGCAATTTAGCAGAGAAGACCCCGCTTTGCTTTGCTGTGCTGTGCAGTCACGGAGGTTACCGCATTCCACGCAGCATGCAGATGTAATGTGTTTGTTCAGGCCACGTTTTTCCAAAAGTCTCCATCTGAGCCAAACGAAAAAAAAATGTTGAGAGTCTTAATTTATTTTTGCTTGATATTGTTTCACTTAATTTAATTGATTTACTTTTATTTTTATACAGTGTTGAGTGAAACATCCAGCCTTGGATTTAAATGAAATTTTGGTTGAGTTCTAATGTTGATCTAATGCTGCACATTCCTGTCTGTACAGCAGCCTGAAATCTAAAACAGACACCACATCCCCACATCCACAATCTGGATCTGTAATTCTCACATATTGTTTTGCGTATTTGAGGGAGAAAAAAAAAACATCTTCATTGCAAGCAGGGTGACTATATAGAAACAGATTTTTGCGGTGGCCTGTGATTCCTTTCGTATTCAAATATTTAAAACAAGATGCAATCTATGAAAACAACTGGAAAAGAGGGAAAACACTCAAAAACCAAAGATTTTGATGTTTTATTTTTTCCCAGGCTTCACCTCACCACAGTTTGGGTTGAACCTTTTTACAGGCCACACCAGCATTCAGAGCTGCATCCTTTTAAAGGCCAGCATCATCAATCCAACAGGGATAAATAAAAAAAATGTACAGCCTGCATTTTTAAGTGCTTGATCTAATATTTAAAAATCCTTAAAACTGTTATGATCATGTAATACCTGCATATTTCTAACATAATGAATCATTTTTTGTCTTATTATTTAACAGGTAAATTATTTATTTGTTAAATTTTCACCATAAAACAAAGAATTCCTCTGTCATAAATAAAAATAATCTTTAAGGGATTTCAAACTTAAGAAAATCTTTGATATTTTAGTCAGAAATGCAAATTTTCTGTTGAAATTTTTCTAAATCAGATCTTGTTCTGCTTTTTCCCCACTTAAAATGTGACAATCCAGCTTTATTAGTATATAAAATAAGCAAACATATTTTTTTAAACATAATTTTCTTATATAATTCAAATATAAAACATAAGGTTAAAGAAGCAAGATATTTTTTGTCCTTGGAGTCTTTAGCATGCATTGTGAGTCAGTCTTACCGTCTCCCCATGATCTTGGAACATCATGTGCCACTGTTTATTATTGCAGTGCACAATGAAAACTGTAATTTGAAAGCACAACACTCATGGGATGCCAAGAGACACCAGTTTAAGAGTTTAGAGGGTCACATTAGGAGCAACATGCATGAACTGCCAGCTCCCGGCCCCTGATTTCCCTTGTTCTTGTTGTCCTTGTGCCAGGGGTATTGTCAATGTGGCTTCCTCGTCCAACCTTCTTACCAATTCCAAGAATGTGCAGTTGGTCCTGGACCCAAGCCTCGCTCTACTGAGTCGTCGCCAGCGCCGACTAATTCGGCAGAATCCTGGCATCCTGCACGCCATCGCCGCTGGGCTGCATGCTGCCATAAAGGAGTGCAAGTGGCAGTTCCGCAACCGCCGCTGGAACTGCCCGACCACCCACAGCCCGGCAATTTTTGGCAAAATCGTCAATCGTGGTGAGCCTCTCTTGTCTTTCCTAACAGGCGATACTTAGACAACTTTTTACTGGATCCAATAGAATCTCATGAACCCTTTTAAAGGCTTTGTCTGCAAATGTGTTTTGGGCAAAAGTTGGCCGATCCAAACCTGAAAGGCTGGACCCTAATCAGATAGGAAATGTCTGTCTTGTTGATTCAGGTTGCCGTGAGACGGCATTTGTATTTGCCATTACCAGCGCAGGAGTGACCCATGCTGTGGCCCGATCCTGCTCAGAGGGCTCCATTGAGTCGTGCACATGCGATTATCGTCGTAGAGGTCCCGGCGGGCCAGACTGGCACTGGGGGGGCTGCAGTGACAACGTGGAGTTTGGACGGGTGTTCAGCCGTGAGTTTGTGGACTCTAGTGAGAGGGGCAGAGATCTGCGCTACCTCATCAACCTACACAACAATGAAGCAGGCAGAATGGTAAGGCTTTACCGCGGGTCTGTCAGGAAAGACTGATGAAGTTCTAAACTATTGTCTCCCCTCATCAGATTGTGTCAACAGAGATGCATCAGGAGTGTAAATGCCACGGCATGTCGGGCTCTTGCACCGTGCGCACATGTTGGATGCGCCTACCCAGCTTCCGCACAGTGGGAGACTTCCTCAAGGACCGCTTTGACGGCGCTTCCAGAGTGGTTTATGCCAACAAGGGCAGCAACCGGGCCTCTCACCGAGCTGACCCAAGACACCTAGAGCCAGAAAACCCAGCTCACAAGCCTCCCTCTACTATGGACCTCGTATATTTTGAGAAGTCACCAAACTTCTGCTCCCATAACAGCAAAACCGGCACTTTAGGAACCTCTGGAAGAACGTGCAACAGTTCTTCTCCAGGCCTGGATGGGTGCGAGTTGCTCTGCTGTGGGCGTGGGTTTAAGACCCGGAGTGAGGCCGTGACCGAACGTTGCCACTGCACTTTCCACTGGTGCTGTCACGTCAGCTGTCTGAACTGCACCAGCACACGGACATCGCATCAGTGTCTATGATGACGGGAAAATGCAGAAAATAACAGAAAGCACAACAAAAACTTTCATAAAACAGAACGCTGACAAAAAAAAAAAAAGACAGAGAAGGACATTGACACAGATGTTAGGTTGAAGCAGAGAAAGAAACTACAAAGCATGCAGGGAACGTTGTGGCATCAAAATAAAAAAAAAGCACAATGTGAACAGGGTACCCCAGAAGCTTCTTTATACCTTCAAATATGGTTCGTGATGACTATTTAAGCCCAAATATTGAGACAAAACAGACTCATCTGCATCTTTTAAAAACAGAAAAAAAACAAACTTGTTGCTTTTTCTATTGGTTTAATAAAAAATGATTTAATTGATTGGAGGTATATTTAAATAACATTTTTGCCCACATTAATCTGGAAAAGTTGACGGGTAGAAATGGGTCGGTTCCCATCTTGTATCCTCTGTGATTATGATCGACCGTTTCCAATATTCGTGCCAAGCTTTGTTTGTTTTCCTCCAGAGATAAACAAGCCTTAAACCTTGATCTGCGGCTTCCAATTACAGCCTGTTCCTGGTTTTATGTAACTAAGATGTGACTCATAAAAGATAAACACAAACCGAATAAATCTCAGTTAGGAAACAAAATTTGAATATAATATCAATACACTGTAAATCAAAGGATGGGGATTTTTAACCAAACGAAGGAATGAGTTTAAAAAGCAAAATGTCACAATTACGCTTAAACTTTAATCTATGGCTTCAGAAAATGTTTCAAAGAAAACAGCTGATGTGGTTAGTAGCTGAGATAACCAAAATTCTCTGTTCGAACAGAAAATAATCATAAAATGTTGTGTGCATGTTTGCCAAATGATATGTGTCAAATCAGGAAATCTTTTTTTACGTCTTGCTTTTTTCTAAAGTCGCTAGAAACAGAACTTCTTTGCCTGTTCATTGTTAAAAATAAACACACAGCTGTGTTTGGTCATGCACTGAATATTTTCTTCCTTATTGATGTAAATCCAAATATTTATTTTATGAATTTTTATACTGAGAAATGTCAAAGGATGTTTTTAGATTTTGGTTAAGAGATTTAGATCCCTGTTGTTTCCTTTTTTTATTGTATGATAGAACAATAAAGTCTATTTTCAATTAAAGTGTGCTTCTGGATGTCTCGGAGATGATGTGATGTGGTCCATGTTTTGGAGAATTTGACAACCCTAAGTGAGCATAAAAGCCTGTCCATGGGTGTCCTTTTCCTAATCCTATTACTACCACCAAAGCAGTCTCCTTCTTCAGCTCACAAAACATCCCAACCACAGCCTGTTCATCCAGACACAAGTCCAGTTTCTTACAGAGTAGATGATTCCTGACGGCCACATATCTAAGAGGAACAATCCAAAACTAAAAATATCTAAAATCTACAAATCCAAGTTTTTATGCAGCGCTGGTAGAGTAAACTCGAAGATAGTCACATAGAAATGACAACAAACTGTATAATTTACAATAAATTGTAGTTGCTACTTTAGAAAATTGAATATTTAAAGGTAAATATCTTAAAGTGAAATCCATACAGTGGTCTCATCAGGAGGTAAATGTTGGCAAATCTGCAAATTAAGGGATTAAACTCTCTGAAACAGCTGAAAGATGACATTTTTTCTATCTTTGATTTTTGAAAAGAAGCTAGGAAAAGATATGAGCTGAGATTTAATTAAAAAAAAAAGTCAGGAGTTTGTTCATCTGAAAACAATGACACAAGTCTGGATTAAAAAGGAGGGCAAAAGACCTCGATAGGTAGACAGAAAAAAGCAAACGTGGGAGAAAGTGGCAAATTTAAAAAAAATGAGAGGGAAGGCAGAGTTCAAATCCCAGGCATCAGAGTGAGGTGGGAGAGTTGTTGGAAACACTGAATGAAGGGGGTGCAACCTGTGGGAGTGCTAAGGAGTCAGTGATAATTAGCTCAATTAGTGACAAAGGCAGTGTAATAAATACCGACTTAGTGTCTGGGTCCCTGCTGGCCTCTCCCTGCGCAGCCTGCGATGTGGCCCTGGCCTGATGGACAATTCATTAAACTGACAAAATACCCCACCGTCCAGGCGTGACGCAGCGAGTTAGCCCCCTACTGGCCCGGCTCATTGTTCTAATTGTTTGGGCTGGAGTCACTTTGTGGCCGCCTCCTCTTTTACCCACCCCGCCTTTGCGCTCTGCCCTCAGAAAACTCACGCAGTTAAAGCCCCTACCTTAGTCTGCAAGTAGGTGATCGGCAGGTTTGGGGGAAAAAACAGTAAGAGCTACTCGGAGCGCTGATGCTGGTGGGGGAGGCAGTGGGATTAGCGAATGGAGGTTGCCTGGGAGTGCTGGGAGCAGCATTGATCGGAATGTAGGAGAGATGAGTCCAGAAGCTCGGATGCGGGACAAAGCGAGAGTTAATAAGGAAAGATTGAAGGGGCTGGCGACAATGGGCCGCCACCCGAGTCGAGATGAAATTGCTTCCGAGGATTACTGGGAGAGGGTGTGAGCGTGGTGGGATTTTAGTGTGAGGATGAGTTTACTTGTGTTGCTGGTTCAGTGTGGGTGTGTGCGCAGGGGGTGCGCGGGATTGATGGCTGCCCCTCCGGTTGGGGAGCGGGAGACCGAGCGAGGCTAACCGGCTGTTCCCACAGTCTGTTCTGCTGCGGCCACCTTTGACACACGGGGCTGCCAGGCGGCAAGCAGGCAGGCCTGGTGAGAGGGGCACAAACAAAAACAACAGCACAAAAGTCAGTCTTTATGGAGCTCCAATGGAGGAGAGCAGACTGGAGCTAAGAGGCATGGAGGGAGTCAGATGAGTGAGAGGAGACGTGAAAATGCAGCACAATTGTTCGGTTTAGTGACACATCTACCATTCATTGATAATGAGATGACTGAAGCCGGGGTGCACTGATTTATGCCATCACTTACTCCGATATCCATCTTCTTGTTATGCTCCGTACTCACCGGGTATGTGATGTTCTTGATCGCACTTTTAGCATTCTGCGTTCACACTGGAATGTCGCTACCCGGTACTAGTGCATGTACCGACCGTTGAGATGGGTTCGGTGCAAAACCTTGAATCTTCCTCCAGGCTTTTAATTTCACAGCTCTATTCCGACATAAACTTCATTATCTCTTCACCAATAGTTTGCAGTTCCGCTTATCGAAAAGGACGCCATCTATACCGAGTCCAGGTGCTCACACATTGGCTGCGTTGACTGGTATTTATGTTGCCACTCCCAATGAAAAGTCTATGCAAACACACAGACTAGAATTTTGGGGCTTCTGCGTCCACGTGATCGCGTGCTGCTGTGCACGCTTTTACAAGAGAATCTGGCTACAGAGAAGAAAATATGGTGGCCAAAAATTCATAGCCGGAAGTCCCTCCTCGTGCCGGAGCCGGCAGCAACAAAAATATCGTTCTAAGCTTTGGACCTTTTTCCTTTTTTTCTCTGTTTTAAACGTTTTTTTTTCTCTGTGACGCTCAGATTAGGAGTTCTAATCATGGCTGGGCTATTATTAAAGCAAAAAATATGGGGAGGGAGAGCTTAGGTTTAGGCGTGGGGAGGTGATGGTTAGGTTTAGAAAACAGGATGGTGTTATGATTTGATGAGAAAAAAAAGTTACTGTTTATTTTCATTTGAAGGCGTGAAACCTGATAGTTCTGAAAAGGTTTTAAAATATCATTTTGAAAGGGATTTGTAAAGGTTAGGAAATTTCCGCTTACGCAACCGGCTAAAGTTACGATTCACACTTCTGGTTATAGATTGATTCTGACGCCGTCTTCCGTGTGACCGGAGGCCCCTCAGTTTTTAAGTCGGATTGTGAGCTCTACGTACAAATCGGGCGCTCACTGAATGTTCAACCCAGCTGAACGCAGCACTGTGATTTGGAAATGGCTTGTGAGTCGCGTCCTCCTTTAAAACACCGAAGTAGCAACTGTTGTAAAAATGATCACGAGGGAGAAATGAATCATTGTGGTTTGTGCCCGGTCAGGTTAATATAAATAGATAGAAATACTTTATTCATCCCAAGCTGGGAAATTTGACACCCAGACTGACATTTAAAGAAATAGACAAAAACAAAAAAACTGGAGCAAGATTTGTTGGATTTGCACCGCGTCTACTTTGCGCTCGAGCCTCTACCTATTGTAAGTGGCGGACGAGCTCTAATAAACAATAAAAACACACAGGAAGAAGAATTTCCTCCCTGTCCCAGCCTGCGTGTGTGGTGCTGGTCCAGTGAGTACAACACTAGCTGGATGCGCGTTTATAAAACCGCATGGATCGTTTTCTTAAACACACCACACGCTACTGGTGTATGTGCACCTTGAGAGATCACCCAGGCGGACGCAGCACTGCACAGATCACCTGTTTTGCAGTGCATGTTGGGTAACTTTTGCTTTGATGTCACACGTCAATCATAATAAAAATATTGTGAGAAAGAGGCGCCTCTCTAGGCGAGAGCAGGTGGGAATCTGGTACTGCGCTGACTGCGAGCTACCTTGTGACTACAAAACAATGCATTGTGGGAAACGGTGTCCTGACAGTTCGATTAGAAATGACTGAAGGAAATTTGTGTATTTTGTTACTCTTTCTGCAAAAAGTGTATCACTGATTTAAAAATAAATAAGATTTCTATGTATACAAATGGTTGTAGTAATTGAAATCAGCATCGCTCAGATTATTTAGAAATTATTTCACTTGAAACAATATTTATTTTTTTCAACTTATAATCATTTAGGTTTTAATGCTAAACTTCAGATCAACATTTACATTATGTATCGGAGGAACTCATGAGTACAAACATCACAAATCATCTTTAACATGCAGCACTGTGACCAATCGTGTACTTGGATTTGGTATAGAGGCCCCTGCTTCAAAACATGGAGGAACCAACCGCTTAAAACATGATCACAAAGAAGAAACTAATCATTTCTGTTTGTCCCCGGTCTGATTAATAAGTCACCAAGATTTACAGGAACAGAGCTGTGAAAACAAAAAGCCTGGAGCAAGATTTGTAGGATTTGCACCACTTTTACATTTTCTTATTGTAGGTGGCAGACAAGCGGAAATAAACAGTAAAAACAATAAAAATACAAAAGAATTATATCATTTTAAATTCTGTTTTGTTCGTAGAGCCTAATAATGAACTTAAATACTTGTGTATGGACGCATGAACACAAGAGCTTTCAACACGGAAACCAAAAACCTTCAAGATTCAAGATTCTAGATGGATTTATTGTCATATGCACAGCTTTCACCGACGGACAAAACTGTGTTCCTGTACAATACAAACAAGATCAGACAAACAACAGAAATACACACAAACAGTTCAAAGTTAAATGAGGTGCAACAGGTTTACAATATTGTGGGGAGAGGTCATTGGTAACAAAAAAAGTTACATCTCAAGACTATGTGTAGATACAAGAAATTGACACCATTTAATCACAGAAGCACATATGCAGACACAACACACTACATGACGTTGAATGGGTAGCATATATATATATATATATATAGACCCATTTAAGTAGACTTTTCATACGTAATAGTCGCTCAAACGCTAGTTTCTGAGCCTGGTTTAAACGCAACGCTACAGTCAATCTATTTAGTCTCAGAAGGGTAAATCCAAAAAAGATCAGTTTTCTCCTAATTCAGACAGAGTTAACCTTAAATATGATTTATGCAAGAGAAATGATCATCGTAACTCTGAAAGAATAATTATCAAGACAGGAACAGAATTTGAGATAGTAGAAGCAGAGCAACTTTTTCATTTTTAACTCCTACTCCACAAGAATAATGGTGAGGTTGAAAAAGTGGAACAGAATTTATGTCTAGAACAAAGGTGCTCAAAACAAACAAGGAAAAATACACAAACTTGATTTAATTTATTTGAGTCACAAGACAATATTTTGGTGTAAAATAAGCTCCAGACAGGCAACAATTATTAAGGCTTTTAATTTAAAATTACCTCAATTTTCATGAAACTTTCAGGTATTTGGTCCAACAAATATTAATAAATTAAAAATGTTTAATGTAATTTGCTAATTTGCTTAAAACACACATATTCTGATTAATAAACCAGAGAAAAGAACTCCAAATTTTATGAATGTCCAACAAAATATGAGATTTTTTTTTTAATCAAAATTTGTGCACCCGCTCAAGTGTGTATGTGTGTGTGTGTTAGTGTGTGCATGGCAGCTGGGAGGCAGACACGGTCCAGAAGTATCATCCCCTAGCAACTGACCTTTCTAGCAGATGGCAGTTCTTTGCGTAACAGGCTCCCAACGTCACAATGGCCATGGCCTTCTAACATCTCCATCACTTCATCGTACCGTCCTGCCTCAGCCTGTCACACTGGAGAAAGGCAAGCAAATGGATTTCTACATGGGGTTTTCAAAACCTCTTTACCCGATCAATAGTTTTAAGTTTTTGTGCATCAGAGCTGATCCGAGGATGACAGGTTAGGACTATCTCAAAACAGAGTCGTTCATGTCTTCAGATTTGGGGTTTTCTGAACAGAGTGGAAGGGAATGTGGGGAGACCAGTCGACCGCAGTGAGCAATCAGAGTGATGTCTGTGGTTGGGCTGTGTTCCCTCATGTGAATGTGAAAGAAAGGCTTTTCTTGTATGAAAAAATGAAAACATTGGAGTAAACACATTCTGTATAGGTTTATGAACTTTAATATGATATGCGGTTGTCAAAAGAAGCAACACGTTTTTATTTTCTGTAAGATTTTTTGCTTCTCGGATGAATTAAAGAAATGAAGCTTGGCTTGTAATAAAATTACTTTATTGAAACCTCAGAGAAACATAACAAATGGGTTCGTGTCACAACTTATTTAACTATGTCAAAGTGCTAAAGCGCTCAAAAACAATTTTTAGTCTTGCAATTTATTTTGCAGCAGTAAAAGATTGCTTTTATGCAAAGAGTTTGTGCACAGGTCAACATTTATATGGAATAAATTTGGTCTCATCAGGTTAAAGATTTTGCAAACATATGCATCAAAGTTCAAATTATTGTTACAATAATTATAATTTTTTTTAAATCATTTCTTTTTTTATAATCAATTCATGCAAAATGTTTAACTTTTAGGTTATTTCAGCTTTGTGTTTTTGGATTTCTCTTTAGTCCAGGATTAATTATTTGAATGGATTAGGATTTCTTGCTTCACTCCTCCACCGTTGCTCCAGACAGTTGAACTATCTGTGTCAATATGTGCTGTTCGGTTTTTGCCAGTCATGTGCTCTGCTTTAACGCCAACATCTCCACCCTGCTCTTGTCTATTAAGAGAACATCGTTCCAGAAGTCTTGTGGTTTGTTCAGATGCAGCTTTGTAAACTTAATCCGCACTGACAGTTTTGAGAGAAAAGCCTTTTTTCCCTCTTGAAACTGGTCCAAACCAGGGATATTTATGAACTATTTTTCTAATTTCATTGTCATGAACTTTAGCATTTGTGGTTGTAACTGAGACCTGTAGATTCTGAGGTGCAGTTTCGGGATTTTTGCAAGTTCAGTGACAATCTGACCTTTGGGAAACACTCTCATATTTTATAAATGCATTTCTGAGACTCCTGACTCTTTGGCATGATACAAACTTTCTTTAAAAACTCATTAGATATGACTTTGTTCACGTTTTCTGCCCTGTAGTGCATCATTATTCCACTAGGGGCAGTAGAAGGGCATTTCCTCCTCATTCCAACATGGCTGCCTCCTTAAAATGTCAAAAAACACAACAGTTTTGCCAATTTTCAAAACTTAATGGTGAGAATAACTCATCTGTTGTTATTCATTTTCAAATGACTACTTGCTGGATTGAAATGATGCCAAATACATTTATAATTAATTCTTTATAACACAGTTACACCTTTTTTAAAATGTATGGATTCACTTTCGGACAGATACTTAATTCCTGTCAATATTTTTGCATCTTAAGCTAAACTTCTTGTGAGCAGAAAACTACTAAATCGCTATTATAATTCATTAAAACTCATACAATAATAATAATATCTATGGAGGAATTTAAACCAAGGATTAAATAAACATTATAATTCGTAAAGAAAAGAATTTTCTGTCATTTTTTAATGTAGTTGGCTGTATAATGGAAAAAAGCAATAAAATGTCAACAATAAAGTTTGATCAGTCAAGAGGTGATCCCACTCACCTTGGATTCCTTGATTCCATGTTTCATGTGTCTCTCCTCTCAATGTTGAGTAGATTTCGTCAGAGGTGTCACAGTAATTTTAAGAAAAAACTCATTTGTACAGCTCGTAGAAGTGTTAAGGATTCATATCAAACAATTCACACCGTCTGTTCACACCGTAACATGCAAGTTCTGATACACCCATGACATAAGGACATCATTTTATTTCAGACATAAACTTTGTAAGGAAAGACAGAACAAGATGTTTTAAAATACAAGAAATATCGGAAAGGGACTAAGAAGAAGTAAAAAAACAAAAGTATTACCACACCCATCATCTATTATAGTCCTGTTCCTCCACTAATGAATACACATTCAGCTTCAGAAATAACTAGACATATAGATAAATGTACACATGTAAACATCTGAAATACATTTATGTCTAAACACACATTTTGTTCCATATAAATCTTGTTTTTAAAAAAATACACGATTCAGATTTAAAAATATTTACAGATATTTCAGAGTTTATTTATGGTTTGTATGTATATACAGTTAATCTGTTAAACTGTTTGTTTGTGCATACCTTGCATATAATTAACTTATTTTTTTTCCTTAAAATAATAAAAAAAAATTCTTCTGCTAATGAATAACTTTTGTACATTTTTTGGTAATACATTGTTTTATTATTTTTAATATTTTATTTATTCATAAATATTATTTTATATTATTTGAGTTGTACAGTATTCTACCTATCTGACTATACAAATAATATTAATAAATCTATGTTTGATCGGGGTTACTTGCTTTGTGAATAATTGCTCTTTTCTAAAAGTGAAGGTTGATTTATTAATATTCCCCCAAACTTCTATGCAATAAGACAAATATGGCAAAATCAATGCAAAAAAGGCTCAAATAGTTGAAAGAAACAGAACTTAATTCACTTGAAACTAAACGGTTTAAATCCAAACCCACAGCAAGGGGTGAACACAGAAACTCAAAATAATAACAAAAAAACCTAAATATTAAAAATAAGAAAGTACTTTGAACCCACTCACTCATCAGAGTAAGAAAACAATGTAATAGTGAAAGAATGATAATGGTGACAGCTGAAACATAATATTCCTTATCAATTTCTGCTCCGTTCAGAAATGATCTGACAGCAAGAGTAACTTAGTGACATAAAAACATAAAACAGCTACACGTCTGGGAAATGTTACCAGCAGAGATTAGACAAGTGGCAACCACCAGGGTGGGTTCAAATGGGTCCTGCTAGGATTGAGGGGTTTGGATGGAAAACAAAGCGTCGCAGAGAAACCTTAAACCACAATATACTTCTGAGAGAAGGATGTGTTCACAAACACTGGACGGGCTCCTCTAAACAGAGCCGTGAAGATGGAGGGACACAATCTGGCAAGTTTCAGCAGAGGGATGGGTGTGACATGTGAGAGCGACCTTGGGTAGAAGTGAAGGGAATTTTATCTAATAGTTTTTTGATTGCAAACAAACTGTCAGGATAAAAAACAAATTCATGGAAAAATGTGTTCAACTCACCTTTACTGTATTTGTAGTGTAATATTTCACCAATTAGGTCAGAAAACCTTTGATTGAAGCAGCAATTAAGCAGATTCTAGCAACACTGCTGGGAGCAAAAAGGAGAAATACTTCGATTTTGGTTTTAATTACAGGCAGTGTTTTACAGCGACAGCGGGCTGGGACTCAGCACTGACACAGCAGCGGAGGAATGTTTATTTGCTGCAGAGTGGCTGTGACACATTCCTGCTTCTCCTGCTGGAAGACACACTCGCGTGTTCTCTGCTCACATTAAAGCCGATACTGAGTTCTTCTTATGCAACCTCTGGGGGATAAAAGCTTCCCAAATGGTCTGGTCATTCCTGTTGGCTTTCTGGGAAATAAAAAAGGGCCCTAATGCTTCCAATCTGTGTGTGGCATTTGTGCAGTAACTTCTAGATGAATTATTCACCCCTAACTTCAGCCCTGCATGGAGCCCTGCCCGGAAACTGTGCAAATGTGCACATGTTTGTGCACCAATATGTGCTGATGTTTCTGCAGCTGGCTGGCCAAGAACATCTCCCTGTCTTTCCCTCAGCACTCTTATCCATTATTCTCCGCATCTGGTAGCCAAAGCCTGTAAAGAAGACATTTCTCTTGGCAAGTGGTTTTTTTTTTAGGCAGTGACACAGGGGACAGCCAACCACAGGAGCCGAGCGTCTTCCAATCCACATGCAAACAGAGAGCTGCAGCATGTGGGGGAAAAAAGTCTGTTTTTCTGACTGTTTCTCCAAAAACACCCTTTCTCTTAGTGTCCTTCTCACAAGATGTTGCCCCCACTCGCCCATGTCTCTGCAGTGTACTCACCCAAGCTTTGAGGCATAATCACTTCCAGAAGCAGAGCGGGAATAAGTGCCAGCATTTTTTTTTTTACATCCTTATCTCCTTCCGGCTCCTTAAAGAAAATGTATTTTACTAGAATAGTTTCATGTTGGAAACGTAGTCCAGTTTAGACGTTTTTTCAAGGAAAATAAATTTGTGTTTCACAAATTAAATGACAAATCAATAGCACTTCTTTGCTATAATAAAACAATAAGAGTTTAATAATACGGTACCATTACACCTGTTGCTAAATAAATACTGAACAAAAAATCAAAATTGCTTAATTCCATCTGCATCTTGTGGCTTTTTCAGTGTACAGTTGTAGACAGGAGCTATGAGAAAAAGAACCAAGCATGTGGGAAGACATCCTGGCTATTAGTCATGATGTTTGTCTGGCATCTTAATTATCTCGGAGCCACATGGATGTCTCATTAGAGAGAATAATAGTTCAAATATTAATTCGGGGGCAGCCTCAGATTTGTCTGTCAGCCAGAATACTTCACATTTTAGTTTAGTTGTTTAAACAAAGCTGGTTTGACTTAGTGAGGATTGGAGGGATGCATATAGGCACGAGTATTTAGAGGGAAAAAACAGGTTAAAATGCAGGTAAATTGTGGATAGTAAAATGCAGTATAAATGCTGGTAAGTTCTCACCTGAAAAAACGATCTGGTATCATTATTATTTCTGTGAATTGTTGATTACCTTACGGATATTCAACATTTGCTTTTGTTCTTTGACATAAACATATATTGAACTCACTGACACTAGCTTTCTGAAAGAACTTTGCAGATCTAAAAAAATAATAACCCCTTTTCTAATGCAGAAGTAAATTGGATTGTTAAGCAAATTTTGTTTTAAATTAAAAAATATTCCCATGCTGATTAACATAACCTATATATAAATTTTTAAGAATCCACATAATTCCTAAATCTGTGTGTTGAGAGAATATTGCTCTTTTTTTATTTTTTATTTTTATTCTATTAATGTTATTGTGTGTCCTCAAATGATAACTGACTTCACTTTGATTGTCTTTGACACACCAGAGTGAACAGACTGAACAGCAGAGGTGGTAAAAGACTGCCATCTAGTGGATTCATATGTAAATTACAACCTCAAATTGTTGAGTTAATTGCATTTTTGGAAGGAATATTAATCATTTTGCTAAATTATTTATGGAGAATGTAAGGTTTTCTGTCATATTAAGGATTTCCTGAGTTTAAGGTAATTTTTTAAACATATTTTGAGTTTAGGGCATCTTTTTGGAATGATGTGACAGTAATTTTTGTTTTTTATTAAGTGCTGACCATTTTGTAGAGGAAAACTGGTTAAAATTGTTAAAAAGGGGAAATCTCTAGTCTCACATAATTACTGTCTGGACTTAACTTTGCACATTTTCTCCATCAGCTGAGACAAAGCCATTTGTAATGTAAACAAAAACCCAATGGCGACCCACAAAGGGTGGCATTAAGAACAGAGCAGATGACTAGACAAGCACAAATTGACAACGTGTGATTTGATTTAATTTGAAATAAATGTTTAAAAGACCTGTAGCAGTATAAAACCTACCCTCTTTTTGGTCTTGTGATGTTTTTTATTACAACCAATATGTGAATGACGGTTGGATTTGATGTTTTTACCAGAATAGCTTTTCCTTTTTTCATTTATGCTTCAACAAGCTTCCTTTTTAAAATCCATATTTAGGATATTTATTTAAAAAAAACTTATTGTAAAAATCTGAGAACTATTAACTCAACATTTAAACACAAAAACTGTAAAAATGAACAATTAATAGCATTTTTAGATAATATGTGTTTCTTTAAGGCTTTAATAAACATCTTTTTTGCAATAATTTGTCTTCATTTCTTTGGTTGTGTTGCTATAAAAAGCAAAAATTTAAATTTAGTACTGATACTGTCATCTACGAATTAAAAAAAAAGTTTCTATTTTCACCGTAACGTTTAACAAACATGATGATTAGGTACTGCGTCATAATTCTGCAGCCTGTGAATTCATTCAGCATCAAGTGATTTTGTTCCACATACAGCTTCAATAAATATTTATTACTGTTCTGGGTTATGATCTTGAATCTTTTCTTTTATGTGTTTGTGTATTCCCATAATATTGATGTATTTTCTCAACAGTAGCAGATTTTGAAAATGAAATGAACCGAGATCAAAGCTAGCCGCTATTATAGATTCAGCAATTAGTAGCAACAACTAATGCTATCATGTTGACTTTTTGTTAATAAGCTTAAATTTGTCATTTTCATTTAAATCACATTTAAATCTCTGAAATATCACATCTCCAGATCAAAACAAAAACATTTACTTTTTAGGACAAATATGTGTAAAGGTGTCATGTTTTCCTGTTAAATATGTGTGCATACACTTTAAATACTTACTTTTACGGGATAAAGAGCATCTGGAATGTACCTGTATGTGCAAACAAGAGATTTTCCACTGAAGATGGAAAAAAAAAAGGTCAAAAACCAAAGAAACTGTTACAACAAAGGACTTTCATTCTAGACATAAAGGTCAACTGAGCAGCAGAGATGTAGGTTTCAGGTTAACTTCATTACCTGCAGACGCTACAGCTGGTTCAGAGAGATGCCTTAGAATTAAAGAAGTACTTTGCTTAAGGGACTTCTTTGAAGAAGGAATATTTCTGCTCAAGCAGAAAAATACTTTTCTGGAAATGAAATACTAAATAAGTGATTTACAAATTATATCAAATGGTTGGACACATCATTGGATTTGTTTCCATGCAATCAGCATACATCGGATGGATAATTAAACAGATAATAGTCTTGTATAATCTGTGACTTTCCAAAAACATAATTATTTATTTGAATCAAATCAATAATCTAAATTAAATAGTTTGTCCTGCATTTGTCACATGCTAATTATGAACTAAATGCAATAAGGGTTGAAAGTCTTCAAGTCAAACTAACACAAATGTGTCATGTATCTTTTTTTTATTTGATTTTATGCTTTAAAAAAAAAAAAAAAAAAAGTATTTTTTTATTTATTTATTTATTTATTTTTTTAGATTACCGGTAGATCAAATTATGGTCACGTCTACCAAAATAAGTAATGGAACATTGTTTGGCTTCTCACCGGAGGTGCAGATAGTCATTGCAGGAAGGAAATGAACAGAAATATACTATTTTCAGTCTTGTTGAATTGTTACAGGCGAATTTTGGTGAATGCGGCACAAAACCAAAGTCGAAGCTCTTTATTATACGGACCTCACACAGAATCCGACCCAAATAATGTTGCTATGCAGATACAAACTCCATGAGATGGATGGTATAGGATTTGTTGATCAGTTCATCAAAAGAATTCACAGTTTGTTCATTGTAATCTAAACATTTTTGAAATTCCTTTCATGTATATATACCAAATTTGGTAACATGACCTTTTATAGCACGGTACTTAATGCATATTTATCAAAGTACACAAAGGGTACTTTCTGTGTACCTTTTCTCTTCTTACGTATTGTAAGTACTTTGAAGCATGTCACAGGGAACCACAAAAGTAGCACATAAATACCAACTACAGAACTGTGTAAGCAGGAACAACGTAAATGCCACGTAATGTGAGTACCATGTAAATACCTGGTACTGCGGTACTGCGGTTGGCAAACTTTTTGACTGAAATTTGACAGAATGATCAGATGAGTAAAGTGTTTTGGTAATCTACCTCACTAAAGAAAGATGACATGTCTGGATTAAATCATATCGATGGCCCAAAAAAAGGCATTTTAGTTTAAGTTTAGCTTGTTTATTTTCTGTTTAGTTAGTTTTTTTTAAGGATTGTGGACTATTGGTGGGTCTTTAGCAAATGTAAAAAAAAAAGTAGGCCTTTATATTTTTGTGTATTCATAGATAATATTGATGCCGGCATCATAGCAAGCTTTACTTAAAAAGCAAGCGAAGTGGCTGCTGGGTAATGTGTAGCTTATTTTATCTAAACTTTTTTATTTTATTATTGTTAAGTTTTTATTTAGGGACTCAATCTTTAGGTCCATATAATATTGTTTAGTAGTGTAGGAAATAAAATTGGATTTGTTTGATAACAAACAATTTTTTTAGATTGAAGGATGATAAAACAGTTAATATGTTAGAAAATAAGATTATAAAAAAATGAATGAGGGCCCCTATGAACTGCTGGAAATGTAACTAAATTTTGTTCATATATCTGTTGAGACATGTACTAAATATAACACAAGATTAAAACTGAAATATATATATATATATATGGGGTTTTTATTTCAAAACTGTGACTTTAGTTCTCATTTTAGTGCCAATTGCACCATTGGTTTGATGTTCTTCATAAAAAAAGGATCTTAGAGAAATGCTGCGTTCATGGAGTGTTAGAATCATTGGAAAAATGACTATCCGACTCGTAAAAAACACACAAATATGACAACTCTCCAACACTGCATAAATGTAGAATAACTCCCTAAACCTAAACAAAGGTCAGTGTTTTTTTAGTGTCCAATACAGAAAATAATATTGGGAAAATAAAGCATTTTCGTTATAATTTATTCCTGCCAGATTAAATAGTTTAATGGGCTCCATATGGTGGTAGTTTCCTCACCCCTGACCTCCCATGAAATGTAAATTACATCAAATTTTCACTGTTATTGTTGCTGCACGATGAGTGAAAGACAAAGAGAATCCCCTCTACAATAAATGTAACTTTATTGACAGTAAAAAGTTTTGAAAATATCAAGGGGCACGCATTTGAAACTGCAAAAGCATCTCAGAAAGCGACGTGACTTTTTGAACTAATGAGGCAGTTGTACATCTTAAACTTTGAGGTAAAGTGTTTCTTCATGTCACATCATTCACAAAATATTTCAGAACATTGATTCCACAAAAGGAGACAGAAACCCATGCCTCGTTTTTCGTTTCTTAGAATTACTCCACGTTTCAAAAATAATTCACAAGTCAGGTAGAAGCAGAAGATGACGAGCACACGCCGAGTTTTCCATCCACACACACATTTGTGCATCCATCCACCCACACACACATTCTCCACTTACTGAACCCAAGTGCATTTTTAGTCTTTTTTTTTCTTTTTTCAAACTGTTTCAAGTACATTTTGCTTGCTATTAAAGGAATTCAAGGTGAACTATTAAGCAGCAAACCCACAATAATAACAAGTAAGAATACTGAGTTTGGTCTCATTCATAATCCTAATATCAACATTATCAAAAAACTCACCAAACTGTAGCAATAAGGTATTTGGGTGCTATAAAGAAGCAGGAGGTAACATTTCTTGGACTTGAGGAATATGCTGGATAAGATTTGGAATAAAGCTCACACCAAGGCTGAAACAAACAACACCAAATAGATAATCACAAGTGATAAATGAACAACTGATTTCTTGTCAGTCGGCTTTTAAATAACCTCTTAAAACTCGCTTACGTTGTCAAAAGTGTTCAAAACTTCAGCTGCAGTCGCTGAGTGCAAAACGACAAAGAAACTGTCAAAGCGACATGGATCTCGATCGCACATTGCAGCAGACTCCGGTGCAGAAAAACACGCACAGCGCGTGCTGTGAGGAGGGACAGAAGGCCGGGTTTGTCAAAAAGATGTCCTGCTGTCGCAAATCCGTGATTCGTTTGATGTAATCGATCAGTGCAGTAAAACAATCACACACAAAAAATGATTCCGTAAAGCCGTGAAGATGATTATAAGCAGGGTGGGGGGCCATAACACAGCGGTATAGCACCCCTGGCTGAGTCAGTCAGGATCGTACACACGACTTGGCTCAAGGTCTGCTCTGCACCAGGATTCTTAGACTCACTTTAAAAATCCAATCAAAAAACTGAACTTTAGATTGATACCCTCATGTTCTGCATGATTTGTCTTCTCACTCTTCCTCAAAGTTGATATCAAACACAGTTGAACCACGCTGTAAACAGTATGTATTCCTACAACGATGCTGCTGTAGGAGTTAAGGCAACCCATTTCTGTGCTTCGTCTGAGACCAAAGCTTCTCTCCCACCCGAGGCACAACGCTCCCAGTGCATATAAAGCTTACCTGACACACTCGACATACGAGACAAAGAAAAAAAAAAACAACAACCTTTTTATCCATTTCCCACAACTGCATGATCTTCAAAATAGCTAACTACTTTAAAACTGATTAGCAAAAAGATGGCTAGTTGAAATTTTGTGAGCACCCCTTCTTTTTCTCTTTTTTTGTTGTTTTTGTGAAAAGAAATCCGCAAAGAAGGCACTTTTATCGCAAAGCCTAGAGCTTTGCCATTTCATTTGGGAGTGCAATCACTGTATTTGCCTCCGCTAAACTAAAGCGACTTCAGTATACATCTTATTAAAAATTTAAAATGTACTCAAACAAGGGATTTAAAGCAACCGATCTGGTGCAGAACAAACGTGAGCCCAAAACTGAGGGGAGCAACAGGTGTCCGTCCGCATGCAACACGATCCGGTGACCTCAGCCCACCTGGTGTTCTCCGCGGCTGATGTGAGACGAGAACTCGTAGCGGTCCTGGCTGGGGTGGCCGCAGATGTTGCACTCGAACGGCTGGCGGAAGCCGTGGCAGCCCATGTGGATGGTGAACATGACGTGGTCCAGAAAAAGGATGCGGCAGTGCCGGCAGTAGAAGGAGCGCACGGACCTGCCAGCTCTGTCTAACACCTGCAGAGTGTCCCTGGGAGAAAAGGGGGAGACGGGGCTCCTCTTTACCACGGAGGGAGGCACAGGGCCCCCTTTCTCCCATAACGTATCCAAGTCTTTGGCCTGGTTGGGGCTGGAGGTTGGATGGCAGTGGGGCAGTATTGGGGCTTGGTAGTGGAGGTGGTGGTGGTTGGAGGTACTTGTAGGAGCTGTAGCCCTTGTGCTGTGCTCCTCTGCTGTGCTCTCTGTGTCTGTGGAGTCCGGACAGCCGTTGGGCGAGGTTGTATGGCTGTGTGCCGAGGGCTGGTCGTCGCCTGCCTCCCCCCGCCCGGGCAGGCCGAGGGACATGGCGGCCAGAGCGCCTCCACTGTGCATCCGAGGGCCGTGAGGAGTCAGGTTGCTGTTGATGGAGCTGACGACTGTGCGGAGTTCTGCCACGATGCCGGGATGGAGCTGCGACAGAGCGGCGGACTCGTTGTTCTCGCCTTTACCGCTCACGTAGTGGAGGTGTGAAGCTGCCAGGCCAGTGGAGTCTCCAGCAGAACTCATGAGGTCCCCTTCCTTCTCTGAGCCGGAGGACAGTTCATAAGGTGCTTCCGGTGGATCAAGGTGCATGTGCTTTTCACCTGCATGAAACACAAATCACAGATGATTGCTGCAACTGATGATGTAAAAAACAGTTTTTACTGCCCTCCATCAAGTATGTGATCTTTTATTTATTGAGCATTCACACTATAGTGATTCTGTTTCTTATTATTTATTTTTCTTCCGTACGCTTTTTGGCACGTAAAAACTCAAGTACACTTTCAGCAATTTCTTCAATCTTGGTATCAAACCGTGAAGCTCGTTAAGGACATTATCGTTTGTATTGATGGTTTTCGCCATTTTTTTACTATTTTTAAAATATTATGCAATTTATGCAATTTTTCCACCCCGTTAAAATGAATGGGATTTTTTCAGAAATTTAAGCATGCAATTTAAAACATTCAGCATGTTCATTAAATTCCTGCTTGTACTTTTGCTTTGTTAAATTTCACACAATTAGTGAAACTTAACAAAAATTTAAGCAATTCACGATTTTGTTTGAGTTTTTCCCCCCACAAAATTAATCAATTTTTTTGCGCACTTTGAAACCTTTTGCAATATGGGTACCAAAACATTCAGCATATTAAGGATATTCATGCTACTGAGGTTTTTAGGTTCAATTTTGAGTTTAGCTAATATTTTAGCAATGTGTGCATAGGATAGTTTAGCAACTAATTAAGTTTTTTTTTGCTAATTCTGAGGGAAACTAGTATTTTAGCAACGTGCTACTTTTTATTGGCTAAATTGGCCTTTTCTACGATTTTTTGGGCTAATTCTGAGTTAAGGTAATATTTTAGCAAAGTGCTATTTTTTTGTTGCTAATATTACTTCTACTGAGGATTTTTGAGATAATTAGGAGTCAAGCTAGTATTTTAGCAAAGTGCTAGCTTTTTTTTACTAATTTGGCATCTACTGAGGTTATCTGGGCTAATTCTGAGTTAAGCTATTTTTTTTAGCAATGTGTTAGCTTTTTGGCTATTTTCGCATATACTGAGGTTTCTAAGGCTAATTCTAAGTTAAGCTAGTATCTTAGCAATGTGCTAGCTTTTTTGGCATATATTGAGGGGTTTGAGGCTAATTAGGAGTTAGGCTAGTATAGCAATTTGCTATCTTTTTTGTGGCATTTTTGGTTAGAGCTAACATTTTAGCAAAATACTTTTTTTTTTTGCAAATTTGGCAAAAATGCATAAAAGAGTTCATACGTTTTACAAATAATTTTTTTCTCTTTTTTTTAAATAAAATTCTTCAAATTATTTGTGCACTTTCTGCAATTTCTGCCATTTCCTTAAACCTTTCAGAGTGAACTACATCCATATATATGATCATATATTACATCCGGACCACTAAAATACAAATATTTATGAAATATTAGTTACTTTTCGTACGTTTTTTTCCAACCCAGAAGTAAAACGACTCGATTGCTGAAGCTCTACCCACCTTAAAGGACCGCCGCACCTAAAGTCCCAAACATCTTTTTGCGCTGGAATTTATTGAAGACGGGGCACAGCTGGAAGATATACTGTATTCTGCATCTAAAATGAACATTTTTTTGCTGACCATCACTAGCTCAGTGGAGAAATTGAGGGTTGTGTTATAATGGAGGCGGGGCGTCAGAGCAGACTCCTTAAGTCAGCATGTTTCCACCCGCTCGTTTTCGTGGCTATGGGAGGGGCTGCTGCAGATAGCGCAGGTTTTTAAAAGATTACTCTTAAATGCATGAACGGATCAAAATGCCGCTTTGGGGTTCTTTATAGTGAAGAATGAACAGTAAAAAACATTTAAAACTTCAAAAGGTAGAATTTTCATGGTAGGGTCCCTTTAAGCCCTTTAGCAACTTTAGCAAATAGCTTTAGCAGTAAATTTATTCAGCATCTTCAGCATCTTCAGCAAAGAGCTGCAACATGCTCAGAGACCAAATTCAGCAAAAAGCATTTACAGTAGCGTTATCGCAGGTAATGCAACTTTTCTAGTAACATAAATGTAATTTTAAAACTAATCATTTTAGAATTTTAGTAAGAAAGAAATTCTGTAAACGGCAATATTTTCCTAAAAAGTGAGGAAAAAAACATACCCAAAAACTTCTGTGGTGTTGACCTCTTGCGTTTGGTGATGCTAACAGACAGTCTATCCACAAAGTGGATCTTCTCACTGGACGGCTGCAGTACCGGTTTAGAAACTGTCTCCATATTGATCGACTCTTCAACAACACAAAGGGGAATCCAGGTCACACATGGTGAGAAACGGCTTGAACTATTACGGATGGATCTCTAGATTTTGATGGGTTACCTTGTGATTTCTGGTTGTTGATTGCCATCTGGGGGTCCAGAGTCTTCAGGTAACTGTGGCAGCGCTCCAGGTGCTCTTCCAACGTGCTCTGCTGTTTGTAGCTACGACTGCAGTAGCTGCACTTGAAAGGTTTTCCCACCGTTGGAGAAGAGACTGAAAATTGACCCAAAAAAAAAAATTACTTGAGAAAATATTTTACAGACACATATTATAATGTATATTGCTTCCTCGAGGGATTTCAAATAACATAATATTTGTATTATTGGCTAAATTTGAAACTTCGGATTTTCCCCTTGATTGGGAATTCCTGATATTGATCTATGTGGCTTGAGGCGGAAAAAAAAACAAAAAGAAAAAACGCCTAACCCTTCCACCGCTCAGTTCCCTCTAAGCGAGATGCCGGAAGGACTGACGTCATTTCGCTGAAATTCAGTTTGCACTAATCATTTCTCTGAAAGTGAACCTATGAGACCCGAAGACATCCACCATACTGTACCAAGACTGTACGTGAACACCTGTTGTTTACATGTATCCTCAGCAGGATTTCCTGTTATTATAAGCTGTTAAATGTCATATTTTGTCAGGTTTTTGTGTGTGTTGTGCAGAAAATTCTCTCAGCAAAGACCTATTTCCTGTCAGATTCAAAGAAAAGAATTGGACCGTTCTAATGACTTTATGACTTTACAGCTTTCAACAGTCTTGTGCATTTTGCTCACAGACAGTACATTTAGATAGGTAGATGTGAAGCTGAAACTGGTCACCAAAAAATAATGAAATAAATATTGAAGTTTGAAGTTACTAGCTTGATGATAAATGAATGGATGAGTTGAACACTGACAAAAAAGTGGGTTCATACAATAATAAAATACATTCATTTGATAAAGCTACTTAGCTAAAAGAATGTTTGAATTTGTCACTAAACAACATTTTAAACTGATTTCATAGCATTCAAAACGGTTCATTTTCTGTATAAAATAAGATTCTTTTCACTAATAAAATATATTTTTGAAAGAAAATAAATATACAGATTAATAGGGACATAGGACTTTCAAATGATTAAACTAAGAACAACATTTAAAAGATTTTGAATTAGTTATAAACGTGTGGAATGCTCTACATTCAAAACTAAAACAATATCCAAACAAGACAGTTAAAAATGAAAAACAAAGAAGCGAATGTCAAAAAAAAATCCCATAAATGTCTGAACCCCATGATGATTGTAATGAAGGCAGTGAATTTATCGTATAATTGCATTTATGGAGCGATTGGTGGCTATTCATAAATTGTAATCAATGTCTTTTTTATTACTTATTTTATTATTTAACTTTTTTGTTTTTTGGTGTCAAAGTTTAATGGATATCAAGCAGTAGACTTTACTAAGCTATAGTTTCTGTCGATCGCCTAAAGTAAACTAAACTAAACCAAACCAAATTAAACTAAACTGCTAGAATAAGTCAAACATAAAATTGAATTTGAATAAATCTCAAAGATAAATGCTACTGTTACACTGTGCAATGACTTTAAGGTTTTATATTTTTAGATTTGTGTTCTTGTAACCTCTAATGTTCCTTTGTTTTCTCAAAAGGTCATGCCTTTTGACAGGCCACAGTTGTAAATAAGAATGATGCTCTTAATCTGTTCTGGCTGAATAAATAAAGGTTAAGAAAAGTAATTTAGTTCTCAAAGTTAAAAAATGACTAAAAGTGACATAAAAGGCAATTTTTCCAAAAGAAGATACCAAAAACATAATTTAAACAATGCCATCATTCCTCCATCATCAGTACCCATTTAGTCCTGTGCAAGGTCAAAGTTGTTGCTGGAGCCTATCCCAGCTACTTTAGGGCAAAAACCCTTCAGCAGGTCCATTGCAAGACCTCACTGAGATAAAACAACTCACAGTCCAAAAAACGTGCTTCATATGTTCAATTGTGTTTCTAAATTTGCCTCTAAGCATGCATGTGAGAGAGTGACCTGTTCAGGGAGGACCCCACCTTGGCCCACAGTAGCTGGGCTGGCTCCAGCCACCCTGGTTCAGCAGGTAATGAAAATGGAGGGACAATGCAGGTGGCTACCATCACAACTGCTCCAACCATTAACATCTATGCATGTAACAAATTTACATTTGAATTTATTGAGCTTGACGTTAAGATATTTCTGAAAATAAAATACATTTTAAAAAACAAATAGTTGCTATATTAAAACTTTCAGAGTTTTGGAAGAGTTGGTGCAAAACAACTGTAATATTTCTATAAAGGGTGCTTAAAAATGCTAAAAAGGTAATAAATTATGATGTTGTCAGTTAATGACGTTTTAGTTTAATCAAACTCTATATGATTTAACACTAAATAGCATCTGAATATTACATGGTTTAAAAAAAAGTATAAAACCTTCATAAAATTATGTTTTGATGTATTTTTTTTACAATTAAATTCACTAAGCAGAAACATTAAAAGTGTGATTAACAGAAGATATTTTATATCTTCTAAAAGAAACCAGATCCCGGTTTCAGGGATCTGGTTTAAGTTCAGCTGCTCATCAGTCAGTCATTCGGGGTGCATGTGTGAGCGTCCACGTTTACCTTTCAGGTTCCAGGACTACTTTACCTGCATGCGTGCGTAGATGTCCAGCGAGAGCGTCTCTCCGTCGACATGCGTAGTTGCAAATGGGACATTTGAAGGGCTTCTCTCCTGAATGTAACTTGATATGGCGTAACAAGTTCCCCTTTTGAGTGAAAGAGGCTCCACACTGGTTACACTGGAACGGACGCTCTCCTAAACACACGAGTCCATCGCTGCATAAGCATGTTTAAGGTTGTTAAAAGGTTGTTTTTTCTCACCTGTGTGGCTGCGCTTGTGGACCATCAGCACGTTGGGCCCAATGCAGATCATGCCGCACACTTCACACTGAAGTTTGCCGTTAGGTAGCCGAATCGGCCCCGGTGAGGTGGAATTGGGACTGGTCAGGTCGTTGTAAATGTTCGCCCTGTTTCTTCTCACGCCGGGAAACTCCGAAGCCCCCTCCTCCGTGGGGTCCCGTCGGTCATCTTTCCCACCGTCGACCCTCACGGCGTCTTTGATCTCTGGCTGGGGAGCACCTGATGACTCGTCATCACTGCACATCTCAACCTTGATGGAGTTTGCTTTTTTAAATAGAAGAGCAAAGTGAAACATGTTAAACTCTTCAAGAGAGGTTGTGGAGAAATCACGGATGAACTTCCAGCTGACCACTGAGGGAGCGGCGCGGTGAGGACTGCCGACTGCTGGGGGATTTCGTGGAAGGGCCCTGCAAGACGCCATAAAAGTCCTGCTCAGCTGATGACTCTCCTCCATTTCCTGAAATTCAAAATATTGCCACGTAAACAAACACTGATGGAAAAAACCCTTCTAAACTCAGTTTTACCTTTTGCATATGAGCGACCATTGCAGTCATCAGCATTCATTATCTCACCAGATGCCTGAAAGAGGAGATTAAAAAGGCAAAATGTAACAATAATGCATAAGCTTATAAATGAAATATAAACTAGTAGTGACAAAAACTGAAAATTGTCCATTTAAAATGACTTCTCTGTACCATTCTAGTGTAGTAAAAGCTAAATTCAGCTTAGTCTCCAGTAGATGCTGCTCCTTGTGTTAGCAAAAAAGCATTTGGCACTTCAGATTTATAGAAAACACGCAAACAAGACCTCTGAAGGAGGAGTTAAAACCTCAGTGGTAGACCAAAAAAAAAAAAAAGTTCCACTAACTATACACAAACTTAAAGTTGTTATAATATAACAAAAAAGTGTCAATTTTAATCATTTATGCACTAAGAAAACTCACTTTAACCAAAGTAATTGCTTTTTCTGTCTCATATTTCCACCTATTTGATGTAAATGTTTGTATTTTTTATGTTCTATGTCTACTTTTTCCTTAGTTGTTGCTTTTATGTGTACGGAATTTTCAATTGTCCTTTTTTTGTTGATTGAAATTGAAGGGAACTAACTTTTTTCTTGGAATTAAATGATACATTAACTAAAAATATTGGTATTGCTCCAAAAAATGACTCAAAAATATATCCCAACATACATGGATAACCCCAAAACTGGGTTAAAGAAATAACAATATTACGTTATCCTTCTAAATATTCTTAATTCCCTTATTTTTTAATGAAGAGGCTTTTATCCATAGCAGTAAATAATTAGAAAAGTGCATACAGTCAGATATCCAGGCTGACTAACAGTATCTTTATCCTCCAGCCTCTTTTATTTTAGTCCACATGAACAGCTTAGACGTTTAAAACGGCGTTAAAACCGAGATAAGACTGCACCTTCTGCTTAAATGGATGACAGCAGTGGACATAGGAGACTTTAGGGGCGGAGACAACACATCCAAGGGAAAATGAATATCCTGGCATTGGCCGTGCATGGAGAGCAACAGGCGCTGATGGAGCCGGGAGACGCGCCAGTCACACGAGGGTTTCCAAAAATAAAAACAAATAATAATAAAAAGACTAAACTGAAATCCTTTAAACCCCCTCAGCAGCAGGTCGCGCGCGCGTGACATCAAATGCACATTTCTGAAGAGTCCTCGTGCCTCGCCGGCGTTCCATCCATGGCGACTTGTCTGAGCCGCGCGGTGGATTTGCTCCGCTATGACACCTTTAAGCTCATGGACGCTCCAGACGGCGGCCAGACGCGCGCGGGGGGAGGCAATTTGTTGCAGGAGTTGCAACGAACGCAGCTGTCATCCAACGCCGAGCACGTCAAACTGACCCGAGCTGCGGGCTACAGCGGTTCTCACGATCCGTTGCTATGGCACCCGACCACACGACAAACGGTATTACCCAACTATTCAAAAACATGCCGTCTGTGTCTCCCACATCCTCCCCGATGGCTTACCGAGCGCTGCGGCGCGAGCCTCCTCCTTACCTGGCGACCGATCGCTGCTTCCCTCTCTAATTGTCTGGATGGCCGTTTGTTTTCCCAAGCGACGACAGCATCTCCGGGATTTTTTTCCCTCTCTCCCCCCACCCGCCTCCCCTCCTTTTTTTTATACCTGGGAATCCGTATCCCAACAACTTCCGGGCCCGTGCACAACAGAGCCTCTGATCCAGGCATAGTCGAACACATCGATGTTTGATATTATTATTAAAATATATATATATATGTAGTGAATTAGACATATGTAGGCAAAACATCACACGATTTAGCTGCAAAAGATATATATATTTTGAGACTTAATGGGTCCAATCCAGAAAGCAGATCTGCTATACTTTATAGCATGGATACATATCACTATATTTTTATTTTGGATAATATGGTGACTAAAAATTTACCTAAAAAAAGCTTCTGAAATCACCCTAACAGTTATTAAATGTTGCTCACTTGCATGATGAAAATGGTTTATTCTGACAGTACCTTTTTGTCGCCACAAGGTGGCGGCAAACTGCAGTTTGAATCCAAATCAGGTGGTTAGGAGGAGTTTTTCCATTGGAAAGTGCAGCAGGTTAGCAACAGGTAGGTGAAGGAAACACGTTTCAAAAGGTCTGTGTACATGATTCATTTTTAATAAATTAATTTCCACTCCAATCATCTATTGTAAGATCCATTGTAAAATCTTTCTCATTGATCTTTTAATGATGCTGTATTTAAGCAAAATATTTTTTAAAACAAAGTTTCAGAAACTTGCCTCTGAGTTGTGGATGGCAACATTGGCAATGAAGTAAGCCTTAACTAATATCCCATCATCCCTTTATTTACACTCTTGTTAGCTTACAACTGCTCATAACCCCACGCTAACATAAGAGGAGCAAAAAAAAAAATGTCAATAAACATTGGTGCTATCCAGTCATACAGTTTGGAGTCAGATGCCAGCTCAGACGACAAAAATTAAGTTGTTTATTTCATCACACCTGAGAGCTTTTTCAAATAGCATTTTTTAAAATCAGCTCCTCGTTCACTATGATTTCAATAAAAAAAAATACTCAGAAAGGCAATTTTTGGCTTAATTACTTTATATATTCTCCACCATAACAAAAAGTGCTAAAATGTTTAAAAACACCAAAAGTGCCATTTTCATTGGAGATGGTCTTTAACCAGAGCCTAACCTGGCCACTGGGGGGCAAAGGTAGAGTACACCCTGGACAGGTAAACCTGCCTGTTGCAGAGCCACACACTTACAGTCACAATTTAGTTTAAGCAATCGATCTATGAAGCATGTTTTTGGACAGAGTGAGGAAGCCAGAGAAAACCCACACATGAAGACATGCAAACTCTCCACTACACCACTGCACAGCCCTCTTTTTAATAATACTTATATGTTTTATTGAAAAAGCTTATTTTAGGCCCTTCAAGGACGCTGCATAAAAGTCAAGTTAAAAACACAATTAAAAGCAATAAACAGTAAGAAAGGAAGTGGTGGAGACTACTATTAATATGATGGTTTGAACAGATAGGTTTGAGTTTAAAAGGTAGAGAGGCAGTCTGTGTTCATAACATTCCAGCTGAAGGTTTTACACCTCCTGGTGCTGAGACGGTAGAGAGAACAGTCAGGTGCAGAGAAGATGCTGATCTTAGGGAACAGGATGGAATCACAATGTGGACCAAATTGGAGAGGTGCGTAGGGTTGTGGGTGGTTTTGGATGCATATAGATTACATTTTTGATTCTGAAGTGAGCCGGGAGCCAGTTCAGCTGCTGGAGGATTGGGGTAATATGGTTGGAGAATGTTTAAGTGTATGGAGATATTTGAGAGGGAGGTCAATGATGACTGTTGATGAGGCTGTGGACCCGGATGGAGGCATTTTTTTTAAGGAAATGAAATCAAAACCTTCAAAACAGTTAGGAATCCAGGCACATTATTTGGATCGTTGGGGCCGGTGCCAGTGCAGCAGGACCTCATAAGCCTCCTGGACTTTCAGGAACATTTCCTCTGCCTCTTTACTGGGGTTGTGGTCTGGATGCCATGTTTTGGCCATCTCCCTATAGCTTCGAGTTATTTCTTCAAGCGAAGCATCTGACTTTAATGAAAAAACCTGAAGCACAAACACATCACTTTATGAAAAACCACATCGCTGCACACTCACTGGCCGTTTTGATTGATCACTGCGCGCCGCCCACCTGCAGTGCCTGTTTCTCTTTCTCCGTGTACTCTTTCAGCAGTATTTCCAGAATCTTTCTCCAGGCCTCCTCCTGGTACCCCCCTCCGGTGAGTGCGCACAAGATCCGATAGGGAATTAAAAGAATGTACTCCAGCACACCCCTGAGCCAAGGCAGAAACCAGAAAATATCCAGGAGTGCTGCAATAGAGTCGGAAATGTAGTACAGAGTGGCTGTGGTGTTGTAAAAAACACAGTAACCTATTGGGGCAGAGAAGGCAAGCCAGGCCAGGGCGAGCTTATAAAGTCTTGGACCTGAATAGGAGGTGGAGAAAGCACATTTTTAGTACAGTTCTCAGATTTTTAGATGGCCAAAGTTTACCAAAGGTTACCTAATTTCTGTGTGCTGCTGGGTGTCTTTGGAGGTTTGAACCTGCGATGCTGTGAAGCGGCGATACTGGCAGCCAGGCTTATAGGAAGTGGGGACAGCGTGCTGCCATAGAACACCGGGGACGTCACGAGGCAAGCCGTCAAGGTTTTTTTCAGGTCTGAGGTCTGTTCCCCAACACTGGACACGAGGTGAACCCCTGCACCCACACTCAACGGCAGGACGATCAAGTAGAAGAAACTGAGGGAGTTAAGTCCTATCAGAGCCACCGCACCAAAGTAGATCCCCACACACACTTGTCCTGCAAAACGGATGGGGCCGGGAGGCGGGAGCGCCCTGTTGTTTTCCTTTCTTCTCTCTTTTTCTGGATCCTTATTGGCTGCCCTGACGTATGCGGGAATACGTATGACCTCTCTGACCCATCCAAACCCAAATCCGCCCAATGTGAGCATCCACAGCAGAGCGTGACTGTCCCTTCCTAAATAGAGATGATGAAGGCCTAAAGGTCCACCTACTACCCACAGGGCGTAGGCCACCAGAACGCTTTTTACCATTTTCTGACTCTGTAGAGATAAGCAGTCATCCTGGAGTAAACAGAGAAAAATATTTACTTTAAAATCTAAAATGTCAGTGCATATTTCTCAAATTGTTTAACCTTTAATTTCAAAATGAATTACATCCGTGCTCCCTGATGGTGCATCTGCTTAAATCATTCTGGAAAGAACATTCAAACTCATTTTTAATCTCTGCAATCCATCAGAGCGGTTAAATAACATATTATATAAGACGGATTTGATTTAGCTGGTGGTAAGCATTATCCTTTAGCTTGTAAATGCAGAGAATTTCTCTGCTTTTTGTTTTTTAAGGAGAATCGTAAAAAAAATACTTTTAACTTTAGGAATAATTAATTTATTGTTCATATAAAATTCCACATTTATATAAGAAAACTGAATTACTTACGCATTTTCTTCTTTTTAAATCCAGAGAAATCCTTTCAAGTGCGTTCCGTAGTGGAAGTTAGCTCATGCTGTTGCAACAGTCGGACTTTGGATCATGACAGTTCGATTACACAGCTTTCTCAACACACAATCTGCCGTAACAAAGGCCATCGATCATATAAACAGATACAATAAGGAAAAGGTTTCCTGAAAAGGGAATATTTGTGAGGTTATTATAGCAGTTTGAGTTCATTTAGTATTTTTGGAAACAATAATTAGTTAATGAAGTGATTAAAAAAAAGAAGAAGAAAGGTCAAAAACTCTAAATGACGTAATTCTATTTAGCTCACACATGTGACAAATACAAGATAACAAGTTTGCCTACTTTAAAGTCCCACTTTGATCAGCTATCTATTTCAAAAGGTTTTTCATTATGAAAATAACGTTTAGTTTTTTAGGACATAGTTTCAGTAGTTGGTTAGAAATTTGCCTCTGAGTTGCAGGCGTGACTGTTGAGTAAGCCTGCCCACATTTCCCGACATCAATCTGTTTAGATCAGGGGTCTTCAACCTTCAAAATTTAAACAGCCATTCGGTTGAATTTTTCACTTATAATTTCCCAGAAGGAACCACAAGGTTTTACTTCACCCTTTAGACAAATAAGATACTTCTTTGCATTTGTGTTATTGGCGAAAAAAAACTATAAATAGACAAATGTATTTTTTCATAAATGAAATGTAAACAAAGACGTTTTTTTTCTAAATATTAAATAGTTTCTTACTTACCTTAGATCAGCCGAAACACTGAGTGTATTTAAATCCAGGTTGAAGGTCTTTACTATTTCTCTTGATTGTTTCTTTGAATGTTTTATGTAAAGCACTTTGAATTGTCTCTGTACACGAAATGTGCCAAACAAATAAACTCGCCTTGCCTTTGTAGCTTGTACACCACACCTATAAGCTTTTTTAACTGGCTTTTTATCGTCTGCTCCTGATTTACAACGTTTTGAACAAAGAAATACTCACAAATGCTCTTTTAAGCTTAATTTCCTTAATATGTTCTCCATCAATAGAAATATGCAACAAGAACATGCAAAAAACACAATTTTCATTGAGTCTTTAATTTAGTAATGAAAAAAATCATTAAGGCCACAAACTATAAAGTTATGGGCTCACATTTGTGATGAATTAAACTTTACAAATTGTGTTTACTTTAAAGTAAACTAATGACTTTTTTATTTTGAAGAAATTCTCAAGGTGAGTAAACCCTTTACTTTCTCAAAAATAGAAAGTAAAACAATAAGATTGGATATGAAAGGTGTATATTTTTGTAACTTGCATATTTGTATTAATATAATATTGCTAAATGTTATTCTATCCACAGTGAGACTGATGGATTCTCACCCAAGTGATTAAAGATTAGTATGTAAATATAGATATAAATATTAGCATTAAAAGCAGAGATGTTTTGTTACATTTTTCATACTTTTTTTAAAAAGAAAGTTATAATATGCTGATGTAGTAGTCTTGATTTTATTTTTTATATGTATTTAGATTAACCTAGCATTAACAATAAACAATAAAGACGTAACAAAAGTAAAATGAATATGTTTTGTTTACCAAGCATCCTCAGTATAAGCTGTAAAGGGGATCAGCTTTAATTTTGTGTTGAAGTGTTGATTGACAGCTCTCGGGATCTCTCTCAGCTCGCTCCTGAGTTAAGCCCCGCCCCCCAAGAGCCCCTCCCCTCTGGTTTTCATCAGCGCACGAGCGGATTAGCCGTTTAAACAGGGCATTGCTAGCGAAAGCTCGCGACCGCCGCAGCTCAAGGAGAAGATGATGATGCGCCGTCTTCCAAAGTTTTAGCCGACTTCTGTGCCTTCAGCCTGAGGATACTGGTATGGTTTCCCAGGATGGAAACGGACGACGTGTCGGTTCGGGAGCAACTATTTCACAACCGCGTCCGGGAAACTATAGTAAGTGACGCCGGGCTGGAAGCCGTCGGTTGGTTCCTGTGTGTGTGGTGGACACCCCAAACAATACAGCACGACCCAGTTAGGGAACTTTCCAACATAAGGTTTTTGATTAATTATAGAGGTAAAAGTTGTTTTTTTTTATGTGGAAAATGTTCCAGCACCAAAACTGAGTTGGTAAGTTTTACTTTTTTGCATATCGTCGTCCTTTTGCAGCTAAAAAAAAGCTTTTTTTTTTAATTGCACTATGCTGTAAATAAGTCTAATTTTTTTGCCTACATAGCTAACTTGATAAAAACTTAACTAATAATCCTTGTTGAACTTCAGACTTGAGGAAGAAAATTGACCTGCCCTCTTACAACAAGGCACAGGATACTGACCTTTGACCCTCACATAACATTCAAATTTGAAATGTGCAAAAAAGTATTTGGAAAAAGACCTTAAATGAGGGATTCGGCTTCTGAGGAAAAAGTGCAGCTTCTGAGTCACAATTTATTATTTTTTAAAGGTTCTGCTTAAAGTGGGAATTCAATGATTCATCTTTATGATCATAGAAAAAAACTAGTATTGCTGATAGTGCGAATTAGTGGACATGTGTATTTTCAGGTTTTATTTTATATTCTTTTAGCTGTTAACGCCTGCTTTAGTTATTTGTATACGTTTCATCTTTGACACTGTTTCCTTGGTAATTAAAAAAAGATGTATCTAATTTTTTTAACCAAATTTGCACAAAAAAAAATCTTCAATATAACCTTTTTCTTTATTTATTTTTTTGTTCAGCCAAGACACATAAAAGTAGTAGTTTCTTTTTTTAATATAGAAGGTCATACATACATTTGCAAATTTATGTAAAAAAAAAAAAATCTTGCAGTTTCAGAATAAAGGTGTGAAACTCCAGTTTTAGTGTGATTTCTGCAAAAGCAGCATGTACTCTGCCCTTAGTATTTATTGACTTTTTTCACCCAATCCTTTGGGTGTGTCCAAAGTTGACAGCTTATCACTTTTTGACAGTTTGACATCTGAAGCCACTCAATGGCACACATATTTTGGACAAAACTAGACATTTAAAGTTCAAAATAGATGATACATTTGTAACCCTTTTTAGAGACACATTTTATTATTTATTTATATTGTTTTAATGTAAATAAGTGAGTTCTAGTTTGATAAATGCAGGATAGTGTGCATATCTAAGAATACAAAAAGCTGATTGTGAACATGAGAGAACAGAACTTTTTAATGTGAACAAAATCTGAGCACATGGTGTGCAGATGTTAGCTGATCTCTCCTCACCTGAGATAATTGTGAGGCGACAGTCCACAGAAATGTCAAACATTTCGTCCGTTTGCACCTCTTGGCTTCGATTTGTTTACAAAATGTGTCACAAAATGTATCTTTCATTTTTTTTGTCCTCTGTCAGCCCTGGCATGCTTTGAAAAACAGGTTCTTAAATACTGAATTTGAATATTGACAGCTTTTGTCAATTTGATGGAGAAAGAAAAGAATTGAAACTGCGTACAAACCCAGTCTTCAAAAACAAGGACGCTAGTCAGCAGATCTACCTCAGTTTCCTCATTTCCACTAGTGACGTATTTTGTGGAAACTCCTAAAACACAAAATAATAAGACAGCTCCCTCATTGTGTCCTGACATTTTCACTCCTAATAATATTAGGTTTGTTTGTTTTTTTAAGTGCTTGTAGGAAGTTTTCAAATGATTAAATCATTAACATTGAGTATCAGTTCTTCATCATTACAAAAATTAGGCAAATATTTACTAATAAAAGCCAAGTCATGTACTTGGTGTCAGATAATTGATATTATAACTAATACATGCTGAGTTAGTCCTTTATCAAATACAAAGTACAACTCTAAGCATTTTAACAAAAAGATTTTTGATTTGAACTTTTTCATTCTGTTAAACCTGAAGTCACAATGCTCTTATTAAAAGAGGAAGCTTAAAAGGGAGTTCACATGTAGTTTACGATTGCATTTATACTACTGAACGGATTTAAGTTAAAATAGTTAGTAAATGCTTTCACTAAAGCAAGTAAACAGGTTTTTTAAGTGCATGTAATCTAGTTGACAAGAAAATGATCAAAGGTGAATCTGCATAAACGTTTGCTGGGTGACCATTTATTTTGCTTACAAATTAAAGTGGAAACCCCTGATATTTTGAGCTATATTTCAACAGAATAAAGTTAAATTGCATTGGATCAGGAGCAGAAGAAAACCTCAGGTTTGGAAAAGCTCTGGTTTGTGACACGGCAACTTCGATGGTCGGGTCAGTCTCTATTCTCCTCTCCATTCGGATTCATTCACTTGCAGAGGAATAGATCCGTATGGCTGAGTAGCTCCATTTAAAAAAAAAAAATTTTTTTACACTGAGTGGCTGCAAGCTTGTGGGGAGAATGTAAACAAAGGAATGCTGGGGTATCAACATAGGGTTACTTGTGCACAAACTGCCTCGCCCACAACCTAGAGGCAAATTTCTAAAAAACAAAAATACAGATGTGGGGATGAGGATTTCAGACATCTTTTAGTAATAAAAAATGACTGGAATATCCTACAAATGCTACAAAGACGTATGAAAAGTCAAGTGCATTTTCTCTGCCTACATATATAATTGGTGACATTAGTGTTATGGATACAAAATATATTTAAAAGGCAGACTCCAAAAGGAGAACTCAAAGTTATTTTAACTTCAGAAAATAAACTATGTACACATGGAACATGTAAGTCAAAGTATATTCTTTTATTGATCTGCTTTGAAATGAACAATAATACAAACACAATAATGGAAAAATAAGGGGAACATTTTTATGAGATTTTTTTCTTTGTCATGTGGAGATGATTTTTTTGGGGGCGTGGGTTGGTTTTTCTGGAACGTCTAAAGTTTTCTTTCTATGTTGATGGAAATTTGGCCAGTTTGAGGCATTCCCTGTGTCATACAGAAAGCAATCGGATTTCACACTGCTGCCTTTTGGGTCATGCTTTTATTGCACACCTTGCAGATAACTATGCTTTATTAACTTGAAATTTCTTACAACAAAACCCAAAACTTTTATAAAAGATAAACTTGCTTGATGCTACTTTTGCTGAAACTCAATCCCCCATAATTTTAGTGTAATTCTAGAAAGCGTCCTTTTCTTGAAAAGATTTTGAGTCTGGAAGAAATATTGAGATTAAAACACCATAAAAATTAAGTTGTTGTTTAATTTAAGCACTATTAGTTTAGAGGGTTAGTAATCAAAGAATTGTAAATTACTTTTTACCACACTGGTCCTCTGGTCAATTGGTCTAAAATCTTTTATTTTTTAACCCAACTCCTGCATAGGTTGAGTGTTTACTAAGGGAATAGATATACATTAAAACAGACCTGTTAAAAAGCAGGTCATGTGTTCATTTGCAGGTATAAGTTCTCATTAATATTCCACAAAACAACTGCCAGTGAGCGCTGACAGAAAAAGAAGGAAATAATATCAGGAATATGTCATCCCTTGACATTTTTCTTTGGTGATTAAAGTTGACATGTGATTGCAAATCATTCTAGTTGACAGAATTTGGCAAGGGAACAAGACTTACTTGAAAAAATTGGCTCTGAGATGTGTGACTAATAACGAAAAGAGTTCTTGTTACTGTGCACTCTTATCCCTGGGATCAGGAATGGAAAAAGGGCACTAGACGTCGTGCAGGGGAGAAACACAAATCCCAGATTCTCTTTGCTATAAATCTAGTGGTTGCATCTTCAAAACAAAGTTGGCGTGGGCTGAAAAAAATCTGACACTGATAATTAGGGGTTTCATGTTTCTTAGTAATGTTTGGTTGAAACTGCAAGCATGATTTATGTTGAGGAAACGTTATATAAAGTGTGGCTTGTTGGTATCTAGCTGTGCTAAAGAAAACAAAGTTACTAAAAGTTTTGCTTAAAATAATGACTTAGGATTTGCGATAATAAATTTGCCTAATGTAAAACATGAACACTATTCAAACTATTAACACTATTTTGAAAAAATCTCACATTTATTGCACTTGGAGGAGGTGGTTTTTAAGGCGTATAGAGATCGACATATTTCCCAATACTGCAATGGAAACACTTTTTAAAAATTAAATAAGTCACGTGACCAACAACTGGATACCAGGCTGGTAGGAACTGGCTGCCTTGGCCACCACACAGCAGGCACCACAAGAGGTTCCACAGCATCACAGTTCATCAAAAGTTGAGTGTCATGCGGAATTGTTGGATCCACTGTAAAATCACTAACCACAATTTCCCAAAATTGCTTCATACATAGCCGCTCTCACGTGTAAGGAACTCGCCACTTCATGGCCTAGATAAGACGCCAACGTCTCCCTTGATAGATGATGATATGCGCTACTGCCGTGGCAGAAATATGAATATATTTGCTATAAATCAAAGTATTTTTAATATCTGTTACCATGTTTTTGAATGACCTATTGCACGAGTTGGTTTGTGTTTATTCACATAATTATGATTTAATAGAAACAGTGTAAAAACATTTTTTTCCAATATTACTTGAATTTTGATAACAGTTTGTGCATTTGTCTAATAGAAACAAAGCTACTGAAACATTTGTCTTTACTTTTGCTGCTAATGTCCATTTTTGTTACAACTTTTAATATAGATTACAAATTAGTTGTACTGACTTGATATTTGATATGGAGTTTTTATTCTCCATAATTGACTAAAATATGAAATGTGTTTGGAGTTTAACAGTTTGTTTCTTTAGGCTGTGTGTCAAAAGCTTTTCCAGACAACAGATTGTTGTCTGTATGTAGGATGAAGTAACTTTAGATTAATGTATCAAGCTGCAATATGGTGGTGACCTTTACTGTTGTGAACCCTTTGTTCATGAACCCCCTTTAATCTAGAACAGTTTGACCTCATTTTCTCTGTTTTGGACAAAGAGTTACTCTTTAGACTCCATCTGTCTCATGAATGAGGTGAAGGAGTGAATGTTTTCACCTTTCTCCTTTTTTATTTTCTTGGATTTTCCCCTCTTTTAAAGACCTGTTAGAATGCACAAAATCAGATTTCAATCAGATTAAAAGGAGGAATTATTTACTAGCAACAGTTGGCAGCACAAATGGTTGACGACTTGTTCTTCACACACACTTGAGTTGTCAATCATTTCCTCCACCGTGTTGCTTGCAGAAACTTCAATGGTGTTTTGTGTGTCTCATTCAGATCTGCATCCTCCTCTTTACATGCCTCTATATGGTGTGCTACCTTGTTCTCACCCACTTCAAGAAGACTGCTGAGTTCGTCACAGGTGAGTTGAATCTTTTTAGTTCCCGCATTCTGGTGGTATGTGAGAAATCTTTTCATCAAAGGCTTATTAGAAGTTGCCTTCAGGGAGGCAGGGTGTTAACAGGCACACTGAGTGCGTTGTGTTTTGGAATGTCTTTTCCTCAGATTAGGTTGGCAACTGTATACAAGCTCCCACAGGTGTTCAGAAACGTGTTCCTTTGTGGAACGCTGTTTCTTTTTTTTTTTGCATGGTCACATGCACATTTCTTGATATCTGGATTTAGCTAAAAAATGGAAGCTCTGGAGGTGAAGAGGATATATCATTTGTCTTGTGCATGGACTACAGGAGGGGTGATGAAAGTGTAGCAGCATAAACTGAGTCACCTGAAAGGCATTTAAGGAGACTCCACAATGACTACCATTGTAATGCAATTTGTCATAATGCTATTATTCTGTTTCCATTGACACTGTAATAAGAGTTCAGACCTTTTTTTAAACCCTTTAAAACGCTAGATGTAGACTGCTGAAGTGTTCAGGATGTCACCACAGCAGGGGGGGACACTTTGTGTGCACGTGTACCCATGCTTTGTAATTACTCCCATACAAGTCACGGAGGACAGAAGCACAGTTGTGCCCTGCAGCCAAATGACGATTGTGCAACTCCATGGAGCAGAGTTGTTTGCGACACAGAGCAGCCAAGAATTGGCTGTTGCTTCATATGGATTACCTTCTTCTCCAACAGCTGTAACAACTTTCACTAAAGAAGGTTTTGTTTAATGATGTAGGAAGAACAACTGAAACATTTATTGTGGGTCTCTGCTCTGTGTTACTGAACAGTTTTCAAAAGCCCAACTGAAGGGTCTTCAGGCTTTGCATGTTTGCTGTATTTATTTGGATTCTTGGCCTTTCTTGAACAAAATGTTCCAAGTATGCCTCCAACCCGCCCCCTTCTCTGAGTGCTGGACTTCACCTTCATAAAGACTTCATTCTCTCCATGCCTACTTGCTTTAAAAACCCACTCTGATGAAAACAGTGTTTTTAGCATGTTATTGTATCTTTTTTTTCTGACAATGGAGGACAGGTATAAAGAAAATTAAAACTGCATTTCTGAGTATTTCTTTATTAAAATATTTGAATCAAGAGCAAAGAAAAATGCAGTTTGGAAAAGAGTTTATTTGTGAAAGTTCTGTATCCACTTGCAGATCCACAAATAGATCTATTAGCGTCTTTGTTTTCCTGGTCTGAGCTGGCATCTGCCTCCTAACTGTACGGCTGGATAGCTCCAATATTGCTCGCCATTTTTGTTGCACCAGTAATGTTATGTTGGGGTTGTGAGGGGCTGTAAGCTAGAGGGAGGACAAGTGACCAGAAGGGGAGGGTGCATGTGCTTTCTCCGTGCCTAAGTTTCCTTCCACAACTCTGAGGTGAATTTCTAATGAAGTCCTGCCGCTCTGCAGATACTATGTCCTTTATTTATGGCTAAAAATAACATACTGATCGTGTTTAAAAGGCCACTGGAAACGCTTTTGTAATTTTTTTTTTTGTTACAACATATCAGACCCCTCTGTTTTTCTACAAAAAGGACAAAGTTTTTGCATTAAATTTCATCGATTTGTTTGTCTTTTTTCCAGATGATATTGAAGACGCTACAGTCAATAAAATTGCGTAAGTAAAAACCTCCAATAACAGCTACCAGCAGAATGTTCTCTTTGGAGACGCCTTTCCGAGTCGCTTATCAAAATGACATGTAGAGGCCATTTCTTTGTGTTTTTATTGCCTTACTTTTTCAGTGTGTTGCCATATGACTTCACTGTCCTTTTTGCACTTTGTCCTTTCACGCTGGAGCAGATAGTTGAGGCTGCATTAGTGTTCCACCTGCTGATTTGTTCTCTCGTGGAGCCTAATCAGAGGCTGCTCATGTTCTGACTTCTCTTCCTGCAGACTGTGGTTGTGCACGTTCACCCTGTCTGTCGCGGCGTGTGCTGTGCTGCTTCTCCCCATCTCCATTCTGTCAAACGAAGTCCTGCTCACCTTTCCGCACAGCTACTACATGCAGTGGCTCAACGGATCTCTCATACATGGTACACCATAAAGCCTTATTACAACACTACAGTGCACAGTAAAAAGTATCGGCTTCTCTTGAGCGTAGTCAAACTCCACAGGGCAGCGCTGCTTCTGTGATAAAATCTGAATCAATATGAAATAGCACTGTGAGCAAATGGATAATTAATATGGATCAGAATAGCTTTGACCTCACAGTTTGGAGTTATTCTGTTTAACTGCTGCTGACTCCTCATTAGCTTTCAGCTGAAGTGAGTCAGACTAATACAAGTTTTGTAGGTATTATTGAGGAATGGTGGTTGTGCACTAATGACATTCATTTTTTTGTATAACTTTCTTTTCTTTTAGTGTTGGCCTGTGTGAGCTTTCTTGTTATTTTGCTATGTTAAGCCCCCCAGTGGTAGAAAGCGGTACTGTCGGTTTTTCATTCAAACTGAAATAAATGCAAGTGCTAAAAATATATATTTTTATCTTTTCAGGCTTGTGGAACCTAGTCTTTCTTTTTTCCAATTTGTCCCTGGTCTTCCTCATGCCCTTTGCTTATTTCTTCACCGAGTCAGAGGGATTTGCAGGATCCAAAAAGGTATTGAATTTCTTTTTGCCTTACATATAGAAGATATGAAGAAAGCCTTCACTTACAGCAGTGTTCTATATCTCTGTTCTGTGGCTGTGTAGGGAGTCATGGCAAGAGTGTATGAAGCGGTCGTGTTGCTCCTGCTGCTGGCTCTGCTCGTGCTGGGCATTGTGTGGGTGGCTTCAGCTCTCCTCCATGACAACATAGCTCGAAAGAGCCTCTATGGTGAGTCATTTCTGCTATAGCTGCTGTACTTCTCATATGAACTTGGCACACAGTTTTGCAAGTGTTCTTCCCTTTTTCGTCTCTCAATTGCAGACCTGTGGGAGTATTACCTTCCCTACCTATACTCGGGTATCTCTCTGTTTGGAGTGCTGATGCTTTTGTGTAAGTGCACCTCAACGACCTTTAGGAGTTGTGAGAATTGTGTTTTGACTTTTGCTGATCATCTTATGGGTTTTGTCTCCTCAGTGTGCACCCCTTTTGGGTTATCTCGCATGTTCAGTGTAACGGGCAGCCTGCTAGTCAAGCCACGGGTGAGTCACAGACTGAATGTTAAAATAATAACCGACTGAATGACTGCAGCCTCACTGGCGGCTCTGTGTGGCTGTTTTTCATCACAGCTATTCACTTCACATTTTCTGAACCCCCCTTACTTTCTTTGCAGATTTTTAATTTGTTGTGTTTATGGCAGAAAAAAAGATGTGATGCATAATCAGTATTTAAAGTGAATTTTTTAATCACGCTTACTAATGCAAATAAAAAAGGCGTTCTGCCTACACATGGAAAACAACTAAAAATGTCACTTTACATGGCTTTAAAAAATGTTTATTTGGAAAAAAAATACTTTCAATCTTAATATTAATTTCTACATTTTATAGGAACGAGTACACAATTATAATTTTGTAAAGACCGTTATTTACCTGATATAGCTCCAGCTATTTTCCCTGGTTTTTTTAACACACAAGTTACAAATAACATTCATTTTGTAAAACTAAGTTTAAAAAAAGAAATAAAAGGTACAATTAATGTTTGTTTTTTCTTTTTACAAATGAGGTCAAATCAAGTCATAGCTTTAATGGACAAAAATGTCGTAATGAAGGAGGTCTATTGCGTGGTCTACCAACTAAACTACCCACTTACTAAACAAATAATTGCAGTTGATTATCGATTAAACATTAGTGGTTGTAATACTTAACTTTCCTTTTTTACTAAGTATTTCAGAAATACAAATTTTAATTCTGCTCCTATGTAATTAATGCTCTTTTCAGTCATTGTCAATAAAGATGCACTTCTGGTTTTCAGAATCTACTTTGCATGTATATTTAGTTAAACTTTGAAACTATGAAAGGTGATAGGGAAAAATGCTTCTTTTACCTGCTACTTTGATGGAATCAACCTGGATAAATTAGAAACTACTCGGACTTTAAATATATTAATTTTTAGTTTTTTTTACCACTGATTTGGCCAGCTTTTCAGGTGTAGATTTCTGGTTTATTTTATATTTGCCAGTTTTCTTAAAAACTATTCTGTCTTTATTAAGCTGCTGGAAGATATAGAAGATACACTGAGCTGCTCCATGTTTGAGGAAAACTCTCTTCGCAGGAAACTTAACTGTAAGTATGTGTATTAATCACACTTGTGAGAACGGCGTTCTCCTGGGGTCTTAGAAAGCCTTAAAACAATTCAATTTATGAATTTGGAAATTATACCTTAAAAAATGTGCTGTTTTATTACTATATAGTTTTATTTGTATTTCGCATTTACTAGTACTGTGGTTTTGTTTATTTAAGAAATGATTTGTTCTGAAAGTCAAGGATTTCATTTTTCTTTGTCAGTAGGGCTGGTAAACAGGCCTAGAAATTGGTCTTTATTTTGGATGTGCTTGGTCTTAAAAAAGGTCTTAATTTTAACTTGAAAAAGCATGTAGGGACCATGTTTTTACCTCAGTGCACAATCAAATTGCCTTGTGTTTTTCTTTTGTTTACATCTGATTGTAGGTGGGAACCAGTCGTGTTGGTCTAAACTAAACATGGAGGCTTTGAGACAGGAGTATCAAACAGTCCGGACCAAGCGTGTAGCACTGGGTAACATGGATCAAAAAGACATTTCTTGCTATTTTAAAACTTTTTTTTCCCCGTACACTCATTTAAATATTTTTTTCCCTCCCTAGAGATGCGCAGGAAAGCATCCCCATGGCAGCGGAACCTGGGTTACCCTCTGGTAATGATAGCACTCCTGGCACTGACGGTATATATAATTTGATGCGCATTTATGAAAATCCTGCCGGTAAATTGAATTTGGTTGTGGGTAATTGTGTAACTCCTGTTCCTCTTCAGGTGATGTGTGTTCTAATGGTCTGTTTCAATGTATTGGAGTTGCTGCTGGATGAAACGGCAATGCCCAGAGGAATGGAGGTGAAGAAACTTGCTGCAAGACTTTTATTACGGAAGACAGTTTTCAGTGCCATTACTGAGTTTTGTGTCTTGTTGTAGGACCCTCATCTGGGGATGGCTTCTTTCTCCATGTTTGGTTCACTAGGTGCTGCAGTTCAAGTGGTTCTCATCCTGTATCCTTTCATCACCTTAACTGCTGTAGATGTAATCATTCATTCCATTTCTTTGGAAAAATCCACAAACTCAATGACATTTTTACTAAAGCCAATAGTATATTTTGGCAGTAGAGTGAGTCCACACAGTTCAACTGGTACTCAACTACAAGTATCATTTACCTCTGACTCAACAGCCTACAAATAGCTCCTCAAAAATAAAAAAAACTCTGATGCTTAGTCATTGTTATATTTACATGCTATATCTGATACTCCTGCATATGTTACTGTTGTCCTTAAAGAAAATCAGTTACCTGATGTTATCATCAGTCGTTGGTTTCTACAGTTCTTCTCTGTTCTGTGGTCTCCTTCCTCGTGCCAAAGACACCAACCTGACCCAGGTATGTAACAGTCGAGCACCACATTCCCTTTACCTCAGGTTAAAATGGTGCTAACAAATCATTTGTGTTTACAGTTGATCGTTACAACCAAATGTCACTTTCTTTCAGATAATTGCAAATTGTGTTTCGCTGCTTATTCTGAGCTCAGCCCTGCCAGTCTTCTCCCGCACACTTGGTAAGACGTGGCTTCCACATTTACCAAAGATTACAGCCGCATAGTAAGCAGTAAACTGGTTCACGTGTGTTCTGTGCTTGCTATAATAAATAGTTACACTCGTTTCTCACTGTTCAAAACACTAAATGCTGCTCAAATGAAAGCTTTTGTGTTTACATTTTTCAATTCTAATGTTTTTCTAGTCACTTTTACCACAATTCCATCGTTATGCATTCAAATGTTTAAAATTAAAAAAGAGCAATTATTCTGAATAAAATCCAGTTTTGATGTATTACAAACCTACAAACTGAAAATTTCATGGGGAAAAAAAGTGTAAATCTGAATTCTTAACCTACGGCTTCTCCCTACCCTTACATTTAGCCCTCCAAACAGAGAATTATGGAAAAATAGTCTTCAAATTTGGACGTTACTAACCCTCGATGAGGTCATGAATAGTTGCCTATCGTCTACGTTACGGCGTAGCTGCCAGCACTCGGAAAATACATAACGAAAACGTGCTTTCTAGCTTTAAAAAGTCATGCTAAAACAGAAAGTCATTGCTTACATTTATTTGAATGTAAACTTCTGTGCTTCAGAGCATCCCCACGTGAAGAAACGCCTTTCTCCTCTGCGTCATATTGTGCCATGGTCACCCTCCCGGTGGAGGGATACACATCCCTAAGCCCCTACGCTTTAAAAAAAACAATTTCTGACACCACTAAAGCTTCCAGTGCCCCTACAATTAGAGAATTGAATAAAGAATTCAGATTTTGCCTAATTTATTTATTTATTTATTTCCTAATAATTCTGCCTCATGCTTTGGAAAGCTAGATACCTAAACTGGAATGATGCACATTTCAAAGTTACGAAGCTGGTCAGAATCTTTCTTAAAAAAAAATGCTATATAACATTTTAAATGGAAACATGTTTTTGCTTTGTCACAACCTGAATATTGGATTACAGCATTTAAAATACTCATCCGCTCACTCAAGCTTAGGAGGCTTCTTAACAGAAAAGACTGACAAACTAAACTCTGCTTCAGCAGCTGGACTTTGTGATGAATAATCTCAAATATGCATCGATCTCTGTTTCAGAAACTCGGTGACAAACATTTTTGTTAACTGATATGGACCTCACGTTTTGAATTCTGCAAAATCATCACTTGTAGTTTTAAAGCCATCCACAAGAGGTCATGTGTACTTCATGAAAGTGTTGTAGCTGAGGGTTAGCTTGAGCAGAGCATGTGCATGTAACGTCTGTTCCTCTGCATCAGGGATCACCCGCTTCGACCTGCTGGGAGACTTCGGTCGATACAACTGGCTGGAGAACTTCTACGTCGTCTTCCTTTACAACATGATGTTCGCCGGTCTCACCTCAGCTTCCCTGATAAAGACAGTCACCTGGGCCGTACAGAGAGAGCTCATCCGCGCTTTTGGTCAGTTTGAAACACTTGTGTCTGTGGCACTGCGTTGGGCTGAAATGAGCTTACACTTGGATAGCCGTGTCACAAGTCTCCCCACCTTTGGCCCTGTTTCCCGACGGGTTGGTCCCTCTTCCTCAGATAGAAAGAGCACAATTCTTTCAGGAAGTTTTAAAGGGACAAGAGGAGAGTCTGGTTCCCCCTTGGGGACCTTCAGGCACATTGCCCTCGGAGTGCACACACCCTCTAAACTTCCACCCAACACAAACAAGCACTGGCCCACCGACTGCACGCACACCTCCCCAAAGTATAGATGGCAGCTCTGCTGCACTTTCTAACTTACCTTTGAATAGTGATTAATAGTTTTTTATAAACCAAAAACGTTTGCAGTACAATATTTTTAATACCACGCTGATGTTTGTCTCTTTGCAGGACTCCACAGGTTGCCTTTGACTGTGTCACGCTCCACTGTGCCCTTCAGACTCCTCCTGGCTAGTGGTCTGTCTAAGATCCAGTGACAATGTTGACCTCATCACTGAAGTTTTTAATATTTGAAAAAAACAAGCCAGTTCTAATATCCCTTTGCTGTATTGACGACACTACAAGTCAATCGATTGTTGGCTGGCTGGCACGGGAGTTTGGACATGGAGTCTTCGTCTGCACTGAGCCCAGACGGACACTGCTTCATGTTCCCGGTTGATACTTTTTCTAAAGAAGGTCCAGGTTGGTGCCACTGTTGTGGAGGTTACTGGAACAAGAGGAAAAGGGATTCAAGCCTTATTGGAGAGTCTCGCCATCGCTAAGAACAATGCAGCCCCTCCAAACGCCTTAAAAAAGAGGGTCCTTTAAAGCAGTTGTGCTGTTGACACATGTGAAAGTCGGCAGTTATTTTGAAATATTACACTCTAGCTGTGACATCATTTCCTCTTTCCTTTTTTTTTTTTTTAGGTCGCCTGAATGCTTATGTCTTTGTGGTTCTCGTTCAGTTTTTTAAGGAGTGTGCCACCATTTTAAGATTGGGAAGCTTGTGCTTTCACGGTGGCTGGAGTTTAAACTTTTATTTTTAACAGAAAGTGTTTTTGGAGGAAATCAGGATGGCTTCTTGTATGTCTGTGGATCTATACGTTACACAGGGAACATAAGATGCATGGAATAGTTTTTCAAAATCAGTAACAAAAGTATTCTGAGATAATAAAAAAAAATACACTCTTTTTTTACAAACCAGCTTAGGACAAGAACATAAGAATTACTTGAGAAGAATTTTTTTTTTTTTTTTAAGCTTTACTGCTAGTTTTACTCAGTATTCTTGAATGTGACACACATTAGGAGGAAAGAGACAATCAAACTGTGAAGCATAAAATCTTTTTTGGGAAAGTGCAATACTTGATATAAAATCATACCTTTAAACTTTACCAAAAATGTTCTCCTCTTTCGGGTTCCTCTCATCTCGGTCTTCTCCATGTTAGACACTATGGTTGTAGTCATTTCTACATTTTCTACCAAGCTGTGACTGAGGAGCCTCGAGGTATTATTTGTTTTTTACGATGGTCACACGTTTCTTTATCTCAGCACTACCTTAATATCTGCTGTGTTCCTTGATTCTGCTGCTGTTCTGTCCCGTTGGTTCGTCCAGCAGAGGATGGTGTTTCTTAAATCAAACCGGAGCCTTTTTACTGTGAGGTTCAGTTTCTAAAGTCACTAAGTTTATATTTGCATTTTATACAAAACACAGTTTACAAATGACTTTTTGGGGAATGTTATTTTGGATTTTTTTTAACTGAGGTTTTCTAATGTGGTTTTATTGTTATTTATGGGCATTTTAGGGTCTATACATTGCATTAGATTTTCTTAGAGCTTTTATTTGTAATGTATCTGAGCCAAAAGAAAAGTTGTCATTTTTGTAAATTTGTTTACTTTGATGGCTCACGTTTGCCTGAATCTTTTTTTTTTCTTTAGTTTTGTGACCTCAAAGCAATAAATATTTGAGTTTTGTTACATCTTTGTGTCTTTTTTTGGTAGCCTTCCTACTGGAAACCATTTCTTTGATGCTGCCGTGTTTCATTAAATGTTGCAAAAGTGTCTCTTGTGCCGTGCGGTGGGTGTTTGCGTCTGGTAAGGTCATCTATCCTCTGCCTCCCCTCCACCCTTTTGTTACACGTCTTTAATCAGCAGCAGAAGAAAGCCGTATTTTGACCCGTCTGTCAGCAGTGTCCACCAGCGGACGCCACCACAGCCGTGGCCCACGCTTTCCCCGCTTCGATGCAAGTGGCCGATAAAAAGTCTGTAAATCAGGAGGACGGGGCTTCACTCACATTTACTCTTTGACGTCTCAACCACCCACCTCCTTTCTTCTATTCCTTTTCCTCAGCTATTGTTCATTTCCTCTCCTTTTTTTTCTCTCTTGAAGAAAAAGTCCCGCTCTGATTAATTTTCTCTTTTATTTTTTTGTTTTGTTTGCATTTCTTGTTTTGTTTTGTGGACCATTTTAATGAAGCTTACTTGGTTGGAGCTTTTGTTTTTTCCACTGCACTTCCTTTCCCTGAAAAAGATCACGAATGTTGATGTAACTTTACGTGCACATCTGGAGACGGGTAATAAATACATGAGAGAGGAAAAACGGCACAACTTTTTAAAATAAAGTTTAACAATCTTAGAAAGTTGAAACACTGCAACTTTTTCTTTAAAAAAAATGATTTTTTTGTGAATCGACATGACCTTGATGTCTTTTTGGCAGTTTTTTTTTTAAAGGTACTAATACTTATTTTGATCTGTAGCATTAATATATTTGGACTAAAACACTAAGGTGCCACAGTAAAGGTTAAACACAGTTCAGCAGCTGTCCCTGCAGTCCTATTGGGTATTGGGACAAGATGTCGGACGTATTGGGACAAGGCGGGAAGCTGGCAGCTTGTAATGAGATGTGATAGGCTATCTTTATTGTCAAAACATAAGAATGAAGGGGGGAAAAAGACGCAGATTAGCCTTCCTGACAGTCGGCCGTTTGAAGCTTGTGCCAAAGTGCATTAAGGGCTGTTATTCCCTCTTTTCCACACTTGAAATACAGAATCAGTCAGGAAAAGGCGAGACTTGCTTGCTAATCAACTGATAAAAGGGCCTCACTGTCCATTTACCAATGCTGCTGCCATCCTGTGTGCACACTCATGGCACACTCGCTTCACACACTTGACGGGTGCTGGCGTTGACAGAATACTGCGAAAAAAACGCGTCTTAAAGTCACTTTAATTAAAAACATACTACTGATTTGATCATATATTCTACATAATCACTGTCAAGTACTATCAGAATACACAGATGTCCCTCTTCCTGCTCTCATACTAAGTAAAAGACAGTGGAGAGGGTGGTGCATCTGTGGGCTGGAAAAGAAGAGGGAAGTGGTTAATGGCAGCTCTCTGACTTTCCTTTATTCTATACCCTCATGGTGGCCTCCATCAGAGGAAGTGAATCCTGCAGAAAGTGCTTTGAGCCCTATAAGATTCCAAATCAGCTCAGAATGTGAGAATATGTTTTATTGTGCATTCCAAAGAGATTCCTAATGTCACCCTTGACTGCACTCTGAGGAGAACACTGGCTTGCAAGTTATGAGTGAGTTATTAGTGTTTCTGTAAGTCATTAACGACTCTACAAATCAAAGAAAGTGCAATCTGCAGGTTCATCCGGTGTTTGAACATCAGCGCAGGTGAACACGTTCAAAAACCGGCTGGGAGGCGGGGCTAACTCCAGCAGGAAAGGTCTCATTTTCAGTGCTGAGGCATTGCAGGAAACCAAACCATTCACCCAGCCATGTACTCCCATCCTGAAATGGGGGAGTAAAGGGCTGAGAGTCAGGGGGAGGGAGGCGGACAGGGGCACCAAAATAAAAACTAATAATGACTTTATTTCCATCTCAAACCCACAGATGTCCGTTTCCTTCCTTTCCCTTTTATGCCTGATGGAAATCTTTTTGTCCTGAATGCCTTTGAAGAGAAACGTCGGCGTGGGTCATTGTAGATACCAAAGTGTTTGTTGCTTTTTTTGATTGAGTCATTCCCTGCATTTGTTACGAAGGCTGACATCTCTCATCTGCGAGGCTGGAAGGAGATTGAACCCTCCTCCGTGTTTACCGTAAGGACAGGAAGATGCAGCTTTGGGTGCAACCCCTCCTCACAACATCCTGGGATCATCTGGAAAGTTGACTTACCACAAAACTTGTGTGGAGCTCAGTGACCTCCAGTGCATCAATATGTAAAGAGAAATGATCAAAAATGTATATTTTTTTTTAAATTATTAAAAAATCAAGTAACAGATAGCATGGTTGCACTCTGACCTTTAATCAGCCATTAATTTAAGCTTCCTTGCATGATTGCGTCCCACCCTTTACACTCTCCCTTCTGCTAGTATTATCTGACACTCTATGTGTCTCCCAGCTATTGTTTTGAGCTGGATAAAAATAAAAAATGGTGTGCCCTGAGGGGTGTTTCCAGTAAAAAAGGTCTCGGAGGGGTTAGTGGGTATCAAGAGGGGTCCGGGGAGGGTCACGCTTGTTCCCTAAAGACAGGAAAGGCTGCACTGTATAAGTCATGGTCAGAAGTGTCAAGGCTGGACACTTGTGCTCAATCTTACGTCCTTCAACTCTGCCTGATTATAACACAAGAGTGTGACTCAGAGGGGTGGGAGATGTAGACAAAACAAGGATGTGCTACTTCCAAGTACATGAGACACTTAAATGTTTTCTAATAATTGAAATAGATTTTAAAGCCCAAACAGATGAAAGTGTCATCTGGCCCAAAATAGTAGCTGAATAGCTGGAGGTGGTTGGGGTCATTGTGAGAGCATCATATGCTCTTTGTATGGCTGAATTGGAGGCGTGTGCTGTCGCGGTGGGAGCGCGCAGAGGAAGGGAGGGCAATCTTGTCTAATAAGACCCAATGGCCGGTGCAAGGTGGTCAGGAGCGCGGGGACGCGTCAGAAGGCGAAGACAGAGGAGAAAATTAAAGGAGCAGTCGTCGTGAGAGCGGAGCTTTACCTGATGTACCGGGAATCTCAGAGCGCAGCGGCTGCGCCTTTTGGAGTTTGGAGCTATCTGGCTTTCAGTGCGCGCTTGGAGGGAAAGTGCGCGGAGACAGAAGCGGTAAGTGAGCAGAAGCGTCCACCTGTCGCCGTGCAGGGACTTCTAGAGGACACAGGAAGTCCACAGTTTCACTGAAACTAATACTGAGCATGTTTTTTTTCCCCAGCAAGTGATGCCAAACTTCTAAAACAGTTCAGCCAATCAGATCATTTCTTGAAAAGTTTTTGTCTTTTATAATCAACACATGAAATACATTTAAATTCATATAAAATAACAAAATGTGTCAAATTGGTCAGAAACTTCAATCTGTAACTTTTTACCATTAAAAAAAGGAAAAAAAAAATCAGCATCAATAATCAATGAATTGGAATGGACCAAAATTTGACCATCATTCAGTTGCAATCCCAAACCTGGATCCTCTGAGTCCTCAGAGCCCTCATCCTCCTCAATGAAGCAGTTCTGGTGGGCCCGTCGGGTTCAGCCTTGTCTGCTTGCTGTGTGGACCTGTGCATGGCTGGTTCAGGGATGCGGACCGGGCCCTGGCTATGGCATCCGCTCCAGGCCCAGGAAACTCACAGCCATGCACTACAAGCAGTTTTTCCCAAACTTCTCGGAAAACAACCTCGGGGCCAGTGGGAGAGCAGAGGGCAAGATCACACGCGACTCCGAGCGCTTCAATGAACTGGTGTGCAACTACAATCCAGATATTGTCTTCAAAGATGAGGAGAACACCGACGCAGACCGCCTCATGACTAAGGTGAGAACAGGGGATCTTTAATTTCCATTCACTTCTGTGACAACCCAGGTGATGGAGAATCTGCTCAACTAAAAGAAGCTTTCTTCTCCACAAATTCTGTCTTTTATTTTACTTTATTTCATATTATTTCACTATTTCCTTCATTGTTTCTACACTTACCTGCCTTTGCTTGGCTCCTAAATGAAACAAATATTCAACACAGCCTGTGTAAGTTTTAACCAAACTTTGCCTCCCTTTCCAGAGACAAACACCGCCCCTAAAGAACCAGAGTCTCTCAACTAGAACTCTTTTAATCTTTTACTAGAATTAAAGCCATTCACAGGATCGGCTCAGATAGAGCCACATAGGTGTCCTGAACACTCCAAATCTGTCTTTTCCCCAACATCCATCAGCTCAGCAATGATTGTGATTGTTCGGCGCTCAAATCTGTGTTCCTTTCACTCCCAGAGTGATTGTAATTGATGGAAATCTGTAGTTGTACATGTGTGCCCTCATATGTGTGCCTGTTTTTTTGCCCAGATGTGAAAGACGCTCTTTGTGCGTCGTTTGGTGACTCCAAAGGGTCGCCTATACAAAATTCCCGCCTGCTGAAGTAATGGCACCGTTGGAAAGGCAACTATTGTAGTTGTGACAATGAAGCGCCTCTCTTCAATGACACTGCGGGAGAAATGTACCCAGTTTGTTTTCTGTCCTTCACTCTTGCTGTCACATTCCCAAGTCCGTGCCCATACATTCTTCCCCTCTGCCCTGGTCTATCCTTTCAACCCTCTGCGCTGTTCTCCTGCTCACACGTTCTTCTCTCTTTCACTTTCCCCGCCGTCAGGTTGCAAATGTCTGCTGCGCTGCCGGCCGCAAGTGGCAAACGCACACAGGAGAAGACGACTGCATCACCTCAGATTGTTTTCTTCTCCAGCTCGGCGCTTTTGCGACAATGCTGACACAGTTTGTAACATTATGGCCCACGGGGGTGTTAAGAGTCACTGCGCGCATATTTGATCAAATGTCCCTGGGGTGAAAGCAAGTAACTCAAGCCTGGAACAATCTGGAAAGGCAGAGAATGGCCTTGATTATTCTGTCACCCTGTTGAAAAGGCCAAAGAATGCACAAAACTGGCTACAGTAGGCCAGTTCTTGCAGTCTGATTGTTTGAGTAAGGTTGAGGCAGACTTTAACGGAGCGGAGAAGTTGTGTTTGGATGCCAGCAGACAAAAGGTCTTAGGGCGAGAGCCAATGAGGGCGTTGAGGAACGGCGGTCATCTTCTGCTGAGTGTTCCTGACAGCAGTCTGTAAGGTGCACTTTCCTATTAAGATTAGCAGAATCTAGCCGTCACAGGATGGATACCATCTCCTGTGTCCAAAGATGGGAGGATTGGCCTTAAATACATTTTAAAAAGGCTAAAAAAAAACCACAAAAGAAAATCTGACCTTCTAATAAACCCTGTGCTATGAATAGAAACCAGAAACACACCCTTAACTTGTAAAATAGTAGTCAAATAAACTGAATAAAGACATCAAAATCTACACCCAAAAGTCTTTATGAGTCTAAAAAATAATGAATGTTTGTTATTTCAGTTCCTAAAAATCCTTATTTTGTAACCACAAAAACAAACAAAAGCTAAAATTCATGTTTTTTTCTATAATATAAATTCATTTTTTTGAAATCTTAAATGATGTCTTACTAGAATAAACCCTGCAGAATCAATTGGGAGGGTAAAGTACACCTTCCAGAAACCAAATGTGTAAATTTGAGGTGTTTCTGCACTGTTTCGTCTTGTGTTATTATGTGCCAAACTGGAGCCGTCTGCTGCTCTCTCTGTTCCAGCGATGTAAGGACTGCCTGAACCGGCTGGCCATTGCAGTGATGAACCAGTGGCCTGGGGTTCACTTGCGTGTGACAGAGGCCTGGGATGAAGATGGTCACCACCCTCAAGGCTCTCTTCACTATGAAGGCCGGGCTGTGGATATAACCACTGATGACAGGGAAACCGAGAAGTACGGCCTTTTGGCCCAGCTGGCGGTAGAGGCCGGCTTCGACTGGGTCCACTATGAGTCCAAGTACCACATTCATTGTTCAGTAAAGGCTGGTAAGTTTAAGAATAGCACATTCAATAATTCAAGGCAATCTGTTTTAGTGATTTTTTTCTGCTCGTCCTCCTGCAGATCATTCTGTTGCTGTGGAGAGAGGTGGCTGTTTTCCAGGCTGGGCCCGGGTTACTCTTGCTGGTGGGAAGCAGAAGAGTTTGTCCTCACTGGCTCCCGGTGACAGGGTCATGGCCTTGTCTGAAACGGGTCAGGTCGTGTACACCCCAGTCCTTTCCTTTCTGCACCAGGACCAGGAAAGCCTGTCTACGTTTCTGTCCCTGGAGACCAAAGAGGGGTACACGCTGGTCCTCACTCCGCATCATTTAGTCTTTTTAGCCCCCGACTGCGGACACGACATTAGCGAGTACCAGGCTCGTTTTGCTAGCAGGGCCAAAACAGGAGACTGCGTCCTCATCAGTACAGCAGACAGTCAAACGCAGCCGTCCCGGATCGTCTCGGTCTCAGTTGCAGAAAGTGTGGGAGTGTACGCGCCCTTGACAGAAGCTGGAACCTTGTTTGTTGACAGGGTGCTGGTCTCCAGCTATGCACTGGTGGAGGATCACAGACTTGCACACTGGGCGTTTGGACCTCTGAGGCTCTTTTATTCCTTGACGGAGCTACTTTGGGCAGAAGCAGCAGATCAAACCACGACTGGTCCAATAACTCTAACAAACACTAAGTCACATTTTAGCACTTTGAGCATAAAGAAAAGAATTATAAATGAAGGTTTTATACACACACAGAAAAATCTCACTGAAACTTTCAGGGTGGAAATTCAAGCGAAGCGTGAGTCCGAAATTCACTGGTATGCTCGGTTACTGTACAGGTTTGCATGTGTCCTGTTAGACTCCAATTTATTCTACCCTTAACAGCCTGAAACAATAGAACTTTAATCTATTATAGTAAAAAAACCTGCTAACATTATGATGTCAAAACAGTTTGTCAGACAATCACCGTTCACGACACATTTCTTGAAAGTATCTCACTTAAAAAGAGGATTGTTTAAATGGAAAAAGAATGAATTTCTACAGCAACAGAATCTTTATTTTTGTACTTTCTGAATAATATATTCATATATGTTACATTTTTTATATAAATACACTACTTTTACTGTATGCACTGACTTGGTGTTATGTTATAAAACAAATAAAAATATAATTTTATTCAACCAAATAACCACTTTTTCTTCAAGCTGTAAATTCACTTATTTTCCTGAAAAAAATATGATTGAAGCTTCTTTAGGGACAAGGAGTTCTTGTTTGGTGGACAGCTCACGTGTGCATGTAGCAGAGTGCAACTATTTCCCAGTGGCTAATCTAAAAGTTTACAAGTTAATGAAAAGCCCAGACTTACTTAATATTCGCCTCACTTTCGCTCCACTTTGACATTTTCAGACCTTTTCACCTCATTAGCTTGAAGGTTTTTTTTTTAGAAAGTCAGAGGGGGCTGATTGCTTTTTTAAGTATCACACTCATCCTTTGTTACTTTTGTTCTATGTCTCACACACACTCCAAATTTCATTTACATTTAAAGCAAAACAACAACCTTTTAATATATGTTTAAAGTTCTAAAGTCTTAAAAGTTTGACTGAGAAGTATAAACTCCTGCGCCCTCTAGCGGAGGATCTGAAAATGCAACACTCCCAAAATTGTAATTGTAAACCAATGAAATTCATGAAATGTGAGGGATAAATACTCATTTAATGTATGATACCAACAATTAAACATTAAATATATGTAGTTTTCTTGGTTATATTTAAGAATAGTGTGGCAGTATTTTATTTATAATTAAAGATTGCCTCCAAAAACACAGAAAACAAACAAATATTTACTAAAATTATTTCAAAGCTGTGTCAAAAATCAATAAACTGAATGAAAAACGCTATAATATTAAGATAATCGATTACCAATCGATTGACTAAGTTATTATTTTATTTTATTTATGCTCTTGAGGTTTTATTACAAATCTATAACAAATATAAAAACAATGTGTGTTCTCCTTTGGTTTGTGCAACATCTGTGAAGGTATTCTAGAGGATTATCTTAATAAAACACAGGAGCCAGATGGGAAAGCACTGGCTTCAGTGGTTGACCAATAGGAGCAGCCTGGTCTCATAAAACCAGCCTCTATTTACATCCACTGGCCAATCAACAGCTGCTTTCTAAACTGGTCTCAGCCCCCCAAAATCTAATCCAATTTTCCTAAAGCTGAATGGAGAGTTAAGTAATCCTGCCGGTTGGAGCAGTAATAACCTGTTTTCAAAATTAAAACACGCTCACCCCACACTCAGGTAAAGCCAGTCTCTGACACTGCGGTCAAATAAAACAAAGCATAATCATATTTCATGAAATCAAAGGGCCTGACTTCCTGAAGGGGGAAGGTAGATCCTCACTTCCTCTACACACAGATGCAGTTAAGTGTTTTTATCTGATAAAAACCTCCACAGATGACAGAAATGAAGCTATTTTTTGTCTTTCTGTTCTCTGTCAGTTTGAAAGATTAGTCATATGCACGTTTGAATGAATATTTCTGGAGGAAACGTATGAAAACAGCTCTAAAAACAGAACTGGTTACTGTATAAAAATCATGTAGTTTCTTTATTATTAGTTACAAATGTTTACAAAAAATAATAAAAGTAGATGTTTTGTACCAACTAGATGTTCTTGTGCAAGTATGAACCTCATGTGACATTTCTTTAACGCTCCTCTACGTATAACAGCAAGACGTGGAAGATTTCAACGTGTTATCGCCTAAATTCTCTCCATATTTGAGGTATTTAGTAGAAGCTCTTCTCTTTCAACACTTACATCCAAGTACAGATAAGTGCTCTTTTCTGAGGTATGTCAAGACCTGATATGGATTCATTCTATGACCTTCTTGCAATGGTTACCCAACCTAATTTTCGGTAAGTTCATAGGATCACTCCAATGACATTAAAGCTGCTGTAGAGGCTGTACCGCCCCAGGCCTTTGGATATTTATTTATTTATTTATTACTGTGGATTTAGTAAAAGACAACAGGAGGAGGTTGTTGCTTTGGTCACTATAGATTTTGACACTGTAGAAATAAAACTGTGAAATTAATTTGTGTCAAATGCCTAAAAGTAGAAAAATGATAGCAAGTCTGTGCTGATATTTTTAGGATGAATTCCTAAAATATTGTTTTTGTTTTTGTTTTTTTTTATAGACTCACTTCGATCACCTTTTAAAAGTGTTTATCCAAAATTAAAAAAAATATTGATTTCCAGGACATGATTTCTCCAGAGGGGCAGGAGTTTGTTAGAAATTCACCTCTTGAATTTTGGATGGGAATGTTGGTGCGGACTGTATATAGAAAACTGGACAGTGACCCCCCTCCCCACACCCCCCTAACAGGAAGTATCTGTTGGCTCCAAGAAGCTGAAATCTCATAGACTCTGTCATATATTTGTCAGAATAACCATTTTTTCTGATACCTTTTTTAAGCTTCTTGATAATCCTTTTTTTTCTTTATTGAAAGTAATTCAAGTTATAAACTGACCAATCAGATACCACAGTAAAAGTATGTGATGTTCGTGTCCCCCACCTTTAAGGTTTAATTGAGAGATTCTCCTGAACCCACTTTCAGTGGAAGGGGACTGAAGGTTACTCATGATTGGCGACACTAGTTGCCATAGAAACATTGACTCAGTCTGACCTGGACCAATCACTGTCGTCTGGCTCCAACATGGTGACGTCCGTATTCTGAAAAAAAAAAACCCCTTCATTTTGCTGAAGCTGGAGGTAAAATATTTTTCTATGGGTGATGTCACTCCGCCTCGGTCCAGTTCAATATAAACAGTCAATGGCGTGGAGCAACCCCGCCCTCACCGGTTCTCCCACTAGCTTACAGCCCTTTACAACCCCAACCTAACATTAACAGCGCAACAAAAATGGTGAGCAATATTGGTGAGCAATCCAGCTGTATGGTTTTGAGCCAGATGCCAGTTCAGATGAGGAAAGCAAAGACGTTCATGGATCTATTTGTCTGCAAGTGGATGCATCCTAATGGAGCGGACCAGAGAGCATATTTTCTACATCGCAAAAACAATATTTTTCAAACTGCAATTTTCAAATAAAGAAATACTCAGAAATGCAATTTAAGATATATACATATATATATTCCCCTATCAGAAAAATGCACATGTTAAAACACCAGAAAACACTTTTCATTGGAGTGGTTCCTTCCTGAGAGGTTTTTGACAGTTTTGCCCTAAAAAGCAAACTAACTATGGAGGAATTCAAAATCAAATCTTGTTCTTTCAATTAAAATGTGAGAATATGGAATTTCTTGAATGCAGTAATGGAACCTAAATGACTTAAATAAAAAGTAAAATCTCAAAACTCACAGGAAAATAGATTAAATGTTGGATTTTTGCAAGATTGCGACCATTAAATGTGCACGCAGCAGATTATTACGCGGTTGCTATCGGAGAATAGTTAAAGAAGTACAAATGTATTAATGAAAATAAAGCAAAAAACGTCGAAATTCAAACGCAGCTGAGCAGTCGAAGCGCTCCCTGACAGCCTTCCAATAATAACAATCTAATAAAAATGGCTTCCGTTGATCCGAAAATCTAATGACCTAATATTTAGCATCCACCATCATTTACTGCTCGCATTCGCCAGATTGAAACGCTTTAATGTACACTGTGTAATTATCACAGAGGAGTTTAGAGATTAGCCGAAAATGAACGGCGTTTTCACGTTTGGGTTTGAAAAAAGAACACACACAGTTTGCCTTTGTTCATTTTACACGACTTGTGTTTTATTTTGACGTAGTTGTTTATTGCCTAACACGGCTAGCACTGGCTAGCAACTTAGCGGAACAACCGAGCGGGGACGCAGCGCAGTTTAACCAAGTGAAGAAGAGATGCTAGTGACCCATACAAGGGTACCCATGCAAACTTTAGCTGCAAATGTTTGTCGATGAAAAGTATGCTGCCGGTCACAACTCAAAGAAACGTGTGTTTTCTCCGCTTGCCTACAAAGTCTAGGATTGTGATTTACCCAATTGAGTGCAAACTTGCTTCTACGACCTCGCCAGTGAGATTCCAGAACAGCACCAAAGCTAACTGATGTTAGCATTCAAGCTACATTCACTACCACGGAGCCATTGCATGAAGCCGGGAAACGATTTTTGGGGACTGGCTTTTCGACATGTGTTTGTGCTTAACATCTTCCCGACGCCGTATAACCACTTGATACTGAGCGCCGGTCGTCGGTTCGGTTGGTGACTGACTGTCCATCTGGTTGAAGAGCTAGCACAGCCTTTGCCTTCCGCCACCGTGCACTTCCCCCACTCCCACGGCAACCGGCTAACCGAAGCGTTAGTCCGGTACTTAAAATGAAGCGACCATCCGCAATTCTGGACTTTGTGGGGCTCTTTGGATTTTGCTGATGCACGAGGAGACGATACCGTTTTTGTGAGGTGAGCGGCCACATTTACGACATTTCTGAACTTTTCTTTGCATCGTACATGCCTTAAGACATCAGGACTGACCTTAGACCGGCTGTTAGCTCTGCCATTGGTAGCATTTAACTACTCGTCTGGACCAAATGAGGGGGGTATCTAGTTGCTGGAGCGCTAGCTAAATTACTTCTGCGTTTACTTGTAGTTGTTTCGCGTTAACTCTATCGACGTTTTGGTCCACCGTTTGACCATCTGACACTTTTGAAAAGAACGCGTTCCCGTGTGAATTATTACATGCAGTCTTATCTCTTCGTTGTACTTTGATGCTACGTCACTGTATGTAGTTGTTAGCATTTCAATACCAGCTTGTCGCCAGTAACATGGACATGTCTATTTGCTGGTTTGAATAACCCCCTTGAAGTTGATGTTTACATTAAGAAACATTGCTTAGCGCGGACTTTATTTGGATGTAAAATCCTCAAATTTAACATTGGCACTTAAACGCATCACGACGAGTGTTGGTACAAAACAAAAACAAGCAAAGAGGATTTTAACATTGAAGTCTTAACTCTCATAAATACTGTGTAAGGTTGCAACACTAACTACTAGGATGTAGCGTGCTAATAGCGTCAATTTTGGGGGGCTAAAAATATTTTCAGGACATGTTTACATTTAATGTATGTAAATAAGATAGATGAGCTTGAGGACACAAACGCATAATGTTAGAACAATCATATTAAATAAGCCGTCACCCAAACATTTGATCATTGTAAAAAATATATTTAAAACATTCCTAATGTATGTTGCGCCATTTTGGTTTCATTTTCAACACATTTAATATATTGTATTCGTGCTTTTGTGCACAGTATTACCGTGGCAATTTACAGTATGAACGAAGACAGCAAATGAATACTTTATGTGCTCTATAGAATATTAAATTTTCTACTCTAGATCTAATTTCTGCATATTTTAATAATTTGATGCCAATGGTCTACTTACTCCAGTGCAGTTTCTAACTAGCTCATTTTGTAAGGCTTAAATATTTTATGTTTTTTCACCAAATCATGCTTCAAATCTGATTCAACTTACTTTCCATTCACATATATCATGCTATGCTTAAATACTCATACTCTTGCCAATGATCAAAACATATGGACTAAATCTTATGCTTCAACTTTGCTTTGTTTGGTTAAAAATCTATGTTAATGTCCTCATTTTTGTCCTTTGTTTCTAATAATTGACAAATATGCATGTTTTTATTTTTAAAGAGAAGCCACAATGTAATCTCTAAAATGTGTTCAAAGGAAGGTAGCTTGTTTTCTTTCTCTTTTTTTCACTTTCGGGATTACATACGGGATTTACAACCATGTAAACAAATACTGGCGAGGCTGTAAGTGCACCACGGAGAGTACCCGCGAATCCACTCATATGGTGGCTGTTATGAGGCCTTAAATGAATGATAAAAAAAGAAAAAAAAAATGATATGTGTTGATAAAAACCAGTCTCGTGTTCACACATACAGTTGTTATTTATCCATATTTGGTCGCTCGCACAAATCTTGTAGCGGAACTGTGTTGCCTTCGACGAGGTTCTGCCCGAAGGGAGCCCTGCTGCAACAGGAAGCTGTACATACGGAAGTTGAATTTCCTTTGTGTATCCCGATTTGTGGTTGTTTTATTTAGAAAAATATCATGATAGTTGTATAGTTCACCGGTTTTTGACCCCAACGACCTCAACTATTTGGATTATGCATTGCTTGGTAAATGGTTTGAATATTTAAAGCGATTTCCGAGCGGTCGGTCGCACGTAACCTTCGCGCTTACTTATTGAGTTTGCGTTAAAGCTCGATTTCATTTCCACTATCATCGTCCGAACATAGGATTTAATCTAAAGTAAATATGTAGAGCTGCCATTTTATTTGACGCGTTATTGGGTTCGATTTTAAAGAGTTTAGCATTATTCCCAGATTGCTTTGGAAGTTTGTGTTTGGTTTGTCCCTCCTTAAGGTTATTTAATAAAAAAAGAGTTGTTCACATGTTCAACTATGAACAGAATACTGCAAAAGGACAAAATATTTCCTTAAAAAAGTACAAATGGCAACATTTTTTAAACTATATATATTTTAATCATAACATAAACAAACGACTGTCTTATTCAATAAGAAAATGTTTTCCTTAAGAATGGAGTTCACAGATTGATCTGATGTGTTTATTCTTTTTCCATTTTATTTCAGATCTCTGTCACAGAGATCAAAGCGAGCGCAGGGAATGGATGAGCAGAAATCAAACTGCGAAGAAAATGACTCTGAACCAGCAGGTAAATGCATTTAATTAACTTGTAATAGTGCTTGCTAGACGGGTTAAACAAAGAAACTAAACAGCTACAAAAGGTAATTTTTCTTTTTTTTCTTTCCAAATTTCTAGCTGATGATAGTGCTTCTGCAAAGCAGCCTGTCTTACCTGAGGAGTTGTCCAAAGGCTCTGCAGCTCATGATGAGTCTGACGTCTCTTCTGCCTCATCTTTGTGAGTTTGTCCTTTACATTCGAATTTCTAAGGTGGTCTTTGCATTATCTAATTGACCAACTTCTCCTATTGAACGATTCATTTCAACTCATTTGTGTACTCATACAGGGAGAGTATCCGTGTCTGTGCGCTTTGTAACTGTTTGGAGCGCAGCTTACATGGACAGCGGGAACTGAGATATTTTGAGCTGCCGTTTGAGCGGCCAGCCCACAAGAGATCAGCTTCCCAGCTGCCAAAGCCCGGAAATGATGACCTGTCTTCCATTGGATTTTCTGACTCTCCTTGTCTGAGAGCGCTCCTTGATGACTCAGGTTAAACTGAAGACATGTTTTTTTTTTTTCAGACCCATTTGCCTCATTTTTTTTTAAATGAAACACTGATGTTTTGTTTTATCTTCAACAGGGGGTTGTTGGGTTCATCATTGGTGTGCAGCGTGGTCAGAGGGGGTAAACCTGACGGAGAATGAGGAACTGGAGAATGTGGATAAGGCTATTATCTCAGGGACTCAACAAGTAAGATTATTACTGTGTGACTTGGAATAAAAGATAAAACTAGTGATTCCAAAACTTGCTCTTTTATAATATTCCTCTGCTTGCTTATTGTTTCAGATTTGTGAATATTGCAAAAGGTTTGGTGCAACTATACGATGCCACATAGAGGGCTGCACTCGATTCTACCACTTCCCGTGTTCTGCAGCCAGCGGATCCTTTCAGTCTATGAAAGAGTTACTCCTTCTCTGCCCGGAGCACATCAATAAGGCAGAGGAGTTAGGTCAGAAGATCCCACACAATAAATACCTGTTTTTTTTGTCCCTTTGACTTGTGAAAATTTTGTGCTTTGAACAAAAACGTGCAAAAAGTTCCTTTTAATATTGACGTTCCGCTTTGTGAAACCTATTTGTGTTTGCAGCTGGGGAGGATTCTTGGTGTGCAGTGTGTGACTCTGCAGGCGATCTGACCGACTTGCTTTTCTGCACGGGTTGTGGCTTACATTATCATGCAACCTGCTTGGACACTGGTGCCACGCCAATTCTGCGAGCGGGATGGCAGTGTCCAGAGTGTAAAGTGTGTCAGACTTGCAGGTTTGTTCTGTCTGTGAATTCTAAGTACTTCTAAATTCTAAAAACTCTCAATGCTTTGCACAGTGTTTTTAGTAATTGCTTGCATTCCTGATATAGGCAACCAGGAGAAGACTCCAAAATGTTGGTGTGTGATTCTTGTGAGAAAGGGTGCCACACCTTCTGTCTTCAGCCAGCCATGGATTCTGTTCCAACTGACCGCTGGAAATGCAGAGTAAGCCGCTTTTGTTTTCTTGATTTTACAAGAAGAGATACTTTTTAACTGCTTATATAAATGTGTTGGTAGAAAACATTTAGTTCATTTAAAATCTGTGTTTTGACAGAGTTGCCGTGTGTGTATGGAGTGTGGTGTTCGTGGGCTGGTGCTGCCCGGGACGACCCAGTGGTTTGAGAACTACACCTTGTGCGAGGGCTGCCAGCATCACCGCAGCTCAGTTTGTTGTGTTTGCAGCAAATCTGACAACCCGCCTGTCAGCCTCCAGTGCTGCAGCCTCTGTCACAGGTTAGCTTTTTTGCATCTTCATTCATTTTACCTAAAGTTCAGGTATATGTGTTGACCCTTTGAAAATTATAATTCTTAGATGGATGCACAGCGAATGTTCTTCTCTCACGGAGAGTTCCGACGCCAAGGCTGTTTGCCTGCTTTGCAAAGAGGATCAGCAGCCTGTTGCTAAACCCTGCTTGATGGAGGTGCAGACCAGCGAGGAGACGACAATCCAAACAGGTGCTGACACTGTCACTGAAGACGAGGAGGATTTAGTCAAAGAGAAGCCAGAACAGAAAAGAACCTTGGAAACGGATCAGTCAGGAGATGAGCCTGAAAAAGAGACACCTATGGATTTGGGTAAGTTTGAATTTTCACTTTTAGTCTTACAAGAAAGTCATGTAAAGTGTGTAGTTTAAGAAGAACACTTAGTAAGTTTGACATCTTTTAAGGGGTGGATTCTTCAGCTATTAAAGAACCACATGTTGAGGACAGAACAGTGGAGAGGAAGCCACGCGTGACAACGGAAGGTGAGGAAAATTACATTTAATAACCACATTTTATCATGCTATGATTTATGTTCTGCTGGAGATGTAACATTATTGTCGCATGTATTTAATCCCAAACTTAGGGAGTGCAACAACGGAGCCGTGTCTTCCTGCCGCTGAAGATAAACCAGGAGAGCTTCTTAGCCACACCAATCCAGCCACTGCTCCTACCAGCCTCAAAGTGGAGTCGAATGAGGGCCTCAAACCAACACCAGCATTAAATCCAGATCCTGGAGAAGATGAGATGGAGACAGAGGAGGAAAACCCAGAGACTATTCCAATGGTTAAGCAGGAAACGTCACATGAGCTGCTAAATAGTGAATCTGGGGACACGACTGAAGTGCAACCATCTAGAAAAGGTTCTTTCAAGTCACCAACTTCATCAACGGACAAACCGGAACTTTTGTCCATGAATTACACACAGGAGAGAAGTCTATACCAAGGCTCCCAGTCTCCTAATCTAGTAGACTCCCAGGAAGCAGTCTCTGCTGTGGACATGGAAGGAAGTTTACCCCCTCAATCTGAGGAAGAGGAGGATGAAGAGGACGACGAGTCAATTAAAAGACACGGTGTGGATTTAAAGCTTCATGAGGTTAAATCCGAGCTGTTACTGGATGAAATGTCCAGCATTAGCCACGGAGACGAGAGCAGCAGCGGCTTCCTGGGCTCTCCAGGAGAACCCGATCTTCAGCTTTCCATGGAGCCCGGCCTCGTTCCTGGTAGCCGCTCTCATGGGGATAACTTGCTCACCGAGACCGACGACTCGCTTCCGTTTGAACCGCTCAGAAGTGACCGAGAGAAGGCGAGGCGTAGAGGATCTCCAGGTCGCTCCAGGGTCAAACAGGTGAAACTCAGTAGGCTTTAAAGGCTTACATTATTTAATGTCCTGGTTTGCCTTTTAAAATAACACAACTTTACATTGATTTAATATGAATTTTATGACTTATAGGGTCGAAGCAGTAGTTTCCCTGGAAAGCGCCGACCTCGCGGTGGTGGTGCAGGCAGAGGGCGTGGTGGGAGGTCCCGTCTCAAAGCTATGGCTTCCTGCATTGATGCCTTCTTGGTAAGATTAACTTACCATTTAGATCCATTTCAGATCCTTGTAAAGCACTCAGCAGAACATTAAGAACAATTCTGTTTAATTAACTGCCATATATATTCTTATTTTTCTGTAATTCCACCTTACTAAAAAGCATAACTCTTTTTTTTTCTCTGTTTTACAGCTAAGCATGACCTCAGACACTGGAATAAGTAAGGAGGAAGATGATGAAGAAGATGACACCATGCAGAACACCGTAGTTCTTTTCTCAAACACGGATAAATTTGTCCTGCTGCAGGTACAGCCTTTGTTTTGACATCTTTCCCGTTGAACATCAGAACTAAGCTGACCAACTGGATTTATAAAACTCTACATACAAGCATTTGGCAATCCATTCACATATTTATTTATTTTTTGCCTCTAAAAATAATGTAATCTCCTGATGCAGAAGTACATGTCGTACTTTGTTTAAGCGCCATCACTGTTTGCTCCTCTCCCTTTTATAATGCATACTACTCTATTTTTCTAAGGCATAATCAATACAATATCGCAGTGGAATAACCATTATTTTTAAAGCATTTTAGCCTGTAATTACGTTAAGTGCAAACACAGAGAGCAACAGACAGACCAAACGTTAGTGCAAAACTGTCAAGACCAAAGCAATGTGGCGACGGCAAATCCGGGCACATTCTGTTCGGGATAACAACAGCTTACAAACATGTAAATTTAGGCAAAAGAGTGAAATAAAAACATTTGGCGTCGGGCGGTGTGTTCAGGCCTAGGCGACAGGAAACACTGCCATCAGTTGCTTCCATACCTGGGCTGCCAACAGAACAATATTTATGTGGGAAACTCTTCTGCATCCATTCGCTGTGCAAGTGACTGCATTGCTACTTTATGCAATGCAAATGAAGCGTTTGTTTGACTCGGGCTCTCTCCTCTGTTTCAGGACATGTGCGTCGTGTGCGGCAGCTTCGGAAAGGGCGCGGAGGGGCAGCTGCTAGCTTGTGCTCAGTGTGCTCAGTGTTACCACCCTTACTGTGTGAACAGCAAAGTAAGATCCCCTTCAGTTGAGTCTGCAGGACTGTGTTTTTCTTCAGTGGTTGACGGAAGTCTCTTGTGCAGATCACCAAGACGATGCTGCGTAAGGGCTGGCGCTGTCTGGAATGTATTGTTTGTGAGGTGTGCGGGGAGGCCTCCGACCCTTCTCGTCTGCTGCTGTGTGACGACTGCGATGTCAGCTATCATACTTACTGCTTGGATCCACCCCTGCACACTGTACCAAAGGGGGGTTGGAAGTGCAAATGGTAACCTCCCCTCCCCTCCGTAATGTAATAAATGCAGCCTTGTAGCTTTGAATTGGGTCAAATGAAAATGAACACATGCAAATTTGCACATTATGTAAAATACTGGGATGCTTGTGCTTCGACTTTACATGAGCAATTCAGAAGCTTGTGTGTTTTATTTTTTATTTCATGTCGGATTTTAGAACTGCCCTTTTTGCATTTTGGCTGCATGTTTTTGTTGAACGGTTTCGCCTTCCTTCTAGGTGCGTGTGCTGTGTCCAGTGTGGTTCCAACTCACCAGGTTTCCACTGTGAGTGGCAGAACAATTACACTCACTGTGGTCCGTGTGCCAGCCTGGTTACTTGTCCAGTTTGCAGAGAAAACTTCATGGAGGAAGAGCTGCTGCTGCAGTGTCAGTACTGTGATCGGTGGGTGTCAAGCTTTCAGAATCACAACTGCACAGACAAAATGTAAAGTAAACTGTTTATTTGGGTTCAGCTTTGTAGGCTAATATTAGGATGTATTCTGGCTGGACATATTTGGTTCTCTTAAAGTTCACTCTTGTAACTGTAGGTGCCAAATATACACTAGTAAACAGTAGAAAAATAAAAGGAAGAAGTCCCTCCCTTATTCTCCAGTGTGATTAAAATGAGCTACATGTGTGTCACACGCTCGATGTGTACGTAGCTTTACAGTACATGAATTATCGATGTATGGGCATTCAGCAGGGAAAATATCTCTTTTATACGTTTTTTTCCTTTTTTTCTTTGAGGGTTTACTTATAGCTGTGAATTTGCTTCCTTCCAGATGGGTCCATGCTGTTTGTGAGAGCTTATATACAGAGGATGAGGTGGAACAAGCGTCTGATGAGGGCTTTGCGTGCACGTCCTGCACTCCTTATGCTCCAAAACCAGCTGGTGAGCCCCAGATTTATTTTAATGCTTAGGGGCTATAATTATCATATACATTCCTTCTATAACGTTTACCTTTGTTCACAACAGTGGAGTCGGCCATTATGGCTTCAATAAAGATTAAGGAGCCGGGTAAGTGAATTATGTTTATCTATAATCTGGTGTCACTCTCATTCTGTTTTGCTAAAAATGCCTTTTTTTTCTGTGATGTCACGTTCCAGAACCCCAGTTCTATCGGTTAGAGGGCGTGTGGCTGACCGAGTCGGGCATGTCCCTGCTCCGCAGCATCTCCATGTCCCCTCTGCATAAGCGCCGTCAGCGCCGCTCCCGTCTCGGCACTTTGTGTTGTGAAGGAGGTTCTGACGGAATGGATCTAAGGGAAGTTGAAGGAGATGGAGAGGAGGGAAAAGGTTGGAACTTTTTCTGTGCTTTGATTGGATACCGACCAAGTTTCCGATGTGGATCGATCGTTTAATTGTCTTTATCTACCAGGCTGCGGGGAACCCATGGAATGCGAGTCCAAACTGGACAATCCGGGGAGTCCTGAAAGAGAGGGGGGTGACAGGGATGCAGGCGCCGAGGGAGGCACAGAAGGCATGGCGGACTGCGATGGTCTCAAAGGAGCAGAGGAGACGGAAGACAGCAAAAAAAGAAAAAGGAAACCTTACAGGCCTGGTAAGCCTACCACATCAAATAATCATAAAATAGCTCCCGTAAAATGCTTACAGATTGTTTATTTTCAAATTGCATCAGGGATTGGAGGCTTCATGGTGCGACAAAGGAAATGTCACACGAGGATGAAGAAGGAGTTCTTTGCCCAGCTGGCTGGAGAGACCACTTTAGATGGACAGCCAATAGAACGAACCATTGAAGAAGGTTGGTAGCAGCAACTCTAATTCACATTTTTATTTATGCATTTAGTAGTTCTTTATTTACTTCATTAAATACTCATTTTTTTTACTTCATTAATATCATTTTTAGTCATGTATCTAAGGCTTTACTCACTGATTTGAGTGTATTACAACAAACAAGACAGATATTCAGTCACTCCGGATGAAACTAATCAAAGCTTAATATTTTGACTTAGTAAATAATCTTTCAATAATGAATGTATCCGCCAATGCTTTCAAATACTAGATGTAAATAAGATGTGCAATGTAGGTCAATTGCTGCTGACCTACATTTTTTTTTTTGTTTTATTTTGGAAAAAATTCTCTCCACCATCTCCGATTGTCACATATCAAATTGCTCAGTCACGTGTCACAAATATATATGCTACTTTCTCAAAGTGGCTTCCCCGACCGCTAGGTTGAAACTCCCAAGCTAACAAAAAGCAAAAAGTATTTGGAAAGTTTGTGCAGAAAAGAGCCCTTTAGCTGCGTGTACATATGCAAAATGTCTTTAATCGGATCAAAGATCGGATTAGAATTGAACTGTGTACGTGGACTTTGAAAAACTTTATTTGATTTTACAAACATTTACATACGCCACACGTATGATCGGAATAAATCATTTTGACATGCGCAGAAGTTTCTAAAATGCAGGAAACGACCGAGTTACGAGAAACTAGAAGCTAAAAAAGAAAACTTCAGCTTCGTTCAGGCTGGTCCTTGAAAGTATGGCCTGACATTAAACCGGTCCATAATGTAAAAATGGTTGGGTACCACTGATCTAAGTAATTTAGGATAATACTAGGTAAATAAGAATTTGAACTTCATGTTTTTTTATGTTCAGGCCCCCATCCTGACATAGATAATATATTAGATCCTAAAGCAGCAGAGGGCGAGGAGCAAGCCAAGAAGCGCCGGGGCCGAAAGAGAGGCAAACTGGAAGACATGTTTCCATCGTACCTGCAGGTTTGTGATCTCACTATGTGCTCCTCTAAAAGGTGTTGGCGTTTTGGAGTTTATTAAGCATTTAATGAATTAATTGTTTTTTTTTCTACAGGAGGCTTTCTTTGGGAAGACACTAATTGATTTCAGTAAGAAAGCTGTGATGGTCGTCCCTGGACAGAGGCCGAGCGCGTGCCCCGTCCGCCCTTCTTTACCAGCAGCTGTCAGAAACGTCTCGTCAGACAGTAAGAACACAAACTTAAACACCACAAGCTCCAAAGTGTTAGTGATGCATTATTTAGAAAAGATCAAGACTTTGCTTTTGTGTTTATCTCTGTAGCTGAGACCAAGGATTCCATGGTGGAATGTGGTTTTCCTCTAAAGCAAGAGGGGTGTGATCCCCCACAAGCTCATGGGGACCGCACGGGTGAGTTTCACTTCAACACTGAAGCCTCTGGTTTCCTGTTTTTGTGATCGCTCCACTTAATCTGTGACATCTTTAGGAATCTCAACACCCTCCTCATCTTCAAGAGAGCCAATGTCGACTGATGCTCAGGACTGCGATGCAGAAAAAAGTGACGGTAATATTCTTTGCATGTTCATATTTATGTATCCATGTTTAATATGCAGCAGAAAACCTAAAAAAAATGATGTTTTGCTTCACAGGGCTTCCACACACAGTTGAGAGTGAAGACTCGGAGCGCTTCTTCAAGAAGGTTCTGGGAGTTCCTGATGGTTCTTCTTTAGGGGGTATGAAGCCCATCCTGGAGGGCAGTAAGGGAGACCTGAACCGCAGTTCCCTGCCACAGAGAATCCTTCCTTCAGGTGTGGAAAAACGGCTGCTTTTGAGTTCATTAATGCACAAATGTATTTTTCTATTTGAAAAAAATATGTTTAGCTAAAGTTTTTTAAAACTTCCATAAAGCTCAAGTGAGTCTTGTTTTAAAATAAAAATGTGATCTCTTCCAGGGTCTCTGCCCTCAGCTGGAATGATGGATGGATTTCCTGGCCTCTCTCAGCCTCCCTTCTTTGACATGAGGTACAATCAATATTTTATGTTTTCTAATCATATTTTGTTGTTGAAATTTTTTTTTTTTCCTGCAGAGATTTAACGTAACCTTTAATTTTCTACAGGGACAGAGGAGGACTGTTCAGTCCAGATGGGGGAGAGGAGAGCCCCTGGGCAACTCCTTCTACCCCTGCAACCCCTTCCTCCCCACCCACTCCCACGGAGGCAGAAGGCGATGGGCTTTCCTACAACCAACGCAGCCTTCAGCGCTGGGAGAAAGACGAGGAACTGGGCGAGTTCTCCACTATATCCCCTGTTCTTTATGCCAACACCAACTTCCCGACTCTGAAACAGGACTATCCAGGTTTGTGTGACCACAATCTGTGACCTGTTCCAGTGTTGCAGCTGCCTAACATTTCTTCCTCTCCAGATTGGGCGAGTCGCTGTAAGCAGATCATGAAGATCTGGAGGAAAGTATCAGCTGCTGACAAGGTTCCATATCTAGTGAGTCTTTTTGTCGCTCTCTGTTATTCACAAATAATAAAATTGACTACGATTAACATTTGATTCACTTGATGCATTGTCTTTGGAGGGATTTTTAAATGTTTGTCACTTCTCATTTTAGCAAAAGGCCAAAGATAACCGGGCAGCTCAGAGGATCAGCAAGGCGCAGAAGGTAATATAATAGTTTCCTCTCTATCTAATATTTCTTTTTGCCATTTGTTTTGGTTGATGTTGTTTTCTCCTAAACAGCAGGCAGAAAGTCAGGTCTGCAGGCCGATCAAGACAGAGCCAGGCCGTACAAAGGGAGAACGCCCCAACTTGCATCTCCAAATCCCTCCGCCGTCTGGATCTACATCCGTTTCTTCCCAGCCGAGCTCTGCAGAGAGCCCGTTTCCTTTTCCTCCGGATTCAGGATCATCCTCCGTCTTTTTCTCAGATGGATCTATGAAGACCCCGTTGTCAGCTGAGATCCGAGCTGATCCCTTGGCCAAACTTCCTCCCCAGTCGCCCCACTCTCACTCGTATCCATCCACGCCATTCTCTCACGCTGGGGCCAGCCCCTTACAGGCTTCTTCCTCAGGTTATTCAGCATGTGGCCCTCAGGGTCCTCCTCAGGGACGGTCAGCCAGCGTCGGCTCTTTTGAAATGCAACCAGGAACTCCTGGAACCCCAAGACGGGCTCAGCAGGTTGACCCCTACTTCAGATCCCAGCTGCAGCAGCAATCACAGCAAGGCTCTCAGGAGTCCATCGGACCTCATGAAAGTCACCATGCAAGAGCTCCTGGAGTTGGGGACTTACCCATTTACTCACCATCTCAAAATGCACCCTATGGAGACTGCTTCAGAGCCCAGCAGGGAATGGGTCAGTCGGAATTTGCTCCATCTTCATCTCCGTCTGCTGTACCGTCCTCACCTGCGAGTACAGGAGCATACAGGGCTGATCTGAGTGTACCTTCTCCACACTCTTCTGCTGCTGGAAGACCTGAGCTTTCCACTGACTCTCCAGCTGGAGCTCTGGAGTCTGGGGATGGTTTATTCAAGGCTCCCATGACACCCAGAATGCATCAGGGGGAGAGTGGGGCCCTTCATCCTGGAGCTTCCCCAAGCCATTCTGAGGGCTACAGACAGTCCCCCTCCCACACTGACCCTCATGCTCCATCAGCACCAACTCCCAGACCACAGTCGGTTGATAACTGCTCCGTTGGGCCCCAAAGGCACCCAGCAGCTCAACAGGATCTGGGTTGTGCCAGAGTACCCTCGAGTCCACAGTCCAGGAGCAATTCTCAGTCCCCCCACACCCCTGGGGGCATGTCCAATGACGGTTACCACGCCAGATCTCCTGCTACCCCTCGTTTCCACTCCCCAGACCCCTGTTCTCAGCCACCATCAAGACCACAGTCCACAGATCCTTTCACTTCCATTCACAAACCGCCTCGCCCGCCGTCTCAGACTCAAGAGGGAGCTCCAAGCTACAAAACCTCCCCTCATCCCCACCAACCCCCTTCAGCCAACTCTGCCAATACTTCCACTGGAGATCCCCTCTCTGGGAAACCGTCAGCACCCCCAGCTTTCAGCCGCAGCCCCACTGCAGGCAACTTCCAGATTACCCAGCAGCAGACGACACCAGGTCAGTCTCCACAACCTCAGGTCACATTAGGAGCAGACAGCTCCAGAGCGCCCCCTTCTGGAGATCCATCTGTCCATCCCCCCGACTCCGCTCAGCAGCCCTCTTTGCCGAGCTCTCAAGAAATGCCAGACATGTCTCCAGCACAGGACCCGTCATTAGTGGGGCTCAGCCCATCTGAGCTGGAGAAACACAAACAGGTATTGCTGAGCTCACACCTGCAGATTTCAATGATACAGATTTGATGTGCTTTTGCAATTACGGATTTGTGTGATTTTCAGCGTCAGAAACTTCGGGAATTCATAATCAGGCAGCAAATGCAGAAAAACTCCATGAGACAAGAGCGTGAGGCCGCTGCTGTTTCTGCTGCTGCTGCAGCCGCTGCTGCAGCTGGAAACACCTCACCTGGCTGGTCTGCAGGAGAAATGGGATCCTTTGGGCAAGAGAAGACCCACAGAGCACCACCACCTTACCCACAGGTAGGGCTGTCTCTAACGATTAGTGACCGATTAAGGTGATGTGCAATTTTGTTTTACTAAAGGTGATGGTGCTGGTACTTAGTCCATGGAGGTTTGTGTCATGTATAGCACTGCTAATGCTCCACATGTTCACAGAAATGGAAATTTGACACTTTTAGTTCATGAATTCCGATTTCACCTTATAAAAGATCAAAAGTTTATGGTCTCAGATTAGCTAAATGCTAGAATAAAAAAGCCATAATTGGCTTGCAAGTTACAGGGTTCCTGATCCTGCACTAAATCGTTGTCTAAACTTCCCATAGAAATATCAAGCAAAAATATTTTTTGGTCAACTTTCTTGTTAACTTCAGTTAACAAAACCTTAACATCACTGTTGCTTTTTAATAATTTCACAACAAATCCTGAAAATATTCTACACAATTGTTCCATCCTCAAAGTTCTGCATCACTTTAGGTTGTAAAGCATATCTCTCTAAAGTTACTGTGAAAAGCTGCTTGTCTCTACGGCAAAATCAGCGGATTCTCTGTGATTATGTAAGTGATTATAGCTTTCTATGCTTCAGAATCTGCTAGAATTATATTTGTGTAAGTGTTGAAAAGTTACCAGAATCAACAGAATGTAAACACTGGGGCTAAAGCTACGGTGTTGAAAGCAAATGTGCTTTTTCTTATGTCAGTAATTGGAACTTCAGCCTTATTTTTTTCAACTACAAAAAACACAGTCACTAGTTTTACTTTGAAAATGGGAAGCTTTACCAACACTTTATTTTGAAAATGTGTTTACTTGTGGTGACAATAGCTCTGCACATTCAGTGAACGTTGTTCTGCTCGATGATACAAAACATTACACCCATTCTCTTATTATAAAATGTGAGTAAAATTACCTTGACGAAGATGTCGAGGACAGTGAGAAAGATGAGACCACAGGATGCTTCAGGTTGAGATGCTAGTGCATGGCTGCTGTGCTGCCGTGAAATGCAACTTTGTAACTGTGTTCTTCTACGGTTTAGGAAAGGCTATACCGTCTCCAAAACTTCCTGTTGTTATCATAATCATTTAAAATGACAAAAAAATGACACATCAACAATATCAAATTAGCATAGACTTTTTTTTATAGTCTATTATCGTTGACAGCCCTGTCCAAAGGTATACTTTTATAAGTACACAGCTTCTTGGTTCGTTCAATTGTATTTTACTATTTAGAAAATATTTGCAAACCTAGAATACTAACATCATATAGAAGACATTATCACATCTGTGACTTTAGAGAAAAAGTTGCACGAAAATCCAACTTCTGAAAGTGAAATGTTTAGCAAAACCGTGACTTCACCACACCGTAGCTGCATATTGGTCCCAAACAATATGAGAAAGCTAAATAACCAAGGAATAGACAGGTTTATTTTCTTTTTTTGTCTTCTAGGATCGTGTTGCTGCTGCAGCTTCTGGAGGTCAGACTTCAGTGGTGGGGAAAATGCCAATGCCTATAGAAGGTATAGATGATAAGCTCATTCGTCCATCACTGGTGACAGCACCGGGTGCTGTGGATCCTACTGCCCTCAGGTAAACACTTTCATCCATGACCCAGTTAACACAAAGTATACATGTGAAGATCGTATTTTTGTGTAGTAATTGTGTATTTTTTTTCCTTTTCAGGCTACCAGGCCCCACAAGACCTCAGGGTATGTTTCCTCGTCCACCGTTCCACCCTCAATGGCAAGGCCAAGCCCCGGGTCAAAGGAGGTTCCCTCAGCCTGGCATGGACTCGATGGCCGTAAGGCATAACCTCAACCCAGCTGTTAATATCCAGGGGGTGGAAGGCATGGGTAACCCTCACTCCATGATGCCAGGACACGGCGAGACCATGCAGCCATTGGGTCAAGGCCCCCCGCCACAGTTCATTGAACTAAGGCACAACGCACAAAGATTACCTTTGCGTCCACAGTTTATGCCTCGTGGACCTCAGCCAAGACCGCGTCTCTTTATCCCTCAACAAGAGATGAATGCAGCGTATGTTCAGCAACATCCCATAGCCCAAGCTGGTGGCATTCAAACAGAGGGAGGTGATGGCTCCAAGCTGGAAATGCCACAGGGTGGTCTGTCCGTTTTGCTGCCTCAGCAGTCTGCGGGTATTGTGTCGCAACAGCCTCACTTTCAGCATCATCCCACTTCTTCCAGCTCGAGTGCTGCCGGTAGCGAGCAGCATCCGCTTGCGCGGACGGGCTTAGGGGCGCAGCACCAGCCTGCGGCTGTACAGAGCAGCGAGGAGCTACCAGAGCCGGATCTTGAGGGACTCGGGGAGGCTGCTGGGGATGAGGGCGTGGAAGACGAGGACGATCTGGCCCTCGACTTGGATCCTGATAAAGGAGATGACGATTTGGGAAATCTGGGCAATCTCGAAACCAATGACCCACATTTAGACGACTTGCTCAACAGTGACGAGTTTGATCTGCTTGCTTACACCGACCCTGCGTTGGACCAAGCGGACCCTAAAGATGCGTTCTCAGACCAGCTGAGGCTGGTGGAAGCAGAAAGTGAAGCACCTTCATCTTTGTCTGGAGCTACTCAAGTGAAGCTGGAGGACAAAGTCAAAGTTGAGCAGGGGCAGAAATCTTTAACCAAACCAATGTCAAATACTTCCAAGGTCAAGATAGAGGGGAGGGGTCTGACCCCTCAGCTTCAGCCGGGGCAGACTATGGTGAAAGAAGAAATGGGAAATGCCGTGTCGGCTCTTCTTGGGAGGACCACACCGACGTCCAAGACGCCGCAAGCGGAGCAGCAGCCCGCCTCACTCGGCTCTGTTCGGTTAGGCGGAGTTCCGTACCCTTTGCCAGGTCAGCGGGACGCTTTTCCTCCTGGTGCCTCACACGGAGATATCTGTGATGATCCACTGGGACTACCGGATGTTGGAGGCCAGGATTCTCCTGCAGTAGATCTGGCAAAGGTCGAGAGTTCTTTAGATGGCGAATTGCCTCTTCTCATACAAGACCTTTTGGAGCACGAGAAGAAAGAACAACAGAAACAACAGCAGCTCACCTCCCTTCATCATGGAGGCATGGCTCCTCATTTTCCTGGAATCTCCAGTCAACACCCAAACCCACAAGTACCTGGCCAGCTAATGCTGCAGCACCAACATCGCCCTCCACCGCAGGGGCTGATGGCACAGCCCGGACTGGCGCCTCGAGCTCCAAACATGTTGCAGCAGCAGCACCATCAGCAGAGGTTCATGACTCCTGGGATGGGGCCTCAGGCTCACATGCCCATGCCTCCACAGCAGGGTATGATGAGAGCGGCACAGCCAGGGATCCATCCCGGTCTTGCTCATCAACCGCAGGGGGTGGTCAAACAGTCGCCTCTGGCAAACAGTTTCTTCCCAGATAAAGGTAAATAGCAGACGCTGTACCTATTTATGCTTTTCTGTTCTTAATTTGACCAAAAAAATCTGTTTTTTTTTTTTTTTTTTTTTTGGAACAGATTTGGACAAATTTACCGATGACATTATGGATCCAATTGCCAAAGCTAAGATGGTGGCACTGAAGGGTATCAAGAGAGTGCTGACTCAGGATCCGATGGTTGTAACGCCCGGAATGAACAGGTATTTATCTGGAAAATGCACCATGTCTGTACGTTTCTGTTTAAAATATACAAAAGATTAAAGAAAGTAGGGATAAGTCGATCTGGTGATATATTTCATTTCAAAATGCAGACATGACAATATTTAATTTATGAGCGTCCTTCGGCGTCTTACTCTTGTTTTCCACCTAAATCAACAACCGCTAGTTGGTAGAACAGTGCAGACTGTTATATAAATAAAGCATCTTAGCCACATTCAAGCGCTCTCCTTCATCCTGTCATCCCACTGAAATGTTTCTGAAAAGAATTGGCTTTTTCTTCTGTACTTTTAAAGCACCCATAATGGCACCGTTCAGGATCCTGAACCATTTAAAGGCTAGATTTAGCAATGTTGTAAATAAACACCACATTGTTTCCTCAATCATACCTTTAAAACCTTATTGGTAAATGCACATTCATTCTATTTTTTTTTTCTTATACTGAAAAGTATTTGTTGTAGAAATCCTAATGTTGACTTTTCCCTTTAAGAGCAATATTTCTTAATTTGTCAAAGAAAAAAAGGACCATTTTCTAAGTCATTCTCTTAAAAATAAAACAATTAAATTGTTCGGTTACTGTCTTGAAATATATCACGATATGTTTTGTGTCATGAGATATGCATCAGGATACACATGGTATTGCCAGATTCTTGCCAGTACACACCCCTACAAAAAAGTGCTCCAAAATTAAATTATTTAAAATGTTATTACTTAATCTGTAGATTTGAGTCTGTTTTTTCTTTTTCTTCAGGCAACAGGTTTCTCTTCTTGCTCAGAGGCTGGCTTCTGCTCCTGGTACAGATCCAGCTCAGGGTGCAGCTGGACCATCAAAGGTATGAAATTGTATTTCTAAACAATTTTTAGGAAAATGATCCATTAATGTTTGCTCTATTGGTTTTTAGGACGGAGAAGCGAGTGATCCTTCTCAGTCGAGACCGAATCCTCCTCAGTTTGTCCAAGGAATAATCAGTATGTTTTCCTTTTACCCAGCTGTGTTGAAAATGTGTTATTTTTTTAAGATCTAATTTTTTTTTCGTGTCAGATGAAGCAGAACAGCACCAATACGAAGAATGGCTCCTCCATACTCAGCAGTTGCTACAAATGCAGCTGAAGATTTTGGAAGAGCAGATCGGCGTTCACAGAAAGTCCCGGAAGGCCCTGTGTGCCAAGCAGCGCACCGCTAAGAAAGCCGGAAGGGAGTTCGCCGAAGCGGACGCGGAAAAACTAAAGCTGGTTACAGAAGAACAAAGCAAAATTCAGAAACAACTGGATCAGGTGTGTAAACATTTAAGAGTAGCTGTAAAATCCCTACATCTGACACGTCAGCGACATAAACAGAATGATTTTGTTTCAGGTGCGAAAGCAACAGAAGGAGCACACCAATCTGATCGCAGAGTACAGAAGTAAGCAGCAGCAGCATCAGCAGGGCTCCGGTCTTCTTACTCCGGGTCATTCTGCACAAGGCGGACCCTCTCACATGTTTCCAAAAATGCCAGGCCAGATGGTGATGGGCCAGCAGGGAGCGCCGGTGATGGGCCAGCATCCTGGCATAATGGCTCAAGGCGGAATGCCTTTGAGAATGCCACAAGGACAGCCCTTTATCGGAGGAGCTCAGCCACAGCATCCTGCTGCTCTTGGAGCCAACGTTCCCAGAGTCCCAGGTCCTGGAGCTCCACCTGGGTTCTTCCCACAAGCACCTGGAATGCCAGGCGCAGACCCCAGGATTCTTCAAGAACGACAGCTTCAGCACAGGATGCAGATGGCCAAGCTTCAGCAGCAGCAGGCGATGATGGGTCAACAGCCGATGCCCCAACAGGTTCAACACCCAAACCAGCAGGCTGGTTTAATCACCCAGCCACAACCGGCAATGATGGGAAATCAACTCATGGTCCAGCAACAGGCGAACTGTCAGCAGGGAATGCATGCTAATCAGACCAATCAGCAAAGCATGGTGCAGGTCCAACAGGGAATGGTTCCGAGTCAGTCACAGCAGAACCTTGTCGGAGGTCAGCTTAGCAACCATTCTCAAGTCACGATGGCGCCTCAGCGAGGCGTCATGGGGAACCACTCTGCACAGCAGCTCAGACCTCAGCTGATGATGGCACAGCAGGGTATGGTGGGCGCTCCACGCCAGCCTGGACTCAGAGGACCCCGGCCTCATCTGATCCCTCAACAACAGAACATTCTGGCCCAACGCATGCTGGCATCTCAGCAGCAACAGAACAACCTAAACCATCTCCAGCAGCAGCAGATGTCCCAGCAAAGCCACCCGGCACAAATGATCAGTCAGTCCAGTCAAGAGCAAGAGGGACCCTCCCAGCCCTCTACCCCGCAGATCGGCTCCCCGCCCTCGGCTGGAAGCAATACTCCCCAGCAACAGGGTTCCTCTGAAAACTCTGGATCCAAAGAGGGGGGAATCCTCAGTCCAGAGTCAAGAACCCCGCAGCACAGCGGGCCACCCACTCCCATTCAGATGTCTCAGCAAGCTTCTTTAAACGAGAACCAGTCTGATATCAGCCAACAGCAGCAACATCAAAACCAGGTGCACGTTACCCAGCATCACCCTCAGTCTGCTCACGAGCAGCAAGCAGGAATGTCGGGAAACGTGTCTCAGGAACAGCTGTATCAAGTTCCTCTGACTCAGCAGAGGCAGGCCTCCCTCAGTGCTGACAAACCTGCACTGATGACCATTAAAGAAGAAGGCAAACCAGCGGATTTCATCGCTCAACAGAAAAGCGTTCAAAACGCTGCAGAGCAGTCACACGGCTCCACCATGCAGCAGCAGGTCATGGGTCAGAACCATCCGGGTCAGCCACAGTCTGCTCCAATGGGCCTTAACCCACAGCAGCAAGCTCTCATGGCCCAGCAGAAGCAACAGGCCATGATGGGCATGATGCGGGCTCAGCAGCAGGGGATGATGATGCAGAGGCCCATGGTTCCACCAGGACAGATCCGAACCCCCATCAACATCCAGGCCATTCTGGCTCAGAATCCTCAGCTCCGCAACCTTCCCCAAGCCCAACAGATCCAGCACATTCAGGCCATCATCGCGCAGAGGCACCTCCACCAGGGCCAGATGCTGCGAATGTCAGTGAGTCCAGGCCAGCCGGGTCAGATGAGACCACAAGTACCTCCAGTTGGGCAGCAGATGATGGGGATGGAAGGCCGTCACTTGCCATACGGAGGCGCAGTGCAGCCAGGAGCACCGGTAAGTCAGCAAGCGTCGGGAATGTTTGGGCAGCAGCCTAATGCTGCTCCTCAGATGCAGCAGGAGATGATGATCCCTGTCCAGCAGCCGCCACAAACGGGGGAGATGATGCAGCCACACATGAGAGACCAGGTACCCCGTTCTCCAATGGATCAGAGCCGGATGATGAGCTCAGCCTCTCCACGAAACCCATTAACCAACTCTCCCGGAGATCCACGACACACTTTCAATCAAGCCATGCGGTCACCCACTCCCAATCAAAACAAACCGCAAACACTAATTGCAGCTGCAGGAGGGCGCGCGCAGGGCTCTCCGTCTCACGCATATTCTCCCAGAGTTCCCTTTGGCATGAGCCCAGTCCACCCATCGTCTCCTCATTCATCTCATGTTTCCTCACCCTCTGGAGCTGGAAGGGGAAGTCCATACAGCCAAGTCAAGGCCTCGCCTCTGAGGTCCCCTGAGTCCAGGACTCCATTTGATTGCCCATCGCTGAAAACCGAAACTTCAGGCAGCGAAGCTTCAAAGGCGGCCTCACTCCTTCCAAACGGGTTAGAGAAGGGCACGAATGTTCAACAACAGTTGCAGCAAGGCCCAGAAGCCCAAGCAGAGCTGTGTCGTTTGACAGTTCAGAACATAAAACAAGAACCAAGAGAAGTTCAGTGTGACGGAGCAGCAGAGGCCAGTCCTGGAGCCATAAAGAGAGAGGCGGCGTGTGAGATGGCTGCTTCAGAGAACAACACTTGCTCACTTACACCTGCAAACCCTGAAAGTCAAGGTCTCAGATCAGAGACGGGACAGCAGCTTCTGCAAAAGCTCCTAAAAACCAAGAATATTCAGCTCACTGCTCCAAGGCCCTCCGAGGGCATCCACAGCGAGATCAACGGTCACATCAACAGCAAACTGGCAATGCTGGAGCAAAAACTCCAGGGGACTCCACGCAACATGGAGGTATTTCTATATATATGTAACATTTCTTTTGTCCAATCTTGTAATTATTTAAGGTAAAAAGCACTGCATCCTCTAAACTTCTGCAGGATTTACAGTCTATAACAAAAAGACCTCCTGTGCAAAAGCCTAAACGCACAAACAAGGCAAACGGAGTGCCCATCTCCCGGAAGAAGAGCAAGAAAGACGAAGTCGGGAAAAGCGCTGAAACCCTAATAAAACAGATCAAACAGGTTAAAAAGATGTCTGTTTTAGTGCCATTTTCTCCTTTTTTGCTGCACGATTCGTTATTTTAAAGCTTCAAAATCTTGATCTTCCAGGGCCTCTCTTTACTGCCTTTGATGGAGCCTTCAATCACTGCCAGCCTGGATGTGTTCGCCCCATTTGGAAGCAGCCCGGCTAACGGCAAAGTCCAGCTCAAAGGATCATTTGGAAATGCAGTGCTGGAGAACATCCCAGACTACTATTCTCAGTTGCTTACTAAGGTAAATTTAAACTGCGTGTTGAGCTCTTGGATCCAAGTCTGCAAAGGTGTAAAAAGTCCTGAACATTTTCTACTTTTCCAGAGTAACCTGAGCAACCCTCCAACGCCCCCATCTTCTCTGCCTCCTACTCCACCACCATCCGTTCAACACAAGCTGCTGAACGGCGTGATTCCAGGGGAGGAACTTTCTGAGGGCCAGAAAGACGCACAGATGGCCAAAGAGCCTCTGGGTAACTCCTAAATGCTGTGTGTTAATCTGCTGGTTTCTACATTTCTGTAACATCAATTTCTCTGCAGAATCTGTTACAGGGGAGGTGAAGAGTGTGGATATCCTCGCAGCCCTGCCCACCCCACCGCACAACCACAGTGAAGACATCAGGTGTGCATAAATTGGCAATGCATTTAGATAAATGTGCGGTTGTAAAATGAGGGTAATTCATTATTTAACAGGATGGAGAGCGATGATGAAGATGCTCCAGAGAGCATCATCCCGGCATCGTCCCCCGAGAGTAACGTAGGAGATGAAACGCCCCGTTTTCCTCACCTGCGAGAGCCTAAGGAGGAGGAAACCGACAGGGCAATTTCTCCAATTATCCCCCTCATACCCCGCACTGCCATCCCAGGTACGTGTGCAGCATACTCGGTGACAGATGCAGTAATAACTGTCATTGTCTTAATGTGTCATTATTAGTGGGCGCTTAGAAGTTCAATTCAGAATGTTTTTTTCAGTCTAGCCTAACAAAATCTTCATTTGTGCTTTTTCACAGCATTTCCAGAGAAACAGACGGATCCAGATGGGAAGGCAGTTTCCACGTCCAACCACTGGGAGAAGACATCAGGAAACGAAGTGTCTGTCACCTTTACAATGTCCTCCGCTGCCGCCAAGGTACGAGCCACGCTTCACCGCTAAGGATAGGGATCGTTGCTCAGAATCAAACCACGATGTCTTTTTACTGGACGTATAAAAATGTAAATTAATTGTAATAAATCACCACTATTTATACATTTAATCAGAACAGGAGATCAGAATCAACAAAACTGATAAAAGCACAAAGATTTAGATAGAAAGAAATTGTGTTTGTTACTTTAAACAAGTTTTTTTGTCAACCTTCTGGTTTAGTTAAGCAGTAACATAAAAAGCATAAAAAACATAAACCTCACTGTTGTTTTTGATCATTTAACAACAAATCCTGAAATTTTTCATCACAGTTTTTCCATCCTCAAAGTTTTGCAACACCTTACATTCTTTGAATTATGTGTTGGTGCAAATCTGGTATAAAAAAACACTTTTTTCTGCAAGAGAATCAGCTGATTCACGTTGACTTCATCCATCCGTCAGCTGTGCAGTGTGCTGCGTATCAGCACGAGGCTGCGATTCTCCACTTCAGAATCCGCTGAAATTACTTTAATTGCATCAACTGTTGAAGAGTAGCCATAACCAAAACACGCTGGAGCTAAAGCTCTGGCGTTGAGGCTTATTTGTTTTTTCCAGAACTCACGTGAACGGAACTTCAGTTTCAGTTTTCGTACGGAGAAAAGCTCTTGCTAGTTTTACTTTTAAAATCGGAAGCTTCACCAACACAAAGTTTTGTTTACTTCCGGTGACATTAGCGCTGCCACTGATATGAGCGCTGCACATTCCACTTTGTTTTAGTTCATAAAATCCAAATCTGACATTATTCTGTATTTCAAAGCAATAATTACAGCATTCCTGAACAATATTTTACTACACTCTACTAAATTTATAAAAATAGCGAGTCGACGATTTTAAATGTTGCAAATATTTGTGCACGAATTTTCGGGAGCAGATTTCGAGTATCCAACCTCTCGGATACTCGTTACAGCCCTATTCACTGCTGTTTTTTTTATTTTATTTTAACTTTCACACTTATTCTGGACATGTCGTTTCCTCCCCAGAAACTAAACCATGTGATGATGGCAATGGCCCAGCTGCTCAACATAAGGATGCCGGGTTCCTATGACATCACCTTTCCCTCGCAAAACAGCGACTTGTCTGCAGTGGACGGCCCCGGAAAAGGAGCTGAGCCGTCAGGTGGGCATTTGCGAATAAACTTTTTTAAGGCAGTAGTTTAAATGCTAAGAGGAAAGCTCATTGTACTGTTGCCATGGTTTCTAGGGGCGTTGTGCTCCAAGGATGATGCTGCATCCAATCAGGATGAGTGGCTGAGGCAGTTTGATGTTTCGTTACCGGGCTGCACTTTGAAGAAACAAGTGGACATTTTGGCTCTCGTCAAACGGGTTAGTAGTTTAGTTTCACTGTTTATCTATTTGTGTGTTTTTATTTTTTGTAAGCAAAGGATGTTGTGTTTGTTTTTTAGGAATTCCAAGATGCGGACGAAAAACCAGTTCAGCATTGTTATACAACCAAAGTAAACGATTTGGACGTGCGCCACCTTCCTGTTATTCCTGTGGAGGAATCCCCGCCTCCATCCCCTCTGCCTCCTCAACCTCCTCCATCCTTACAAGCAAAGGACAGTGAAGCTGAGTCTTCCAAAACCGTGACACCTCCCTGCCCTGCAGTCCCGAGTCCCGTCACTATCAAGACTAAGACTGACCCCGATCAGGAAGTTGCTGCTTCTGGAGAAGACGCTAAGCCTGAGAATCCCCCAGACGTCCCCGCTCAGGAGTTGGTTCCAGAACCAATTGCACATTCAGATCCTGCTGCATCTACTGAAGATCTTCCAAGTCTCAGCATCAAGGAGGAGGACTCTGTCATGGAGTCCTCCCAGCCTCCTAAAGATTCTCCCGTTATCATGGAGTCTTCCCCCAAGGCCGTTAAGCAGCAGAGGCCCCTCTCCCCCGATGAAGAAATGGTTCACCCCAAGCTGAAGAGGTGGAAGGGGATCCGCTGGAAGCGCCTCCAGATCGTCCTCTCAATCCGAAAGGGTGGATCAAAGAAGGAGAGCAGCCGAGAGGTGTCTGAGCTGATGGAGCGCCTGCGCATCACCCTCCGACCCGAGAGGCTGCCCCGGGACAAGCGCAAATGTTGCTTCTGCCACGAGGAGGGCGACGGCGCCACGGACGGGCCGGCGCGGCTGCTGAACATCGACGTGGATCTGTGGGTGCATCTCAACTGTGCTCTGTGGTCCACGGAAGTGTACGAGACTCAAGGAGGCGCCCTGATCAACGTGGAGGTGGCTCTGCGGCGCGGCCTGCGGACTCTTTGTGCCTACTGCCAGAAAACCGGTGCCACCAACAGCTGCAATCGGCTGCGCTGTCCAAACGTCTACCACTTTGCTTGTGCCATCCGAGCGCGCTGCATGTTCTTCAAGGACAAGACCATGTTGTGCACGCAGCACAAACTGAAGGGCCCCAGTGAGGATGAGCTCAGCACGTTTGCTGTTCTGCGCCGCGTTTACATCGAGCGCGACGAGGTGAAGCAGATCGCCAGCATCCTGCAGAGGGGGGACCGGATACACCTGTTCCGTGTGGGCGGACTCATCTTCCACGCCGTCGGCCAGCTGCTGCCCTCCCAGATGGCCAACTTCCACTCGGCCACCGCCATCTTCCCCGTCGGCTACGAGGCCACGCGCATCTACTGGAGCACGCGCGTTCCCAACAAGCGCTGCCGCTACCGCTGCCGCATCAGCGAGGATGAAGGCCACCCCCTGTTCGAGGTGCGCGTTCTGGAGCACGGCATGGAGGATTTGCACTATCGAGACGCCTCTCCAGATGGTAACCGCGCTTTTCTTTCCGCTGTGATCTTCAACGTTTCTCAAAGCTGCTCTTTATTAACCTCTATTTGTACTATTCACTATCTTTAGGGATCTGGGACCGGATCGTGCAGCAGGTGGCTAAACTCCGTAGTGACTCCTCCATGCTGAAGCTCTTCACTGAAAACCTGAAGGGAGAAGAGATGTTCGGCCTTACTATTCACGCTGTCATGCGGATCACTGAATCTGTAAGAACCTGTCGATGCTCACTTCATTTCTTATGAAGGAATCAATTGATCAAAGGTATCGGAGATGCTAACAAGTTCTTTGACCCTTCAGTTGCCAGGAGTGGAGAACTGCCAAAACTACCAGTTTCGATACGGCCGGCATCCTTTGATGGAGCTCCCTCTCATGATAAATCCCACCGGCTGCGCTCGCTCCGAGCCAAAGGTCTCCACGCAGTGCAAGAGGTAAACGCTTTCTTCATCTCTGAGTCTATCAAAAGATAACTCCTGTGAATATTGAAGTTTATCTACGAGGTCTGGTGTCCTCTTGTTTGTTGTGAGGGTTTTGTTGTAAAAATATCCACCGATAGGTCAAATCTGTAAGGTAGGATTATAGATGTTTTAAGGCTGGAAAACCCTCTCACTGTGTACACATGTTCACACTTTTCTGTCTTGTTTAAACTCCCAAAATTTAAACCTTTATTGTAAAGACGTCACTTTCGTTCAATGAAGTCACCAATAATCGTCTGTCCGCTAGCTTTAGGGCGGAGCTTCCAGCGCTTGAATATACATAAATTTAGGAGTTTTATAACTTTAAAAGGCTCATGTTACAACAAAAAGTCATTACTTACATTTAAATGCAAACTTCTGTGGTTCAGAACGTATTCAAGTGAAGAAAAACGCTTCGTATTCCTCCGCTTGGAGGGTGGAATTTAAAAATAAATTTCCCGAACACACCCTCTCTTAAACTACCCCTTCAAATGGAGGGAAGGGGAGGGAATAAGGGAAGAATTTGGATTGGGTCTATTTGTCTGCACGTGGATGCTCCAGAATTGTAGCGGAGAAGGGAGACCATGACAGATGCTGCTTCACAAACCGGAGCTTTTTCAAACCGCTGGTTTTCATCTGCTCCTGATCCAAATGTTTGTAGTTATTGTTTCAAATATAAGCAGCTAGCTGTGCATTTTGTGTAGATTACCACTATGTCTGAATTCCCTCAGTACTCCTCAATCCCTAACAGACCATAAAGTGCAGGACTATCTGGATTTTTAACACTAATTGGACACATTCTTGCTATAACTTTTGTAAACCTCAAATTTAACATTTGCCAAAGTAAAAATTCAATAAATATGAACATTTCACAAAGACTATTTATGAATCCTCTGTGTTGTAAAGATGAAAATGTGGATAACTTCTACAAAATTAATGTAAATACATATTTTTTTATGATAAATTGCTCAATCCCATTGTGTTCCATATTTGTCACTCTAGTGAGCACTAGATTTTGCAGAGGATTCTGGGTAATTGTTTTTTGCTAAATAGAGGAGTGAATAGTGAAACAGCTCATGTCTTCATGAATGTGTTTTTTGTTCTGGGTGATATTTTACCTTTCTCTTCTGCTCGTCTCGAGGCCTCACACTCTGAACAGCACCAGTGTGTCAAAGGCCTACCAGAGCACCTTCACCGGCGAGCTCAACACGCCGTACAGCAAGCAGTTCGTTCACTCCAAGTCCTCCCAGTACCGGCGTCTGAAGACCGAGTGGAAGAACAACGTGTATCTGGCTCGCTCCCGCATTCAGGGCCTGGGCCTGTACGCCGCCAAGGATCTGGAGAAGCATACGATGGTCATCGAGTACATCGGTACTGTCATACGCAACGAGGTGGCCAATCGGCGAGAGAAGATCTACGAATCTCAGGTGATTCTGATTCTACGTTTACGAAACGTTCTCAGATTTGTTAGTGACGTTTTTAAATTCACGGATGTTTGAAAATGAAAGTCTTTGAAGGAAAAAGTCTGGAACAAGATGGCACTAGCATCACTATAGCAATGGTGCAGTGTGAACACCACATGCTAAAATCCTGTTAAAGAATCCCCGTACAGGATTTATTGACAAAAAAACTGCTGAACATTTACAAACTTTCCCGTAAAAGTAAAAGCTTTTGTCCTCTTCTCTGCTTAGAACCGGGGGATCTACATGTTCCGCATCAACAACGAGCAGGTGATCGACGCCACTCTCACAGGAGGTCCAGCTCGGTAAGCATCGATTCCCCGTGGTTACAACCACCTCCTCCTTTTTATTTAACATTTTTCTAACTCCCCTCCTTTTCCTCAGCTACGTCAACCACTCCTGTGCCCCCAACTGTGTGGCTGAGGTTGTAACATTTGACAAAGAGGACAAGATCATCATCATTTCCAGCAGAAGGATCCCCAAGGGCGAGGAGGTGCAGTACACCAGAAAGCTTCTACCACTGATCATGTGATCGCACCGTTTCTAACAGGTTTTCTCCTTTCAGCTGACGTACGACTACCAGTTTGATTTTGAGGACGATCAGCACAAGATCCCTTGCCACTGCGGCGCCTGGAACTGTCGGAAGTGGATGAACTAACCGGCCGCCGGTACCGGGACAGTCCCGCGCCAAAGCCTTTGAATCCTACATAGCCAGTGAATAAGCTGTTTTGAAAGAGGCGGAGGAGGCCTGTCCTCTGCTACTGAAGACTAAAGTGTTGACACCTGTAGCCAAAGGTTTGAAGAGCATTAATCAGTGAAACCATCAATAGCAGCTTGATGGTGGGATGAACTAGTTTTCTCAGCCAAACCCCCCTCCCTCCCTCCTCTGACTGTTTTTACTGTCGATAAGCTTGCAGTGGTTGAACAACCATTCTACCAAATGATCCCACCCTCTGACATCTGCGTGTGTGCAGGGCTCGCCCGGAGCTTCGAAAAAAAAAAAAAAAAAAGCCATGTTAAAATACTAAGAATGAACTAAGAGTGCATTTTAATGTTTGGAGTCGGACCTATTTCCTGTCCTCCCCCCCTGCTTCCATCACCTCCCAGAAAAAGCACTTTCCTTCATTGACGACAACACAGATATTGGCTGGCAAGACAATCTCGATGGGGCTTTGTATAAGAACTGTGTATGATATGACATAAAAAAGACAAAAGGTAAAAATCAAAAAGGTATTCATCTGTGGCTTCAGATGCTGGAGTCCTAAGGTGGGTTAGCTTAACCCGGTCTACCTCACTGATGAGCGGGAAGTGACTGCTTTGTATAAAATCCTAACTGCTACTGTGGAATTGCTCTGTAGGGGGCGGGAGTTTTTATTTTTCAGTTTTTTTTTTTTGTTTTTTTTAAAACGGGCTTAGCCCTCTCGGACAAGCAGGGAATCTAAAGCAGCAGGTTTGCTCTCTACTCTATGCTGAGTTTGATTTACAATAATGAGCCACATAATTATTATACATGAATTATTTATACAGAGGAAATATATGACCGTTTTTGATAAGAGATTGCATGAAAATCACAATCAGACGCATCTTTTATGCCAACATCCTGGATATTTTTTCTTTTTTTTTTTTCTCAAAATCATACTGTGTGAAAGCACAATAACATTTAGCTTTCTTTAGATCTAAACGGTTCAAAGATGTAGTCTTTGAGGAGGATTATGAAGAATAAAACCAACCAAGTACCCTTTAGATGCTTGCTTTATACATTGTTGAAATGGAGCCAGTGGATGCACGACTACTGTCCCCATGTGATCCTTTTTATTATTATTTCCCCTGAACAGATCCGTCTTTTCCACAACCTTTGATCATGCATCTTCCTCTGTATTATTTAACAGACTGTTGTTTCTCTTTACTGTAGTGAGTCTTCTGCCAGAGTCCAGCCTGCAGTGTTTCTACTGCTTCCCCTGTAGTGTGCTTTTCTTTTCTCTTTTTTTCTAGTAGTGCTGGTACTGTCTGAACAAGGCTGAGCTGGTGGCAGGTTAAGACTTTTTTGGAAAATAAAAGGGCATTTGTTTCATTTCTGTGCAAAGACGACAAAAAAAAACAAAACAAAAAAAAAACCTCTTTAAAGGGAGCTTTACTCAGCCTCCGACCTCCCATACTACTTTGAATTCCTTCTTCCCCTAACCTACGACCTCACATGAATAAAAATGCAAAGTTGTACAAACTGTAAATATAGTATATGCATTAGGAGACTCATTATCCAACCTCACCCCCTTTGTAATCAAATTCAAATAATTGGAGGGAAACACCAACCAACCACTGGATATCATTTTAACAGAACTGTACATAAATATAAATATATGTAAAATGGCAAACTAATATCTTTATGTATATGAACCAGAGTGTTTTTGCATTTACCTGTTTTTCTATTAGTGTTTTTTGCTATAAGCTCTCAGAGAAAAGTTTGTTGAAATAGAAATGAGGAAAAAATATGACGAGACGCCAAGGGGATTACCGGATTTCTGCGGGGAGTTGTGGATTAGACATTAAAAAAAACAAAAAAATATATAAAAAAAATCACTTCTTGCATAAAAAGCAGTACAATGGTGCATAGCATTTGTATTTATGTAATATTGTTTTGTGTTTATTTTTTGGTTTTATTTATGCTACTGCTTGTTGATTACCAAAACGTTTCCCTGAATCTGTCACAATTGGATAGTTGGAAAAATCCCTACAATATCGTTAGTGGTTTGCTTTCTTGATATCTTCCCTATAGAGGTGAATGTGTTGGTAAACCTTGTGAAATGGTTACTTGGCCTAATATATGTTATGATGTAATACTTCAAGTTAATCCTATACTTAACCTGGTAATGAATTGCACTCATATTATTACAGAGAACTTCTCTAAAGTGGTAGATATTGATGGAGTATCCAAACCGGTGATACTTCTATATTTTTTTGATAAGTTTCTATGTGGAGGGAAGACCGTGACAAGACCTTACGATGCTCACTGGATTTTAGCGTAAATAATTTAAAACGTCGCTGAATCTTAATTTAAGTTCTCTGCATATCTTCTAATTTAATAAAAAAGAGAAAAAAAGAGAAAAAGTTTTGCTCAAATTGAAGGTTTTTTTTAACCTTAGCTTTTTAGAAAAGATGTTGCATCTGTACAGCAGAGATACTTTTAGGGGAAATGAATAAATATGATGACCATTTTTATTGTATGTGGCATGTTTTGTAAGAATATTCTTTCAAATTGTACAGATTTTTTTCAGGACTTCAGAGGTTGCATCTCTTTATATACTGGTTTCCCGCTTTCCTTTCCCCTTCATCTTATTTGTCTGCTTTTGTTTCTCGGAAAGGAAAATAAAATGCATTTTAAATATGTCCTCAGTGTCATACTTGTGTGTCTGTGATTTAAAGAACTCGGGAAAATTAGCAGTTTTATGAGGAACTGCATCAAAAATGGATTTGAGCAAAGTCAGTTCATCCAGTGACCACTAGGTGTCCTCGCACACATAAAGCAGTCTCCATTCATTCGTAATGTAAAATAGTCTAACAAAAAAAGTCAAATTAATTTTGAAGCAGGTATTTATTTAAAATTTGGCTTAACATTTTTATGATTTTTTTTGTGGTTGCCAAGGAAACCCTCAACAAAATAAAATCAAGATTTTTTTAAAGTCTAAACATTTCTTAGTTTTTAGTAGAGTTAGAAAAAAATGAGTAACATTTTAGATGAGGAGCTGCAAAACACTCAACATAATGTTGACAAAGATAGCACTTTTTAAGCTTGTAAGCAGTTTATTAATATGGTATTTATAGACAATAGTCTCACATTACATATTAGTATTTGATATGTTAGATATTAGCAAATCTTACTAGGTATGTTAAACTTTATTTGGCTAATTGTGGTAATAAAAGTCTTATTAACACGCTACAAACACAATGTTAATGTTTTTTAATGTGTTAAGATTGTTAAGAAATCTTAGTATTAAGTGTTACCAAAAATTAAAAATATTTCTAAATTATAATCTATTTCTGAATGTTTTAGAGGATTTAAAAAATGTTGATTTGATTCATTTTTTGTAATCCGAAAATGTTTTTATCTTTTGCAAAAACTGCAGTAGTAGGAGATTTTTCCAGAATATTCTGTGGATTGTATGAGCTGGAACCCCAATTTATGTAAAAGAAAAAAATAGAAATAGCTGTTATCAATCAGACAGTGGGCCATAAGTCTATATATTCTAAAAGAGTTTAATATTTTTCAACAGAATTGTGGAATTAAGACTTTTTCCCAATATTGTACGTTTTGGGGAAGGATCTATCGCTCATAATATGAAGTACCCCAAAAATATATATGTACATAATATTTAAAATGTTTTTTTTCTTTAAAGTTTAAACATTTGGGTTTTTTTTAAGTTAAAAGTTCAATAAGAAATTTTTTTTAGATTCCACAAAAAAAACGATTTAAAGCAACTTGCTCTACATTGTAATCTCGATACAGGTAAATTCTTGAATTGAATTAAGTTTATGGTTAAATTAGAATATTATATGTAGGTGTAAATAGATGGAAATGGTGAGAATGACACACTTACACAAATATTAGGACTAATTCTGCAGCAGCTGTCAAATAAAACAGCGTTTAACATCTGGAATGAATCTCAGTTGAAGCAGGTTTAAGAAAAAGAGGAATTTATTGTATATTATCTATGTACACTATGAATGTATTTCAGAAAACATCAGAACAATATTATCTTTAAACCTTTAAGTATTACCTATGATCATGATGGTCAAATATCCATGGCAACAAGCTAAACACAGACAGGAGTGTTTTGGACAGTTTTGGTGCATGTGGTGATGTTCTCCCATTTCCTGGTGAGCCGAGCTCTGCCTGCTGAACCCCCAACAAAAACAGTAGCAGCAACATTTCTAGGAAAACAGTCAATGGCTCCGAACAGTAAAGACAAAAACAGAAACATTGGTTTTTACAGGAGGTGGAAAAACGACAATGGAGGACCCAGTGTTTGATACAGCATGCAAAACGGGCGCTAAAACCGGGACACGCGGGTTCTGGATGGAGCGACGGCGCCGGGATCTACCGCCCTCGAGGTCGGAACAGTGCGGAGCCCAAAGGTGACACATCAGTGTAATACTTTCAAGAGTCTGCTCTGCAAACTGAGGGACTGCAGAGGTTTGAACCAAAAGAAAACATGCAGTTTCACTTTGCAGCGCGTCAGTCTTTCAATGCATAAGTTGGTAACACGTTCCGGACGAACGCGTTCCAGACGGAGGTCTCTGTGATGCTCTTGTATTCCAGTGTTTTGAGAAGACGTCACCTCGCAGGACGTGCAGGAGAGGAGCTGCACGGATCAGTAGTACCAACATTTCTGACATGAGAGGAGGGAAATCAACACAAACAAACCCCAGCAGGTAAAAGGTTTCCCAGCACATGTCCAAGGATTACAATGAGTACCGTTCAACACACAAATAAAACAGAAAATGAAATTAATGGTCAGACTGGAGCATGAGGCATAAAAGGAAATAAAGTTTTATATACAAATCAAATGTACCCATCGTCAGTAGTGTCTAATGTCAAAGTTTGAAGGAAACCCATCACACTGTCCAGATAACAATTCAAAGCTATACTTAACACAACAAAACAGTATTTTTCTTTGCTATTTCACCCCGTTTATTTGCTCCGTGTGCACAACAGCGCCGCCTGCCGCCTTGTGGGCTTCCGGCTACATTCACCGTTCTCTCACAAAATGAATGCAGAGACCCCTTTCACCGAAGATCTGAAAGGAGCTGAAGACTTGGACTGAACTACAACGCCCCACTTTACAGCTAGACTCTGGTTTTGTAGCATCTCATCTCACAGTGTTCATCAATAAGAAATATAGTCTACAAACAAATAAATAGAAATGAAATCATCCCAAACATCATCATCATCATCATCATCCCTGCCACAAAAAAGAACCCGAGACTGGAGCACATCCGTTGAAACCTGCCGGTCTCGCGTGCCAGGAAGCTACAGTTGAGTGCAACTCGTTTCTCCATCCGCCAGAGGGGGGGTTCCAAAGAAGAATCTGGATTTCCAAATTACAGACGTTTGCCTGCCGAACTCCAGCCGACACCAGACGACGTGCTGGTAGTTCGGACACCGATAGAAACAGTGCTTCAGCCTCTTCCTGCCGCCACACTCACAGCAACTGTACGATGCTGCAGCAGTGGGTAATGTTTGACCTCAAACCCGCATCACACCTAACTTCTGTTGGAGAACAAGAGTCCAGATCCTGTACAGTAGTAGTAGGAATTTCTGCCCTGGGAAATGAAAACACTCATGATATTAACAGTGGTAGTGCTGAAGTGGCCTGTGGAGGAGGAGGAGGTTTAAGGGGAGGAGACACGAGGAGCAAAGGGAGAGATGTCACGGGGATGGGGAGGGTTTTCAGTAGTTTTGGCTAGAAAGGTGAGGTAGGCCTTGTCACAACTTGGAGTGTGGCTTTAAAACTGGCAGGGTTTTCGTTTGCAGTCAGTCTTTAGTGTTTGTTTCCTAAACGAGGGTGGTCGAGTTGCACGTCTCCGGCGCATCTTCTCCGTTTCCTGGGCTGCTCACATTTTGACGTCCTCCTCCACACTGAGCTGAGACAGAGTCTTCTTGATGCGCAGAGCGGTCAGCCGGGCGGCGCCGTTGGCATACCAGCACTCTCGCATGATCTTCCCCATCACACGCAGAGACTGTGCGGCAAAGAGACCACGGGTTAGAGCAGAACCGCACTCGCGTCACACAAAGTTTGCTACTTTGAGACTCTTGCAATTTTCCCTTTTAAGGCTTTTATTGCGTTAAGGATCTTAAAACTAGGACTGGATTGATTAAATCAATTAATCGATCCATAAAAGTAGAGATCGATGCTGAAGTCCGCTAGCTTGATGCTAACATATAATGGAATTTCCTATAGGACGGCTAATGCTAACACTCGGTTGACCTTAACATACATTGCTCACTAAATGAATTAATGAATTTCCCCCCAGGGGATTAATAAAGTATCTTGATTGAAATGAACATCTTTATACACTCACGGATGATTTTACAAACTCTTTGTAGGAAATATATATTTTTAAGCAACCAATTGTGGTCTAAAACACAGATTTTTTGCTCATACTTTCTTCTTCTTTGGGAATAAGGTGTAATTCTATAGCGCAATCGCCACCTAGTGGCCAAACTGAAACGCCCTCCAGGAGAGGCAGAACAATATATATAATATATTAACATAGACAGAGAGAGAGTGAGAATATTCATGTATTTCTGAGCAAACGTGTCTAAATGTTTAAATTTGGAAAATCGAATCAAAATTATTGGTGATACCCAGTCTTACTTAAATCGCTCTGTATCCCAACATCAAAGTTTTCCTGTTATAAAAGAGAATTTCAACATTTAAACTGATCAAGACAGACTGCTACCTCATAGCTCTGCCACCAGTTAGGAATACTGGGCCTCAGTTTCTGGTCACACACGACCTTCCTCATCTCCTCTATGGATGGATCAGACGGAACCAGGTCATAGTAGGGCAGCTGGTACTCATCGTGGATTCCTACAATGAAGAAAATTAAATCTTTATATTGATATCAAATTAATATCTGACAACTGCGTGCATGCTGAGCGTGTCTAGCTACCTCCTGCATTGCAGCGACGAGCAATCTCCCAGTACACCAGCCCCAGTGCATAAATGTCGGCACACTTGAAGGAATCAAAGTGTTTCATATTGATTGTTTCATCCAGGACTTCTGGAGCCATGTACCTGTTTGGACAAGCAAGACATCAATCAGAAATGGAACAACTGGATTTACTTTTACGTTCTGTCATTGCAATAAAATGCAGCTCCTCCACCCTGCTCAGAGCTGCAGGTGACAAAGTAAAAAAAAATAAAAATAAAAAAGGTGGCTTTTTTATTGGATTTATCTCTATAGGAACCATTTAATGTTTGGGGAGATAAACGAGTCCATGTAATTTTTAGAATTCGTAAAATAACATTTTTGGAAACTGAGGTTTACGTTAACCACGCCCACGTTCCTAATCTGTTCATTTTGCAAGTCGTTTCATTTTGTTCAGCCTGAACCAGGGAATTATGTGTTAAAATTTCACAATATAATGACATAAAATATACAAGCAACTTTTTGCTTCCCGGTGATATTTAAATCCCTAAGGTACTAAAGGAGATTTTTTCTCTGAAAATTTAAAATAGCGACTTCTTTCTGAAATCAAAGGTCAACAAAAATTCAGTTGTGGATTTACGCTGGCTGTATGTACTTAAAAGATCACTTGAAAAATGATCTTTTCCAATAATATGCAAAAATGGAGAAAAAAAACCACCAAATTTCACATTTTGCCACAACATGGCCTCCAAGCTGTAGCCTTGTGGCCATCCCATAATAACTTTAAAACTCCCTTTGGATATCGACCGGGGTTTTGGTTTCATTACTTTATTTTAAACTTATTTTTTGAGCCCCAAAAGAAATGTTTGCCCCATCCTTTTTTATTTTTAACGGTTTCTTCCACCAACACCCCTCTCCCATCATTTGGATTGGGGAGGGGTGTTCACCAGATCAAAAATGATTTTTCACCGGGTACTAGATGTAAAACATATGATGAAGTATTAGAGCCACAAAAAAAGTATGTTTTTTTTTTTTGTTTTATTTCTTGTAAATTTACAACTTTTTCCTTATAAATTTACGACTTCTGATCTTGTAAATTTACACAAAAAAGTAATAAATTTGGGCTATGACTTTTAAAGTCATAAATATATGACTTTATTTTCGTAATTTAACAGTTAAAATTTTTTTCTTGTAAATTTACTAGATGTAAAGCTGTCGTACAAACAAATTTGGGTGATCTGGGGAGAAATTTTTGCTCAAAGCTGTAGAAACTAAAAATAAATTGTGAAAACACGAGGAGCACGCGAGGCTCCTTCGATCGAGGAAACAGATCCACAGTACGTGGACTCTGAACTCCAGAATCTTTGTGAAACCACTCGGACCACC